>NT_166533.1:1185833-1352930 GCF_000002855.4 Aspergillus niger
TTAATGACATCATCATTAACAATCTTGATATCCATGCCACCCTCCTCCGGGCCGGGCAGGTACTTGATGAGCTCTCTCAGCTTGGGTCCGCCAACACCGTTCGCGCAGTCCACGGTCAAGGAGCCCTTGACCTTGACACCACGCATAACTCTCTTGAAAGCTTCGGCAAGCTTCTCATAGTAGCCCTGCTCTGTGGGCTCTCCATACTCATACTGGGTGCCCAGGGTGTTCTTGCAGCGCACAACATAGTGGAGCTGAGGGGTGGTCATGTACTTCAGATCGAGGAATTCGACCTCCGAAGCGGTAAGGGCGGCGTTGATGACAGAGACCAGACGCGAGCCAGAGGCACGAGTGTCGCGAGCGAAGACGACACGAGCTGGGTTCTCCATGCTGACATCAATCTCCTTGATGAGTTCGTCAAAGACATCGCCAACCTTGTCAAGCGGGGCGTTGGCAAGTCTGGTGGCATATGTTTCCCACTCAGCCTACACCGATGTGAGAAAGTGGTCGCATTTCAGTATCTTGCAGCTCTGGGAGCTTACCTCCAGCATTTCACCCTATGAAAGTTTAGTCACCTATCGTATCATTGCCAATACTTCATACTGGCGAGGTTCGACTCACCATGGGATCAATCAACTTGACGCCATTATCTTCCGCGGGGTTGTGACTGGCAGTGACCATGACACCAACCCATTGTCCACTCAGCTTTCTGGAGCGAAGCCCGGCAAGCAAGCCCACGGTGAAGACTACGGTGTTGAGGAGATCACTGGCAATGCGTTGGTCAAAGTGTAAACAAAAGGGCGGTCGCGGGGTATTGTGGAGGCGGGGTCGATCCTTCGAGGTGTTTATCGGCAGGGAGCAACTTACGCCTTCATACGGAACTATAAGCAAGGGAGGTGATTAGTACATATTGCTTCAGATGATGTCCAGAGACTCGGTTTTCAAAAGTAGCGGACTTACCCCCGCGGTACCATATTGGAAGACCTTCCCTTCGGGCTTGGAGTACTGCGACGCCGCTTCAGCGATCGCCTTTCTGATAGCCGGGGACGCCATTGTGGCGCAAACTAAACCAAGGATATGTTGACTAGCACCAAAAGAGCTTGAATAACTGAGACCTCAGGGGGCCAAGGGACATATAATATGAAGCGAAAGGGGGGTAGAACCACAATAAAAAAAAAACGAGAGAGGGGAGGGTCAAATAAAAGATTGGGTGAGACACGCTCCGTCCAGCTCAGGTTAGTTTCCTGCCCCTGTTCCCCTGTACTGCCACCCAGGGTCCCGAGCGGTGGGCGGTGAGGCACCCGCAACATTCATGGCATGGCGTGGTGCAATGCAGAAGCGGGAGGAAAGGAGTCGAAGAATGGCATGGCATGGCATGGCATCTCGTGTCTTTTGCTAGACCTGGTGTTCAGTGCAAAATAAACTAAAAAGAATCGTCCATTATAAATGCTAGGAAAACCCTATTCATTGGCTGATTACCTGGCGCGGTTGGTTGAAAACTACTCTATCATATAATACAAGCTACTACTATCCGATCATCTGCACTGGTGATACGAAGCTGGACCAATAGACCGTATGATGATGGTCATGCGTGTCCAGATACGTAGGATACTTAATCCATCGAGCTGAATCAGGCTTTCAGCCTATCGCCCGCCACATCGTTTTGGACATCCTTGATGAGAAACCTATCGCAATTGTCAGCCACGTAGTAAACCTATGGTCAGATTCCACCATAAACTCACATGTACCACCAAGCAGTTGGGATTACGGTTCCAAGATGCCAAAGGCTATGCGCATCAATCAGCTCGTGCCAAGGGGGAAAGTCCAGCAATTCGAGGCTCATAGCCAAAATAATCCAGACCACGATCATTCCGGGCCAGGCCATCCATTCCTTGCCGTACTTGCGGTAACGGTGAATACTGAAAGCCACCCACAGGATGTTCTGGGCCATTCCTATCACGATATTTGCGATCATGTTGTAGGTGTAGTCCCACGACCAGAAGCTGAGGTAGCACACATGCAATGTGTAGAGCAAAGCACAGACCGTGGTCAACAGACGGCGTAAAGTTGGTTTATGTCTAGGCTTCTCTTGGTCCAGACGGAAGATCCGGAGGAGTGCAAGATAGAAACCATACATCACATTAGCCCCCGCTCCAAAGTAGTCCAACTTTTCAGTCAAGGACAAGTCCCTCATGTGGAAAATGGCGCTGAAGGTCCAGCATGCCAAACCGCAGTATCCGAAGGCAATATAATAGGGTCGCAGGGAGTGCCAAGCTGGTACCGTCTCACGAATGCGTCCTATTCCGTGCCAGTGGGCAAGAAAGTTGAACAAAGAGAAGAGAACGGAAAATGGTTCCTGCATCCCCAGGATTCTGCGGAATGGCCATTTACCATGGAATTGTAATACTGGGTTCAACATGGGAGGATCACGAGCGACACGGCGGTCCGTCACGACATGTTGACAGGTATAATCGCATTCGGAAGGGCATGTCCACAGCATGAGGCGAAGATGGAGAGCTGGTAGCAGATTGGTTAGTAGCTAAGCTGCTAGAAAGTACTGCTGACGTAACTCACGAATTACTTCATTGCCATCCTGGCAATTCTCAGCCTGGCAAACCTGTTCGTTGCTTAGCCATTGGCTCCCGGGTTGTGGATGCTATGAGGTTCCGGTTGATGTACCTTGACGCATTCTTTGAAGTCGGGAAGGTGGTCACCAAGAGAGGCTGTCGATTTACCAACAAGAGCAGCAATAAGAAGGAAAAGAAAGCAATAGTAAGTACTCCTCCTTATCTTTCCTATAAACATGGTGCTTTTCGTGTTCGTTGTATGGCAATCCAGTTGAGAAGGGAAGCTTCAGGAGTGAAACTAACAGCTCAAACGCTAGACGGGCGGCATGTAGCTCCGGCGGGGGCGGAGCGGCATCACCCACGGCAACAATGGAACAACAGCTTGGCAACCGATCGATTAGTTCAACACCTTTAAAGGCATCCATTCTCACCGTTGCACTATAGATAGTCAGAAATAGAAGCAAGACCATCTCAAGCTCATTTGTGAATCTTACTCAAATCTACAAAGTAATTGATCCAGCCCCACTTTTCCGGTGTGCATCTGTTTCAGCACTAGGCTTGGGATGCTTGTTTCCGTTCGTTCATGTTAGGGAATCTTACGCGGTACTATGCACTACCAGTAGCATGCGAAATACGGAAAAGCAGTTGTGCGACCATACGAGGCTATATATAGCATTCATTGAAAAGTCCCGGAAATACCAACCGCTTAGACATTGTGCCAGCGGCCAAACTTCGATCATTCTAGGGACAGCATCGAGGCCGGCACCAAATTCCATATAACCGCCAACTGGCAAGAGCTATGCTCTGCTGGCTGGTATAGCCCTAGTCAAGATAGAAGGGCTTGTAAGTCACATGATGTTTCTGTCTTAGGACTAGCGTATATCAAGATAGGCTAACCTTATCTAGACTAGCGGGAATTGCCATCGAGAGGAGAAATTCCTAACAAGGCAAAAGTTAAAAAAAAAAGAGGGCCGCGCTCGAAGGGATCTTTGAGGCGCTTATATCTTTTTCTCCAGAACATAGCTGTATAGCATTTCTCTTTCCACAGTTTTTTCTTTTCTTTTTTTTTTTGCTCCTTGCATATTCCTCTTCTACTGTGCTTCTGCTTCTTCTTCTTCTTCCTCTTTTTGTCACATCGACTATCACCAAATCGACCGATCCGCAAATATGGCCGGAGAAGCAGACTCTGCTGCTGCCATGACCAGCAGCAGTGCTGATCGCATGGTAGGCATGGACCACGCCGAAGTGCGTTATTTTACGAGGTATGGCCAAGATAAGAAGTCTCCTTCGCATCATTCATGCTGACCAAAATCACAGTTATGATCACCACGGTAAATACTATCAATGACCTAAGAAATCTAGTCGGATGTGGCTAATCTCGGACCCCGCTCAGGCATTCATGAGGAGATGCTTGTAAGTGCGGTCCTTCCACAACACCTCGAGTATCGCTAACCACAAACGGTTTTTTTAGAAAGACGATGTTCGTACTAGATCGTACCGTGACTCTATCTACCAGAACCGTCACATCTTCAAGGACAAGGTTGTTCTCGATGTCGGTTGCGGAACTGGTATTCTCAGCATGTATGTGTTCAAGCCGATCGACTGGTCAACAATGGGATATCTAACACATTCGGTCTGAAAGGTTCGCCGCCAAGGCAGGTGCCAAGCATGTGATTGGTGTCGATATGTCGTCGATCATTGAGAAGGCTCGTGAGATTGTTGCTGTGAATGGCTTGTCGGACAAGATCACCCTGCTCCAAGGAAAGATGGAGGAGGTTGTCCTCCCTTACCCCAAGGTTGATATCATCATCTCCGAGTGGATGGGCTACTTCCTTCTCTATGAGAGCATGTTGGACACCGTTCTTTACGCCCGCGACCGTTACCTTGTTCCTGGTGGCAAGATCTTCCCCGACAAGGCCACCATGTACTTGGCTGCCATCGAGGATGGCGAGTACAAGGATGACAAGATCGGATGTAAGCACACTTTCCTTGACGCCACTATTCTTGATTGAAGCTGAGACGCTAACGGATCTTAGTCTGGGACAATGTGTATGGATTCAACTACAGCCCGATGAAGGAGATTGCCCTTACCGAGCCCCTTGTCGATACTGTCGAGATGAAAGCGCTTGTTACAGACCCTTGCCCCATCATCACGCTTGATCTTTACACTGTTACTCCGGCCGACTTGGTCTTCAAGGTTCCATTTTCTCTTCCTGCCAAGCGCAGTGACTTCATCCACGCGGTGATCGCTTGGTTCGATATTGAATTCGGCGCATGCCACAAGCCCATCACCTTCTCCACCGGTCCCCATGCCAAATACACCCACTGGAAGCAGACCGTCTTTTATCTTCGCGATGTTTTGACCGTCGAAGAGGAGGAAGTTGTTTCCGGTGTTCTCGAGAACAAGCCGAACGACAAGAACAAGCGCGACCTTGACATCAGCATCTCCTACAAGTTTGAGACCACGGATCCGAACCGTTACTCTGAGGGCAGCTGCTTCTACAGGATGTGAGTACCCGTTTCTGACAGTATAAGATATCGTGTGCTAACCCTTGAAGGTGCTAAATTCCTGGCCGTCCCTTATTTCTTCGGTTGCTTAGCCGCTTTGCTTGGAGTCGATTTATGTTCTACCAGTAACATGAAAAGGTTCTGCCCTGTGGGCAACATAGCATTTTAAGGAAGTTCACTTGTATGGATGTCGGTCTGATGGAAGGTTATATTTTTGGACTTCCTTTGATTTCAGTCATGCCATTTCTCATCATTTTTTTTTTCGGCGTATACGGAAGGCAAGGCAACGGCATCATCAGTTGGCGCGGTACGGAGAGATGATTTCCACAAGGACGATTATGAAGCTCCTCGAATTTCCCAAGTAGATACCCCGAGTCGACGCTCAGTCTAACACCTCCGACGTTCTGTCTATGCATTACTTAGCTTCAGGTCTATTAATTTCACGAAGTTCAATTAAATGGTCCACTACCACGGATATTTCTCTCAAAGTCCATTTCTCTCGCCAATAAGATGAAAGGAAACAATTCATAATGTACATTGAGAGGCATGGCAGTATCGTCATTAACTTATAAAAGCTCGTGGAAACAAGCAGTTATCGGATGGGGAATCTTCTCGGCCTAGTCGGTTGATTCGTGATCAAGCCTCGGTTTGGCCGGAGCCCCGCAACGGCATGTACTACACTAACTGCCCCTTCTGGGGTCCTTTCTCCGCATCAATCTATCTTCGACCTCTAGATAAAGAAGCGTCCCCCGTAGGCCCTATCATTGTCCTTAATCGTTAATCGTGTTTGGTGGATTTTCTGCATTTTGATCAACCTTCGATAATGTCAACCCCAGGAGCTGGTCATGAATTTCCTCGCCAGGAGGTGTCCTGGCTCAAGCGTGACGCTCTGCTATTTGCCTACAGTATCGGCTGCAAGGCCGATGAGCTGCATTTCCTCTACGTGAGTTCCACTTTATAGCCTTATATCAATTATACACTTATCTTACTGAGGCTCTCACAGGAGCTTCACCCAAACTTCGCTGTCTTTCCCACATATCCTCTAATCCTTCGTATGTATAATTTACTCGGCCAAGCCTAAGAGGTGAAGTGGTGTTTAAGAGTCATGTTTTGGATATGAACTCTCGGGATTGATTGTTTACAGCTGGATGGAATGAATACCCCGCTAATAATATATTCCATACAGCGTTCAAGCTCACTGATCAAGAAGTAACGGACTTCTATGCCCGTTCTGGCGGATCTCCTATCCCTGGTGTTCCGAAGTTCGACTATCGCCGCGTCGTTGACGGCCAGCGCAAGCTCACCATCCTCAAGCCCTTGCCCCCAACGAGCGAGGGTAAG
Organism: Aspergillus niger; assembly: GCF_000002855.4. NCBI lineage: Eukaryota > Fungi > Ascomycota > Eurotiomycetes > Eurotiales > Aspergillaceae > Aspergillus > Aspergillus niger. Next base: position 1,192,250 of record NT_166533.1, read on the forward strand.
AAGTTCGAGCTACGCAACAAGGTCATTGGAGTCTATGACAAGGGCAAGCCTGGCACTGTCATCGAAACAGAACAGACCATTGTGGATAAGGAGACAGGTGAGATCTACTCAAGAACTGTGGGCAGCGGTTTCTTCGTTGGCCAGGGTAATTGGGGTGGACCGAAAGGTAAGGCTTCCAAAGGCACTCGTTACATCAAAGAGTCTTGTTACTGACGCGGTTATTTTTAGGCCCCAGCAATGTCAACTATGCCCCACCTGAAGGCAAGCAGCCAGATGCCGTCCATGTAGTTCAAACAACTCCGGAGACAGCCCATCTCTATCGGTGAGATACCGCCCCAGCCACATAAGAGTACTAGCGTCGTGGAAAAGGTGGATCCTCAATTGCTGACAATGATTCCGCTGATTAGACTCAACGGGGACTACAACCCTCTACATGCTACCCCCGAGCCAGGTGAGAAGATGGGCTTCGGCGGCGCCATCGTCCATGGCCTCTTCAGCTGGAATTCCGCTGCTCATGGTATCCTGCGGGAGCTCGGTGGTAGTGATCCGAAGAATCTTAAAGAGATTCAAGCGCGCTTTGCTTCGCCAGTTATACCTGGTGACAAGCTTATCACTGAGATCTGGAGAACGGGCAGTCTCCAAGACGGTTATGAAGAAATCCGATTCGTAACCAAGAATGGTAAGGGCAAGGCGGTCCTGAGCAACGGCCGCTGCCTGATGAAGGTCACCGGCCCAAGAAGCAAGCTATGATTGACACCTGTGGTCTAGTTAGTTAGTGTAGAGATCTGTCACCAGCTGTTCTTCTATTAGTTAGCCCAGCAAATTTACGGGCAGTTAATCTAATAATGGAGTCCATCGGCCATCCACTACGTGTACACTGAAATCAAAGGGAAGACAAGATCAGAATGGCGGGCCGAGGCCAAATTGACGGCTGCCACGTGACGTGGGGCCTCATATGGGATGACATTGCGGAGATCCATTGTTTCCCCTCAATAATCCTCGTTTGGCGTATAGTAAGATAAAAAATGCATAGTTTGGCCAGATTCTCCTTTATCAGGGCCCTTAGTCCCTTGAAGCACGCAAGGCATGACACCCCAGGACTTTCTCACATACAGTAATGGTTGACCGAGGTACTAGCATATCGCGTGCCGTGTCATCATTTACCCCGGGATACGTTGGAGTGGTAAGAGGCACATCACCGGATTTATCGAAGAATAGCAATACTGATTCACGGAGTTACACCCTCCGCAAAGGCTCACAAATTATCAACCATCTCAACTCGATGCCCTACGCTAGTACGCGCGAATTCATCTGTTGCAGCCAATGTCGGGGCCGCGTCCGGTAGCAGCACAAACGAGGATCCATGGCCTGTCCACTTGAAACATTCTAAGTGGGAGTCGTTGCAGCTCGGTCATGCAGGTCAAAACAGCAACTTGTAAGGAAACTCTACTATGCAATGGTTAAATCACATGCTGATATTAGACAGTGGAACATTTTGGCTCCGGTGAGCAGTCCAAAAGCTACAGGGTGGCGAATGTGCACGATCAGCAACTTACTTATATCAAGGGACAACTGCCAATGCTCTAAATGTATCCATCCAGACACAAGACAACGAACTGTTGATACGTTCGCGGTGAGTGGGTAAACTGATATCCTGATACGTGCCGATTTACTGATCATTGTCCGATACAGATCCCTGATGATGTCCGTATCAAGAACCTCAGATATGAAATTGAAGGTGTGGAAGTAGACTGTAAGCGGATGTTATCCCGTCACCTTGCAGGGGAGACTGACTTAGTAAAGGGTCGGACGGGCATTGTGCCTATTATCCATTCTCGTGGCTCAAGAGCCATTCCAACAAGCCTGTTACGAAGTTGGAATCAAACCCCGAATTGACTTTCCGGTACTTCAACCGTTGAGCTGCAGTGGCTGCCTTTGCGATATACTAACTCTGCTCAGAAAGATCAAGTCATACGTTCCAGGCAGAGACAGTACATTTCCAACATTTCCTTACTCAGATATCATGGCCGACGATGGTGCTCTGCGTGACTGGCTTGAAGGAATTGTAAGCTATGCCTCCATTACCAAGCAGAATATCTTGCTTATGTTGCGAAGTACGACTGGGGATTTGCTTTTGTACAAGGAGTTCCTACCAACCCCGAATCAACCGAAGCTCTCCTAAAGAGGATTGCTTTCATCAGAAACACTCATTACGGTAAGGCAACATCATTGGCCTTTCCTGTGTGTCGCTTACTGATCCTTTTCCGTTGGCGCAAGGTGGATTCTGGGATTTCACAGCCGACTTGACCTTCAAGGATACCGCATACACGACGGAATTTCTCGGTGCACATACGGACAACACCTATTTTACCGACCCTGCGAGGCTCCAGCTCTTCCACCTTCTATCCCATACCGATGGAGATGGCGGCGCCAGCCTGCTTGTTGACGGTTTCCGGGCTGCTTCGATTCTCCGTGAAGAGAGCCCGCAAGACTTCGAGGTATTGATGTCGACGAACCATCCTTACCACTCGAGTGGCAATGAGGACGTATGCGTGCAACCGGCGGAGCAAGCTCCCGTTCTTAAGGTTCACCCTGAACTACAACGGCTATATCAAATTCGCTGGAACAATTATGACAGAGCCGCCAAGAAGAACTGGAACTGGGAGGACCAGGTAAAATGGTATACGGCAGCACGGCACTGGGACGAGATCATCCGTCGTAAAGACATGGAGATCTGGACACAGCTTGAACCAGGGACAGCCCTCAGTAAGTGTTTGCAGGGAACGATGTTTGCGAGCAGGACTAATCTTCCCTAAGTCTTTGACAACTGGAGAATGCTTCACGGTCGCTCGGAGTTTACGGGCAAGCGCAGGATGTGCGGTGGCTATAGTCAGTACCCATTTCTTTTCTCATATTTCTTTTTCCAGTCTGTTTTGCTGGTCTTCGGTTACCAGGCTTCTGGTTATCATAACCCCACATACTAACTCTGGACAGTAAATAACGATGACTTCATTTCACGATACCGTTTACTCAAATTCGGTCGCGAGGAGGTACTAAGAAATATTGGCAATGATCAGTGGTCTCTGGAAAACCCCAACTACTACCTTTGAACCTGTTGTCCCGTGGGGGGTATGCGCAGGCTGCTGATAACGGTAAATCGACATCAGTTGGCTGTTATAATGTACATATGCTAGGACCCCTGTAGATTTTAAAGGCTTAGAGAAGCTCATTGCATTGCTGGTTGTTGCTTCACCGAAGCGGACTCGCGCAAGCTATTTGTAATGGCGTCACGTGATGTAGGCAGGACAGCTGACGTTGTTTGGCCGGAGCTCAAGCATCACGACTCCAACACAGCTCAAGTTCCCCAACCCTTTCTCCCTAGGTCCATCACCTTCGACTAAACACACCCACACCCCGATTTAGATACCCTTCCCTCTCCTATTACGATTTCTAACCCCATACGCCCGCACTCTAGTTTTCCACCATGTCGACCTTGGAAGACCTCGACGACCTTGAGCGTGAGCAGAGAGACAAGAAGAAGGACCAAGGAGATGACGGTGACGGCAGGAAGCCCGAAGGTGAAGGAGATGCTGATATGAAAGATGCCGATGCCAAGAGAGATGAGGATGATGGACTCTTGGACGAGGAGATCCTTAGCTCGAGCACAGCGGACATCGTCAAGCGACGGCGGATGCTGGAGAACGAGCTGCGTATAATGAAGAGCGAATACCAGCGCCTGACTCACGAGCAAAACACGATGCGAGAGAAAGTCAAGGATAACCAAGAAAAGATCGAGAACAACAGGTAAGCTCCGGTTGTCTTCCGTTCCGCCAGCGCCTGTTCGACGCGGTGGCAATTGCGGCGTAAGCCGGGTCTTTTACTGACTGTCCGTCTGCTAGGCAATTACCCTACCTGGTCGGAAACGTCGTCGAGCTTTTGGATTTGGATGTTGAAGCTGAGGCGGCTGAGGAGGGGGCGAACATTGACCTTGATGCTACACGGGTGGGCAAGTCGGCTGTCATCAAGACGTCGACCCGCCAGACTATCTATCTTCCTCTCATTGGTCTAGTAGATCACGAGAAGCTGAAGCCTGGTGATCTGATCGGTGTCAACAAGGACTCATACCTCGTCCTGGATACGCTACCTGCCGAGTACGATAACCGTGTCAAGGCCATGGAGGTCGATGAGAAGCCGACGGAGAAGTACACCGACATTGGTGGTTTGGATAAGCAAATCGAGGAAATTGTGGAGGCTATCGTATGGCCTATGAAGGAAGCTGACAGGTTCAAGAAGCTTGGCATTAAGGCACCGAAAGGTATGTAATCGTGGATTTCCCAGCCTAGCACGGGTCTTCTGACACACTTTCACAGGTGCTCTAATGTATGGGCCGCCCGGTACTGGTAAAACACTTCTTGCCCGAGCCTGTGCAGCAGAGACGAACGCCACTTTCCTCAAGCTTGCCGGTCCGCAGTTGGTGCAGATGTTCATCGGTGATGGTGCGAAACTCGTTCGTGACTGCTTCGCCCTTGCCAAGGAGAAGGCACCTTCCATCATCTTCATCGACGAGCTGGATGCGGTCGGTACGAAGCGGTTCGACTCCGAGAAGTCCGGTGACCGTGAAGTGCAGCGAACCATGCTTGAACTTCTCAACCAGCTCGACGGATTTGCCTCGGACGATCGCATCAAGGTTCTCGCGGCCACGAATCGTGTCGACGTTCTCGATCCCGCCCTGCTCCGTTCCGGTCGTCTGGACCGCAAGATCGAGTTCCCGCTACCCAACGAGGAGGCGAGAGCCAACATCCTGCAGATTCACTCCCGCAAAATGGCTGTGGATGACCGGGTTAACTGGGCGGAACTGGCCCGCAGTACCGACGAGTTTGGTGGTGCTCAGCTGAAGGCCGTGTGCGTGGAGGCAGGTATGATTGCTCTCCGGAAGGGCATGAGCAAGGTAGGACACGAGAACTACGTGGATGCCATTTCGGAAGTACAGGCAAAGAAGAAGGACACGAACATGGGTATCTATGTCTAATTCGGTCATCGTCACGATTATTTACATGATGCCACTGGGCCTTGGTCTCCGGGCCGTCATTATTATGCTATGTATCTACTCCCGCTGCGGCTTAGAGGATATCATTTACTAGGTCTCCCTTGGCTGAAGATGCTATTACCTTTCATTCTACTCGTATCGATGCCGCATAATTAGACCGTATTTATAGCTAAGCGGAGTAACCTCCTTAGAATTCTAGAAATCTCTTACCACGGACCTAGGCACCTTGTCTATAAAGTCCATGCTAAAGCAGGTCAGGTGATGAACCCGCCATGCATCTCAACCGCAAGTTTCCTACACGCTCCTCATTTCACCACCCGAGCCTTCATCCAAGTCTAAAGGATGCGTACTTGCACATTCTGCTACCCCACTTACAAAGCTAGCGTCTTTGGCACGTGCTAATCCTCTTCCCACATTGTCTGGGAATATGGGTGCAAGTCGTTTCATGGAGAGAGAAGGGACGGGCCTAGAAAAGCGGACGATGACAACCACTAAAGTCCGGTCGGTCTGAAAAACTTACTGACAATCTAGTTCAACCAAGAATGAAATGATCGACAAATGTGCATGCAGTTCTCTCCTCTACTGGTCGTACCATAACAGAGCCTAAGCCTAGTTTCTGAACCAGGCTGCAGAGCCCGGATCCTTGTTGATCTACTATGGAGAGGATGCGGACCCCAAAATCATAACCAACACATAGTATGCGAGGTGAGAACCTCAACTATTCTCCGATAAATAGGGCCTATGGCTGATTGAATTGTTAGGGGATCTACATGGCTGTCTAGAGCCGATGTCATGGTGCCACCGCGTCATACCCGAATGCACTGTGTATAGTGTAGTTGACGAATAACGGCGATAAAGTTGCAGCCGATGACGTGAATTACCCTATGTGATCATTGCTTATCGTAGGAAGAGGTCAATGGATGGATAGGGCGCAAGGAATGCCGTGACTTGTGGCTGTTGTCTCAGGTTGATAAAAGTATATTACAGGTCTACAATTCTCACTCCGGAATACGAAACAGCAGACAACCACCGAAAAAGATATGGCCAGTTCAGCTTGCTAGAGGTATGCTGAAGAGCAGTGGGGAAATCAGTCTTTCTATGAAGGAAGGCCATGCGATGACGACAGAGGATCACCGCACAATATCTGAAAGGCGAGGTAACCAGTAAAAAGCAGCATCACACAGACCAGGTCAGGCCTAGTGCCTGAGTACACCTTGCTCGGAGAATTTGGCCGTCGGTCACTACGTTCTGTGGCTTGAAGTCCGTGACCTGATCCGTTAGAGTCTACTGTATCTCTAATACTTGACATGAGTGAATAGGACTGAACAAGTGCAACCTCCGCAGGGAACCATGTTGCCCCTGAGGAGTGCCTACTCCTTCGACTTTGTGGGGAGGGGGTGCTTGCTCAGTCCGCTGAGGATGGGATGGTATGATTTATGCCTAGCCAGGTCAACCCTCGTAGGCTATTCAGCAAGCTATTATCCTTGTCAATTCTCTAAGTTACAAAGCTGCTTACGTGACTTATGCTGACTACGTCTGCCTCGCATCTCACACCGTTTTCAAACGGTGTGTTTTGAGCCTTCTGGACTCGTCAGCTGGCTCTATCCGCACCAATGAAGCTTCTGAGGACAAGTTATTCCGGATGATCACAGGTCCTAATATTTCTGTGGCTGAAGGCTCCCTACAGCACGGTGTTGTAAGTGGCATTCGACCAATGGGTTCAGATCATTGACGCCTCTCTTTTCCATCCAACGCCATAAAGCTTAGGAGAGATAGATCACACTGGCCAACGTTTCAGTATTTTCCACCTTCCTTCACGATAACTCGTTCCGCTGGCTATCCATGTGCTTAATAGTTCAATACATTTAGAAAGTGGCGATCTATGTCTACGGTAAGTCCGCCATGTATTTCTTTGTGGCAGTATACGTATTGCGAGGTCCTACGGCTAATGACGGAGATGGCAGGCCTATCCAAGTCATCCAAGATGCATATGGCGGCTTGAGCGGATAAAGAGAAAGTGTTAAGAGGTAGAAGAGCAGGAAGCGGTCTATACGAGAAATCTGGTAGGCTATGTCTCACATTCTGTGTTTCCAGTCTCTAGCAGCAAGCAGGTCACTTTTGGTTTGCTCGCCAATCTCTCGTTCTTTTTTTTTTCTCCGTGTCATCACGGATCGGTCAATAGCCTTAAGCTCAATATACTGGACATGGATAGCTTGTCATGGAGGCTTGGCTCCCGCATTCATCGCTTGGATCAAACCCGGCCCCCTCCTCCTTCATCGATGCATCGTCTCCATGCTCAGTATGCTCACTTCAGAGCTCTGTTCCTATTCTCCGTCGCTGACTGACATGGCTTCTCGGAGCATCGTACCCTCCCATCCAAACGATGCTGATATGAGGGTTGCATGGCTGGTAGCTGTCCAAATATGATGATGGCCTGAAGTGAAGGGCTGCATCGCCTCACTCAGTCCTGGAGCGGACATCGCTTGCCAGCCATTGAGTGTTCAACTAAGACATGGTGTAACATATGCCGTGCCTTTCCGCACCAACTGCAAAGTTCAATGACATCGGTTGACCAGCAACTCAAAATCGGACGATCTATTCCATCGGAGCGGTCTCGGCTACTGCTGCCCGGATATGCAATGAGAAACACGGCCAGTTGTGATGAAGTGTTGAACCTTCAGAGGCCAACATGTCCGCTATCGTCTCTACGATGAAGGAGCACGGTTTACAGGCCCTATTGATGCCAACGCATCACTTCTTGATCGCTGTGGATGCATACGGGCTTGAGGGACGTGGTGGACGGGGTGAGATAGGGCGGGGGCACGAAGGAGGCGTACTCTCAAATGTATCATATGTCTTCCCATCATGACTGATCATTTAATAATATGTATAGAGTAGTCCGCGGCAATGCAAAGATGCAAGACAAACCCATAGTTGTCGTTACATACAAGTCCTCTACCTCATTTGTAGCTCCCTCCAACTTAACCAGTCTAATTCATTACTTTACTTGACCTACACTGAAGTTTCTTATATCATGATGAGCCACCCCCAGCGCACCACCACCACAATCACCACTGCCGCCTCCGCCGACCCCCTACCAAATCCCTCAACAGCCTCGGCATCCGGCGATGTCCCAATGCCAAACAAACCACTACACGAGTTGTTTCGCGTAATGAGTCGCTATCAAATTCTCAAAACAGCAAAAAGCTTGATCGTCGGGGAGGCGTGCATTCGCCACCACCTCAACGAGTATAGGCCGCTAGAAGTATGAACACCTTGCTCCGTTCGCTTATTCACCTCCTTCGTCCCTAGCCATTTGAATAGCTTGCTCACTAAAGTGTATCAGAGAATCGACATTCTTGTTCTTACAGACGCTAGCCCAATGACTCTGAGGAACTTATTGAGATTCGACGGGTCCAAATACTTCTCGGAGTCGGGCGCTCTCGGTTGCGCGATCAAAATGACACTCCCAAGCTTCCTTCCCATCATTTGCACGATAGAAACTATCGCGCCGCGGCAGCTAGAGCGCACAACTGAAGACTACAGACTCCAAATTTGCTGCCAGGCGTTCAGGGGAGTTCACCAGCTGCAATATGTTCCGGAAGAGGGACTTCCTTTTCTTGGACTCCCCTCCATCATATTGATGGAGGTCTTGTTGCCTCCAGAGCCTACTGTGTCCATCAACGCCTCCCTGGTGTGGAAACTAGCCCAAAGGCTTGATCCCAATTCTGAGTGGGAGGTTTGGCAGAGGAACGCTCTGGAGAAGAAGCTGACACGGCTCGTAGATCTGGGAGGGCGCGAAGAGAGGGCTCGCGAACAGTGGTGTGAGGCTCTCCGCCTTCATAACGATGAGCTGGCAGACGGGGTGGAAGATCAGCCCGCTGATAGAGTAGAAAAGGGTCCCATTTATTTGTCTCCCAATTTGTTGTTTTCAAATCTCATGTCCTGGCCTTCTTGGTGTGTTGGCTTTTGTGTAATGACATTAGCCACTGTTCTTCTTTACTTTCTTTTCTTTCGGAAAACCCCAGCTCCTAGAAATACGCACAATACATGGACGGAATGGGCCTTTGTGATTGTCAGTGGGCTCTACCTGTAATTATATCTTTTGTCACAAGTTGGTTAGCATAACAGCTTTGATTTGCGTTCAAAACATCAGTCTTTGGGATACATATTCGTTGGCGATAAGGGAGCTTTCACCGCCGTAGATGAAAGATGTTCCATTGCGATGTAGAGAGTAGTCGATTCCTGTGATACCTCTAGCAAGGTGTAGAGGATAGACTCTATCCTCGATGTAGATTGAACCTGATCGTAGAAAGGGTGTCTTCATGCGGAAGGTCCAGCCAGTCTGTGGAATAGAGTCGAGACCAGACAGTGGGGGTCTTCGGTTGCCAGGTGGGGATGTAGTCTCCACGGGGAAAATATGCTCAAGTGTTTCACTTATATAATGGCCATGTGCCATGGCATGGCATAGTCTAGTGGTCACTTCAAGAGGGGGTTGATGGAGCAGCGGGAATTAATCCTATACCAGACACAGAAGGATGCTTATCATGTGGGCCCCTCGTGGTGTTTGCCGATCCGAACCCAGTGATGAATGCATTTGGCCTAGGTGGGTTGGCTGACGAGAAAGTAGGATTAACTAACCTAGCACCAGACATATAACAATTAATAAGCAGTATTCCGTTCTTCGCAGGGGATTGAGTAAATAGTAGTACTGAACGAGTAGTGACGATTGGTTGGCCGATCTCGGGCCTAAGCAATTCTCCGCTAAGCCTCTTTGAGAAGATTGCCTGACCAGGTATCAAGTCCGAAAGCCACAGAAAGCTGAGCGTCGTATGATGACATCTACGACTGCGTGGGCTGGAGACTATATCGCAGCCATTGTCTTCACCCATTGGAGTGGCTGACCTTGCTGTGTGCAGCTGAAAAGTATAGTCCATAATATAAGGAGTAACATCCTCCAGAGGCGTCAAAATGTAGAGCGTGCCCGTGTGGCCTGCCCACATTGTAAGATAGCAGCAACAGTCGCTGCCGTTTAGGGGGGAAGATCAGATATCTTCTGTGATAGAGTTTTTTTTGACTTGAATGTTTGGCCGGAAAAGTACAGCCGAGCCCTACCTCAGTAGTCAGACAGGGGAGAAGGGCGTTTACCCCGTACAGACGAGTTGGTGGTTCAAGGGGCCCAGTACTAGTATCTTCTAAGTAGGTATCATCGGTGGAACTGGTAGACCGTAGCGGGTACCAAGCCTCGGAACTTCCGAAGAGGGCTTCCAGCACCGAAAGACACTCACAGTAGGTACGTACACAGGCTTTCCGAATTGGGCAATCGTCCTTGTGTTGAGGCATGTCAGCATATTGACATGCCACCCTCTCCAGGTAGCGGGAGGTGAAAGACAGCTAAGGGCGTGGTGATGTCTCCATATCGAGGTAGAGGCATGAACGGAAAGAACTTATGGGAGCCTTTCAACGCCTTGGGTGCAAAGTTGTTGCTGGCCAAAGAGGCCGACAGAGCCTCCAATATGCTATCATACTTCAAAGGCGCCTTCGCATCCACAAGGGCTGAACGTTTGAAGTTCAGTGGAGAATATGCCATGACGCTAGTCTAGTTGAGCACGAGTACTGGCTTGACTAGGCTTTACTACTTTTACTCCCGTGGTACACACAGTACAAGTAGATGGATGAATAGGGATGTGGCAAAGCGGCCGACATATTGCCACCTGGCAGTGGAGTCGAGGGGAAGAGGAGAAAAAAGAAAAGAAAAAAAAAAAAAAAAAAAAAAAAAAAAAAAAAAAAAAAAAAAAAACCGGGGCTCACCAGTGATGGCTTCCATCAGTCGATTGGAAAGACTCAACCAGGGCATTGTGACTTCTAGTTCTGACATGGTGTTAGCTTTTAGTTAGTGTGTTCAAGTTGTTGGGGGTTAGTCTACTCCGTAGATAAACAGGTGGTCCCAGACTCCGAGTGCACACCGGGCATGACCGGCTCCACTCCCCACCTCGCTTAGACTCTCAAACAGTAAAGAGTAGATCTAGATCTGATGGCCTATCGACTTTACAAAGTACTAAACAGCCCCACCGTCCGAGATCTGCGTGGAAAAGTGCCTCCAGCTCTACACACTCTCCTCTCCTGTATGGGTGACTTTTGCCACCCCCCTTCGGCCCGACGTGGCCATTGGGAAGGCTCCACTCAGTCACTTGTGTATACCGCGCCCAATAACCCAAGAACAACCCTCCCTTGCTAGCCAGCCAGGTTAGCTGTAAGCGACTATGGGAGGTATTCTGTAGGACAGCCAGCTAGTTGGCTAAATGAACTGCCTGTGGTGAATAAGCACTTGGTAACTGGGGTGGCGGCTTCAATCCTTACCAGATTAAGTTCAGATGGACACAGCTAGCCTGGATGGGGCAGGGGGAACTGCCTATCCATCGGACATCTTCTCGGCCGGGGCGTTTCTTTGGTTCGTGGCGGTTCCTTTACTATCGGTTAGACTGAGTCAATTTGGCTGTTTACATCTCCATAATTCCTTCCCAAAGATCGGGGCCTGGTGCGATATCGGTTCGCGGTGGAATGCACTGTCACCTCAACGCTTATTTCCCCAACGGATTGTACTTACTGTCAAAGCGCCCTACTCCCAATTCAGTACATATACTGTTGAAATGAATGTAGGACCGGAATTACCATGAACGCTCCCAGAAGCTGCCCCGTCAGTCACGACTCGGCGCAACTCCGCGGATCTAGGAGTGAGATGGCCTTAATTCCGAGTATCGAAGACCCATACCATCCCGTCTACGGGGCCAAGTATGGTCGCTGTCAGTTTGCACCCTCAGACGAGAAGAAGTTCGCTTTTTACTGAGTTGGGAAATGTGCACGACTCCAATACAGTACACGAACCAGAATGTGGCTTGTAATCTGTCCCAATATCATCTGGTAGTCTCAACGGGGAGGGGGGAAGAAAGGGTAAAAGATTTCCGTCATGCCATTTAGTATTCTTCCAAGGTATCGAAATTACAAAATCTGCTCGACCCCCAGGCTTAACCTTGTCACTGGTGATTCCATGCTCACCCGATTGTTGTCGATAAACTAGGACCAGCTGGGTCCACGTAATCTGTTGCCGGTATTGATAGATCAAGATCACCAATGTCCCACGTGGACCAAGGCTCCAAGAGGCTAAACGTGGAGTCCGGATTTGTATCGGTCTCCCGTCCTAGCACGGGAAATGTGCTGAAATTCGGGAGCAGATCAGCTCCCGACCTCGGCTCTTCAGCAAGGGTAACCGGATGGGCTAATTCGTCGGCTTGGTGGTAATCCAGCACTTCCGAATATCTGCATGCTCTATGTTAGTATGTAGCACGCATGCAGTAAAGACACCGGAGTAACGTGCATCATAAGCTTGAGGGTCTCCTTGGAGAGTTGAGCGCCGTCAAACGACCAATCGAACGGTCTCTCAACGCTAGGTTCATCGGTGGGATCATGATATATCTGCAGATAGCGGTGCTCTAAAGCATTGCTGGCCGATATCCTGGCGTGCGGATCGAAGATCAAGAATTTCTCGAGAAGGTCCACAGCTGTACCACAAGTTTCGGTAAGTAGAGTGGTCCATTCTCCATGCCTGAACACAATTTCACATACCAGCTTCATCGACGCCAGAGAACATTGTCTTTAGACAGCGTGATTGTCTTTTCCCGAGCGACTTGACAATCTGTACCGTCTAATATTCAGGTGAGCGTGGGACTGTTATGAATGGTGATTTCTCGAGACGCACATTCTTACTGCAAATTCGATCGATGACTCCATCGGGAGGATTGCCCAAGAGATCGATGATCAAGTAGAACTGATTTATATGGTCCTTCCCAGGAAACAGGGGCTTCCCAGTGAGCATCTCGGCAAGAATGCACCCAGTACTCCAGAGGTCTACCTCCACACCGTATCTCTGCCATGTGAGCATGATTTCTGGTGCTCGATAATAGCGTGTAGACACATAGCCGGTCATCTGTTGTTCCTTCACTCGTGCAAGTCCGAAGTCGCATATTTTTAGGTCGCAATTCTCGTTGACCAGAATATTGCTAGGCTTGAGGTCCCGATGGATCACGCCGGCGGAGTGGATGTACTTCAGACCACGCTATGGAGACGAAGTTAGTCAATTCTGGGCGCTGGCACCCTGTCGGAGTTACCTCTCCGCTAACTTACCAAGATCTGGTAGGTGAAATACTGAACAAACTGGGGCTCCAGAGGCTTGGATCTCATCAGTCGATTCAAATCCGTCGCAAGGAGTTCAGTCACTAGATAGCTGACGGACAGTTGTCGGTGCTGTCTGAAAACATGAAGGGTTTGTGAGTACTTACATGTCCTCCAGTGGGGAGACGAAAATGTCGCAAAGACCGATGAGCTGTAGATAATCAGAATGAAGAAGGTATGTAAGAGGTGGATGTATGAGCTCGCCATACATTCTCGTGTCGGAAATGCTTCAAGAGTTTCACCTCTCGGAAGGTACGCTTTGCCACTGTGGCAGTCTCGAACGGCTTGATGACTTTCTTGATGGCGACTGCCTGTCCCGTAATCTGATCATGTGCCGAGCTGGATTGAATTGTCAGTCATAACCTCGTTCACTCACTCACTCACTCACAACCTCTCTCGTCCCAGCAGAAATCAAGAAAAAACAGGGCAGGGGCTACCAAACAAGACCATATACACCCAGGCCAATGGGTTGCAAGTTTCCGTATCTACCCAATAGTTACAATCAAGGTCAGACTTGTTACTTAGCGTCAAGACAGGTTACTTCTAGCTGAACTTACCGCTTTGTAGACTCGAACACCGTGCCTAGAAACTCGGAGCGAACGAAACCTTCCATGTTATCCGGATATCGTTTAGGTTCTGAGAAAAAGAGTAAATAGCAGATGGGCGTTTACAATCACGACGTGCAGTAGAACGATTATTATCCCAAATTTATAAGCCATCCGCCTATCGTGTCAGTTCGGTATAAAGCCCAAATTGACAGAACTACCGAGCTTGAAGTCGTCCCCACCCTCCATTTCCGTGATAGGAGCCAGGGACCAGCCCCATGAGGGGAGAGAGGGAAGGGGGGGGAAGGAAGCAGAGGCATGGAGCAAATCAAGGAAATTGGATCCATGGGGCGCAACGTGCCCTGTTTTAGCCGATTTTCTCCTGACCATCGTATTTACAGACGTGCTTTTGGCGCATAAGCGTCTTTGGCTACATTTGGTGCTCCATGGTTGAGAGGGTGGGTCGACGGCCGAGACGGAGTCAATCGTCCTAATTCAAGTCCTGTCTCTGTTACCGGAATCATAACCCGGCAGCCGCGCGAAGAGAAATGTCTTGTCTGTCTAGCCGCTGACTGTACACGTGGTGATGGAGCTGTTTTTGGTCACCAAATCTGCTATGGAGTGCATAAACCCTGTGTCTGGCCCGTTCGACAAGAGGAGCACTGGGCGCCGACCACCTTTAGCATCCGCCCAAACTAGTAATCACCACGGACCATCCCTCACCCAATTATTATTCTAAGCTTCATCTTTACCCAATCTCCAAGTCTATCCGGGCATACGATCTAGGGCGGTTCTATATCCGTGGTCAGTGTGTCAGTTCTCGGTCAGCGGCCCGACCTCAAGGGGGCTGCTGTATAAGCAATGCGATAGGCAGGGAGCCTCTAGTCAATCTACTTGATTTACTATATTACCTCCAACAGCATGGGATCGGAATCTGTCTTCCGCGTTTGCCACCCTGCCACGTAAACTCATGCCCGTGGCAATGGTCAGTGGAGCCTCCAAGATACTAGCAACAATTTCCTAGCGAGGATCATCAAAGAGAAGTCCAGGATGATAAGCAAACAGAACAGCTTTGTATCTCGGTAGCTTACTTAAGTTTTTGTAAGCATTATTCGATAGTGATCGGGTTGTAGGTGGGTTGCTTTTTGCTGGGGTTTGAGTGGGAACGTAGGGTGTGCTGTGATGAGACGGCATGGGACAGGAGCTGGGATTGAATGACAATAAGGGCTTGGTACTTTCCAATCACACCCTATGATGATGTCCGGCATAAGAAAGGGTTATATGAAGAGTCTCGAAGGTAGAGAGCGAAAAAGGAGCACACTTTCACCTGGCGTGCTTTTGTCAAGGGTCTTGATACGTGCAGATGACAGGAAGGACTCCGATTACATCCAAGCAGGCTCTGGGCCGTTTCATGCAGTAGCACGCGGTAACACCAGACTTAAGCCACTGCCAATTATGATATCGTCTATTCGTAGAATCAACCTCGGCTTAAGAAAATAAGGGATACGTTACCCCCTAGGTCCATAGACCCTAGTAGTAGTAGTAGTAGTAGTGTCTGCTATTCTCACCAAGCTCCAAGTGCGGATATATTTTCCGGGGCCTTCATGGGTCCTCACTCATTGTCTCATGCCAGAGTTGCTTGTCCCAATACCCCAGTGCCATGGGCTACTTTCTTTGCGTGACATGTTCCCTTCGTTATTAGCACACGTCATTAGACGTCTCTACCTGCCCGTCACTCTTTTTCTTTATGGAGCAACTTGGGGGTGGGTTTCATTACTTTTCCTCAGGGACTAGGATAAGGAAGTGTACTTCTGACTAAGGCCAAACTCGGAAGGAGAGGCAACTTAACTTCAGAGAATAAAGAATAAAATGATATATTTTCAAGCTCCACACAAGGACTATACATCTGTCTTTGAACCTAATCCTCTACTTGAACAGTTCTCGCTGAGACACTTTCTGGTGGTAAGACTGGAAAGGAGGGAGAAGAGGGAGGGTGACTGAGTGAAAACCTGACTCTGGGATCTAAACACCGTTTCGCAAAATCTCGCTAAGCTTATTGTCTGAATATGGAAAGGCCTGTTTGAACTTCTCGACATTCTGCTTGTGCCGTTCGATATCGAACGGGAAAACAGGGTTTGGCATAGAACCAGCTTTCTGCCATTCTTCCCACAACCGGGCCATCAGCAATTCCATCAGGGGGAATGATAAGGGACGCCAGTTCGTATTCAGCTTATAGAAGGTGCGAAATGGTTGTTGGATGAGGTCAACATGAAATAATTCCGGATGCAGTAGTCTTGCAAGTCGTTCATGGAAATCTTTAACAGGTCGGTGCCAAGGTTCCGACAAGTCATCAGTTAGACTTGAATCTCTGATCTCCTGGCAGAATAATGACTCTATCCATCGCGCCGGAGTGAGCAGCTTTATGGGATAAAAGGAGTTCCCGAACCCCTCCATATCCCAGTCAGGGAGACGACGGTCTGTAGAGAGCATGAAATTAGGGTCATTGGGCTCAGGAAAGTCAAGGGGAAGATCGGGCAAGAGCCAGAGCCACTGGGACTTCCGAACCAGACCAATAGGGTAGCAGACTGTATATGTTCCGGACCAGACAAGATCTTTTACCTCTTGATAATGGTGGAAGTGGTGGTCAGGCCACGGGTTTGGCATTCGGTTCTTGGGGGGGCTGGCCCAGTCACAGAATGAAACTTGACAAGGATTCTCAGGAAAACCAGCAACTCGCAATGCTCGTATAGCGGCATCCAGGCGATCATCCGGAACCACGAAGCAAAGGGCACGATTCTATTGTCGATCAGTTAGCCCTTTCCATTTTCATATTTTTTTTATTTTCTTTTCTTCAACCTATTAGGTGGTGGGTTTGCCTTACAGTCACAATGTGCATTACCATGTGCACGTTCATCAAATCTCCCCAGGCTACGTAGGGGACTTTGGCATGATCCAATAGCTTGGCTATCTTAGATCCCCATTCGAGCCGGTATGAGCTATGGTACAGCTCAGGGCTGTCCAAATATTTCCAGACCATCTTAGGTATGAGACGAGGGTGGTGTAGTAGCGTTGAAGAGTTAGAGGATACCTATCCCGATTAGTATCAGACGCCTTTGTTCGATGGTTTGTAGTTCCTTGATTTGACTGGTAGTTGTCGTGTCCCCTTGCGTCTACGAATGGGAATGGCGATGGTTTTATGGCCCAGCGTGTCTGGAGATAGTTAACCATACTCATGAGGTTTACATCAGGTGCACATGGACTTCCCGCTTTTCTTCTATTTGTTTCATTCCATTTCGGCTTGGTGAAAACATTAGCTATACTGAATAGCCATTACCTCAACATGTGCATTGAATAGCAGAAGTAGCAGTCGCATCCCAGATCTCGGGGTATCCCTGTTGATCTGCTGCTCTGCAGACGTGCATGACCATCAGCACTAACCGCCATCAGTTCAACAAAACATGAAAGCTGCGATATAAACTATACATAAGATTTCATCGTGCGTGTCAGTAGATATGCTATGGATGTTTCCAGCCATCCGTGTAGAAGTATGAGAACAAGTCACGGTCGTATCTGCACATACTTGTATAGTAGAACACGCACTCCCTCTTTGTCTCTCCTTTACTTCTCTTCTTGCGGCAGCCTGGACGGCACTATGAGAAGGGAGAACATCATAACAATCTGGGATTCCAACATGTGTTACTTTCATGATCTCACAAAACAATTTATCCGAACTGTGAGTACATGGACTAATCTCAGCTTCCGCTGTTTTGTGTGTATGTGAGAGTGAATGGTCGCATGAGCAGGGACCTACAGCAGCTCTAGAACAAGCTTATTAATTATTCATTTCGCGGATTTCCGAAATAATGTCAAGAATACTAAGACAAGCATATTGGATAGCGGATGTAGACGGTCATGTAATTAAGGGTGTCTGGATTATTTGTGCGGTAAGTAGATGGGAGACCAAGCAATGATCGAGAGGGTTTGAGGGGCTTGAAGTAAATAAAGAGGCTGGGCAAAAACAAAGCCCAGTTGAAGCGAAGAAGAAATGAAAAGAATAAAGAAAGAAAGGAGAATAAGGTCCGACCCATATAGAAGATTGCGTTGAAGTGGATGGTGGGAAGCCGATGCGTGTGTCCTAAAAGAACCAAAAAAAAAGGAATGGGGCAAGCCGGGCTTGAACCGGCCACCTTCAGATTAACAGGGACGTCCTTTCGGACGAAGCCTATGGCCGAAGTTAGAGCTTCAGTCTGACGCGCTCCCAGATGCGCCATTGCCCCGATCATGTATTAAAAGAAAGTTTTTCACTATTCTTGTAGACTCTTTTCCAGAAATAAAAGTACACATTATGAGGCCATTCCGGACGCTGTGTGTGACATTATTGCACTTTATGTTACTATTTCTTGTACTTATTATTCCACTATTACTTTAAACATACTGTAATGGTGTTATCCATGGGTAATTGCGTATTTGAGTTGGTTGGCACGGATGTATACTGAGGCATTTACTAGGATATAATTATTAGGCGCCGTCGACCGACTACTACTCTGATGGCACTTGCACCGAAATCAATACAGTAATATTGACGGGCGTATATTTAATGCCACTATAGAGCATGACATGTTCTGATCCATGTCCCTACCTTTCCAGGTTGCTGCATTGCAACTCGACGCAGGTATGTCCCCATAAGCAGGCACCCAGACTGCTCGCTCCATGTCAATGTCCCAACCGAAACCATCAGGCTTTACACCAGGACAAACTTAGATGCATGCTGCTCGTTGCTTCACTTCAATATACACCCAGTGCCTACCTTGCTTCAGAAGCAAGTATTCAACACCTTCTTAGTACTTTCTACATCTACCTCACCCTCCCTCTAGAAGTCTAAATAAACCACACCACCCGCCGGCACCTCCAAACCAGCGAAATCCGCTCTGCCATACCACAGCCCACTACCACGATACATTCAACACCAGAAGCTCATCACAGACAAACTCCAAGGTAGACTAGACCACACAATTGAACACAAAGCACGGTCTCTGATATCCAATTGAGTGATGCCGTACCCATCGCACAAAAGGACACCTCCCACCCACTGGCACACAACCAACCAACCAACTGACTAAGTAATTACATAACAAACCAGCCAAGACCTCACACTTATTGACTAACTAGGTCCGGCTAGCGCAATCTATAACAGCCCCCACAACATCGCCTTCTCCCACAATATGCAAATTAAACCCCAACGGCACCAATATCCACGCTTAAAAAATGTAGAGAGAAACGGAAAAATAAACAAAAAAAGGAATGGGGCAAGCCGGGCTTGAACCGGCCACCTCCAGATCTTCAGTCTGACGCGCTCCCAGATGCGCCATTGCCCCTTGATTAGTGATCATTGTTGAGGACTTTGAATGTATGAGGGGAAGTACTCGCTATGGGTGTTTATGGCAGCAGTCATATAGAGCAGATTGATTGATTTATGCTTCGTAGCTTGATAATACATATTCTATGTCCTGCATACAGTTTGTTTATATGCTGCTAGTAGGGGTAACGTCACTGAGCTACCTTATTTTTACGTGATCAGCTCACTCCATCTTACGAGTCATAACAGATATTCAGCATAAGTATGTTTGCGCTAAGAGAAAGACAAAGGGAGAAGTCAAACAAAGCACACAGATGAAGAACAAGTAAAACATTGTAAAATCTGTATTTCCTAATCTTCATCCTCCTGCCCCTATTATTGTTCATTGTTCTGCAAAAAGCCACATGAAGAACCCCATACTTACCCAAATAACCATCCATCAACCACATACTATCCCCACCCCTTGAAAATACCAACAACCCTCCCTACTCTATACTCCGCCCCAATTGCCTTCCCAAAGAGATAGGGTTTTCTTTACCTCCTGTCTACCTTCATGTAGAAATTTATCGTGTCCAAGATATCAACCAATGGGGCAATGGCGCATCTGGGAGCGCGTCAGACTGAAGATCTGGAGGTGGCCGGTTCAAGCCCGGCTTGCCCCATTCATTCTTTTTTATTTTCATTTTTTTACTCATCCTACCTTCATCTTTCAGTCTGTTTCACTCACTTGGGTATTGTCTATGTATCATTCTTTATTTATGGGATTACATTGGTGTGGTAGGTTGTGCGTGTACCTAATATCACTTCTTTTTTCTGTTGCAGTTTTGTGAAGACTGAACCTTAGAGAGTGAGAAGAAGGGGAGGATACTTGCGGTTCTTTAGATGAACAAACGACTTGCTGTAAAGATGACAAGTTCCCGAGAATATACTACATATTCATAATTTAATAAATGTGGAAGTATTGTTCTTGTTAGATGTCTGTAGTTATGCATTACGCACTAGGTATATGTACTGATCAGTCTGACCAACGTAAGTACTATAAGTACACAGGAACAAAAAACGTAAAAATCGACAAATGCCACCCCAGATGATAAGTTGTACAAACGAAGGCACATGGATATACAATATAAACAAAAGCTGCAGCATTATGTAAGATGCGTTGCTCGCGCCGGTGCGATTCTCTCCATGTGCGCCAAACACTATTAGACGGAGATGACCCAGATGATGGGAATCTATGCGGTAAGCGAGAATCACCAAAATGAGAGTGTGTCAGAGATGCCAATTAATGAGATAGAGATGGGAATAACCCCTGCTGCACCGGGTATGTCGAGACCAGAAACATGTCCAGAGAAATAAAGAAAAAGAATATCCACAATTGATGAGATCGTCCATCCGTCCGTCAATCCGTAAACGCCGTTTCTGCGTGTATACCAACAGACAGCATGTACCATAGCATGCCATTCCTGAGAAAAATAAAAGTACCAATGAAAAAATAAAATCCAAATGCACGTCACCGGTGATGTACATCGACCTGACTAGAATAGTCGCTTAACGTCGACTATTTCGACGTTTCCTGGGCGGTCTCGTTCCATATGGAACCACCAGTCCCTTCCACTTTTGTGGCTATAATTCCATGATCCGGTGCAGGTATCCCGGTCCCAAGGGAGTGCCGTTGTAGACGAAAGACTCATCGGCGTCGCTGGTGTTGTAGGGGTGTTCGGACTGGTGCCCAGCGCGGACCGACTGCCGATGCTGCCCCATCCAAAGCGTGAGGTTGTAGTTGATGTCGGCGATGGTGGCTCCTCGGGGGCCGGTTTGGTGTGGCCCTTGCCGCCAAAGCAATTCACTCCAACTCCAGCAGCATACGTGAGCGACTGGCTGGAGGCCAGCACATGTTTCCAATCAACTAGACCTCCATCACCATCCTGCCCTGGTATGTCTGGACGAAGGATAAACCTTGGGATTGAGATGTCCTTGTCACTTGTCCTAGATCCTATCCTCCCCATGAAGGCTGGCATCCGGAAGTCATACACTGTGACCGGACCTTCGTGATCGTCGGGCAAGACATCATTCTTAGGCTGCACACCACCTATGCCGAACTCGTCCATGTCCAGGTCGGACCCATCATCGGAAAGTTCGTCCAATGCATTGTCTGGAACGTACGAGTCCGAGTGATCAGTGATGAGCAGCCGCATTCCGGTTTCCGTGTCCTTCGCTGCCATATCGATAAAAGTCTGTGCTCGTATCCGAGCAGAGGTCAGATTGTTTCCCGCGGGAAGGGCCATTGGTCGGGTCGTAACAGAGCCGTGGGAGCTACGGGGAAGGCTGTAACGGTCCGGCTTGAGCAGTGCCTGTCCGCGTGGTATTGGCTGGCATACAGCCTGGAGGACTCCCGGAGGTTCTATATCCGAGGGTGCTCGCAGTGCCTCAAGACGAGGGAAGCCCACGGACAGAATACTCTGAGCCAGATGAGAATTCGGTGATTCTGTATGCCGCGGTGGTTTCACAAACGGAGCGTAATCGAGCCTGCCGAGTCCGGCGGCAGAGTCGGGTCCCGTAACGTCCCAATGCAGGTATCGGAGGGTCGAGGAGGCGAAAAGCGGTTGAAAGACGATCCAATCGGCGTTCAGCGTAGGGTTCTTGTTGCTCTGGACGAATTTGAATCGTTCTAATTGTCTTAGAGACGATAGGATTTTCGAAATCGTAAGCAACGAATCTATGTTCTGCTCCACAAGGGCCAGGGTCTTGAGCGAGTGAGACTCCGGACGCATGGCATATTGGCACAGCCCTGAGTCAGTCACGCCCGGCAGGTTCTCCAAGCGGAGCGATTCCAGCGACGGTAGGCACAGCAGTGCGCTGTCCGCAAAGGCATCTGCGTCGAAGTTGGAAATGCAAAGATTCCGCAGTGACGGCAGAAGGCTGACCATGCGAAGGAAGATACTCGGTTCCAGGGCGTTGTTCTCGTTCACGCCATAAAGCATCAGCGTCTCTAGATTAGTCCATGAGACATGGTAGTTAAGAAACTCGAACATTTGCGAGGGGCCCAGGCTCCAGGGGCAAGATGTGCTGCGAGGGGATTCTTCAGAAACCGCCGGGGCCTCTCCTAGAACCCATGTATGCTCCTTCAACTTTCGACGTGTAGACAACGCATGTGTCAGGCGATCGAACTCATGGTTGTACGGGATGGTCAAGCCGAGCAATCGTTCCAAGTTCGGGCACACCATGACGACCGAGGCGACTAGGTCTCGGTATTCTTGCCATTGAGTGCTCTGCTTCACGGTGGTGAATAACAGGTCCATTTGGGGGACTCGAAGCTCCAGAACGAGATTGGCCAGCAACTTCCTCTCCCGGAGGGTTCGTCTGAGCAACTTTAAGCGGCTTCCCCTCTTAAGCCGGTACTTCTTCAACTGCGACGGTGAATCATTTCCAATGATATGTATGCGGTTATACCTGGATGGAGATGATCTGATTAGCATACGTGGGAATCGCTATGACGAAGGGCGTGCCCGAAGGCATAACAATATACTCACAACTTCGCTCTGACTCCCTTCTCCCACGCCCGGCAGGTCAAAGAAAGAGCGTGCAAATCGCGCTGAAAGCATGTTAAGCATCCGGTCTGATTCGGGCCAACATGTAAAAGTTCCAGTTGATCAAGAATGACATCGTAGACTTCTTGCGGTAGTCGCTTGAATACCGACTCCAGTATCTTATCCAGAGAAGCAGCGGAGTCGAATACGCGAACTGGTGATGCGGGAGAGATAGGAGAGTAGACTGTAGGGGCAGTAGAGACACTGTAATTGCTCTTGAAGGAAGAAACTGATGACGTTCGAGAGGAGACCGGCTGCACTGTTACGGCATATGCTGCATCCTTGCAATGTATAAATTCGCTTTGAGGAATGGGGCTGAAAGGCACAGCAGCGCTCTCGGGTCTACTGGCGACGACACTCATCATGAACACCGGTGTTGCATCTGACGAGCACCGTGACAAGGCGCACAGGGGAGAGCCAGTAGAGGGGAAAAGAAAAGCGGTGGTGGTGGTGGTGGTGGCCTGTATAATAGTGCGCAAAGGACCGTTGGAGACAGGGAAAGGGGGAAAGGCGCTCGAGTGGGGAAACGACGGTCGAAAAGAACGGACGGCACAGGAATGTATGAATAGTCAATTAAGAGACACACCAGCTAGAGCGTGTATATACGAAGGAGTGTGGGTGTAAGGAACGAAAATGAAGGACACACAACAAGCAACAGTAAGAAATCACAACGAAAGTTGTAATCTGATGGCCAAAAGGAAGTACTTGAGAACGAGAGGGAAAAAAGAAAAAAAGACAGCGCGGCGCTATTTTAGGAGAACGAGGGGAACAGTAGCGTGAGAGCGGGCGCCAACAAGTATCAAGGACCACACATTTGGTCGGCTGAAGTTAGTTTGGACGCCCAAAAGAGCTTAACGCAAAACCATTGATGGCACGAGAAAGTCAAGAGGCAGGCCACCGCGAACACGCCACTTCTCCGAGAGTGTACATTCTGTAGTCAAGAGTAATCGGACTACCAGATAGGAGGACCTGGGACGGCAGTCGAGGGCCGATCGTCCCCACCGGAGGAACGAGGATCTTAGGTTCACTAGTCCGTGGTGAGACTGCAGGGCATCGGCATCACAGCGACTCGTGCTGGAAATGGAAAAGCGGAGACTTCGGCTCAAACATCACTCCATCCGATATTCATCCGTCCAATACTGATGGACCCAAGGAAGAGCAGCCATCGCCAGGGGGGAGTAAGAAGCAATGCTCGGTTATGACGGGCTGCATCAGCCGTACGGAGGATAATAATCTGAACTAAGCAGAAGGAAACTGTCGGGCGACTCCAGGATTCAACTGCCATTGCAAAAGCGGACAGAGGCCCGTGAACTAAATCGTTAGCTGGAGGGTTAGTCTTTTGGAGACAGTAGTGGCGGCCGTAGTATCACCCCAAACAAGTAACGATGCGACAATTCAGTGGGAGGATGAGCGACTCCGCAAATGTTTCGCAGATGAGCATCATCATTATCATCACCAGTAGATCAAAAGGCCTGAAAACCGTGCATTGGCTTTTTCCTCCTCATCCTTCTTGTTGATTTAATGGTGTAGACGGTAGCACACCGTAGCTCCGATCCCACCCAACAGAACCAAGAGTTTGGGATGGGTCAAGGATGACGACGGAGGGGGTGGGAAGAAGGAAGGAAAAGGAGGTGGCAGCCCCGAATCCATGGGATCCCGTGCAGGGGATTGCCTCGACACCCGCGGAACGAGGCATGAAGGCTAATCCTTGTAGAGTCTAGCGCAGTGACCGGGCTGGCGCTAGCGTCAGGAACAAACAGGCTAGTCCGAGTTGGGAGGGTTCGTTCGGCATGGATGAGGTGATGATACGCTACGAGAGCCCCTTTTCAGTACGCATTATTACTCTTTGCTCGACTTGCCCCGGACAAGGTTGATGATCCAGTAGTTGGGGTCTTTTTACTGAAGTTTATTTATACCATCCAATGGATGGATGACGTCGATGCTGTTTACGATCACCGTCCTGAGAGGATTTTACCAAAATTACGAGAAAGAAGGCAGCTGTAATTTGTCGTGTTTATGGGTGAATAATGTCAGTGGTATGTACATAGATGGAAAGATGAAAGTTATATATGTGTGAGTGAGTGAGTGTGTGCGTGCGTATATACATAGTATGCAGCGACTCGCAGGCAACAGAAAAAACGAACTAACCTGCAGCAGCACGTCTCCTGAAGACGAACCACCGTTATCACCCGTTTAGTCGTCTTAGTCTCCATGGCGATGGGTCTCTTTCCAGCCATCGGCTCGCACCGTCCATTATTCATTGGCTGATGCGTTGGACCCGTTTATGTAGCAGAGGCCTCAGTGCGTATGAGGGGGGTTTGTGGGAACACACGCTGCCTGCAGTTAGTCAGCCTTCGTTTTTGGAGCATCAATCTCAGACAACGATGGTGATGGAATCATACCGCGCTCGGAGATACCTGTCTCATGCGTTCCACCCGTTTTTGTCATGTAGATTGGTTAATAATTATGGATAGATGAAGGCAATATACTCCGAGTGCTGTACCCCAACAATTGAACATTATATGTAGATAAAAATCACTCAGTTGCTACTAGCCGATACCTACACTATAGATACAAATCCTCTTAAATCCGAGCCTCTCCCCCCTCCTTCAATTTCATCCTGGACTGATTACACCGCATAAACATGCCAATGTATAAATAACTACACAAATATCCCGAAACCAACCGATCCAAACAAATGCCGCATGACACTCCACTCCCCTCCGGCAAGTACTACAAAAGTACAACCAGGCCGATTTTTATTCCGACCGTTCCAACCCCTCCCCCTGTATGGATGTATAAATAAGCACTCCCTGTACAACCACCATCACCATCTACACATCCAGTGAAACAACAACAATGCCATAAAAAGAAAAGAAAACAAGGAAACACGATAGCCAGTTTCACATACGAACTACGCCCAAAGTAACTCAAGTTCTCACCTCGAGTCAGGGGGTCCGTGGCGCCGTCCGTCCGGTGGTGGTGGCTGCAGTACCCCCCTGCAAGTGTTGCTTCGCTCAACTTAGAACCGTCTCGCGATTGGCTTGTGTGTGTTTTACTTTATATGATACTTCGGAACTTTGCGAAGGGAAGTGTGATCTACACCCTGAGTTGCTTATTTTGGGGTTGTCGTTGGCTCCCTTTTCTGTGTGGTTGCAGGGGAACTAAATTCGGCCAAGGTTTGATGATGCGAACTGCATTGGACTGGGTTCGGGATATCCGTGGGGAATACATAACTAGTAAGTAAACATCATATACAAGGGTGTATACTTATAATATATATGTTGATATACCAAATGATCAACCCTGGACAAACCCATTTATCTCATCAAATCATTCATTCATCCACCTTCAATCCTTCAATTGCTTTGTCCACCACCACCAACAAAGACACCCACTATTCGTACTACTAACCAACAATCCTCCATAAAAACAAAGAAAAAGATCATCACCACTATACACCAAAGAAGTATGTATCTGCCACCCGCACGGCCCCCAAGGCGACCACCACCAGCCCAAGACCAAGGCATTTAGTATACTAAGTAGTAGATTTATACCCTATCTAGTAAAGTCTGCTAGTGGTGATCCCTTAACCCCAAAGCGTGAGTCAGGAAGCGCACCAGAGTACTTTCATTGGTTGTTCTGTGTTCCTGTCTCAGAACCTTCACACAAATCATCACCATCACTGCTACTTAATTTATTTTGATCCAAATCTAATTAGCTATCACACTGATCACATCATCGTCGCATTTCAGCTCGGTATTTTGGTTTGGTTTTGCTTATTTTTTATTTTCTTCACTGTAGGGTCTAATAGTGTATGACTACTATGATCTGACACATTAGTTTTCCAACACAATTGAACAAAATATATAAATAGTTACGAAGGAATCCATCTGAGCTCAGCGCGATCAGATCAATTGTTGGTAGATACTACTACCTACCAATCATGTGAATGAAATAATCTACTCTTTCCGTGTATGTCAGACAATGTCTCGTTTCAATGGAGATTCAAGTTTTTAGTCATATCTTGTCTTGTCTCGGGGACAAAAATAGGTCTGGCCAGTGCATTGGTATCCATCATCCATGAATCATGGCTTTACTTAGGTTCAATGTTGGATTGTTGGGTCGGTTTCATCCGAGTCTCCATTAAGGGTCGGGTCGGGTTGAGAAAATCTATCTAGATAATTTTAGATCGGCTTTTGTACGGGTAGACTATCTAGTGATATCTAGGGGAAGGGCGTGTTCGTCGGGCACAGCTTGTTCCGATTGATAATGGATGTGTTTCAGATGGTTATTTGTGCCGTCTTCGTGGGTTTTGGGTCTAGGGTTGACCTGGTCCTGGTCTGGGCTTCCTCTCTGCTACAGGCCGCTCGCTCACCGTTTTGTCGTCGGTATCCAGGATAGCAACTACGAATCGAATACTACGTAGATCTAGAGCAATTCAAAGCAACTCGTGTGTATTGTTGGCAAATCTAGCCAACGGTCATTCTCAAGCAAGCGTCCTTCCTGCGCCATGCTGCCGGATAATAAACGCCTCGGCATCAACTCTCCACTATGTGTGTTTGTCACTTATGCTCGTAACTCCCCGCATGCGAAAGACAAGGATTCGGGAACAGGACCAATACGAGTTCGCAAAAGCTAACCGCAAAATCAAGGCAGCACGTGGATCGACCGGCGATGGAGCCAGACGACTGCCGGATATCACAAGGTTTGACGGAAGAAGAAAGTGCAAATGTGAGGTCAAGTATTCGTGGACCAGGCTCATGTCCCTTCCGCGCAGGCCAAGCCTGATCAGTAAGTATATCCAACCATCTATCCAGATGACCAGTGAAAAAGAAATAAGACATGGAAATCGCAAATTGAGATAAAGATATGAAGAGAGCAAAATATGATCAAACCACTGCGGGGGACTAATACTGCTGTTACCATAGCAAAAAAATAAACAAAAGCTAAGGTGTAAACCACGAATAGCAAACCAGAAACGAAAGGTAACAACAGCTAAGCCCTATTCACCCACGAGGGCATGTACAAAGCAAAAAGGTTCAAAAATAGTCATAAATCACAACTCCATTATCATGCATCAGGCCATAATCACATGTCGAAATTGTCATCAACGTTGAAGATACCGGGCTCGCCGCCCTCGTGTGTCCTCTGTACCCCACTCATGCGGTGGTTAGCAGTGCTTGCCGGCTGCTGAGGTCGTTGCCAAGTCTCAGTGTCCTCTTCCATGTGGTCACCAGGCTCATTGGTAAAGTGGTGATCCATAGAGCTTTCGTTAACAAAGGTGAAGCCCTTGAAGTTGGCTTGCAGACCGGGAGACAACGGCGTCGACGCCGGCATGAACCCATTGGCGATTGCAGCTGCACGGTCGTTGAGTGAGTTGTTGGTCTCGAGCGCATTCGTGAACTCGGGATCGAAGTTGGACGTGTCAGTGTCGGACTTGAGCGTTGGCTTGAATGGAGGGATCACCTCCTTGCGGCCCAATGCCTGCCAGTCGACGTCGTCAAAGAAAGGGTGTGCCATAAGCTCCTTCGCATCGCCCTTGGCACCAAGGCGGTGCTTGGGGTTCCGGTTAAGCAATCCCTTTACGAAGTTCCTTCCCTCCGTGCTAAGAGCATCCCGGGGGAACCGAACTTTGCCGAAGGCGATATTCTTGTACATCTGCTGCGTGTCCTCGGCGTAGAATGGGCTCCAGCCACAGCACATCTCAAATACGAGAACTCCAAGAGACCAGAAATCGACCATCTTGGTATATCCCTGTTCGTCAAGCAATACTTCCGGAGCCAGGTACTCGGTCGTACCACAGAACGTATTCGTCGTGTCGTTTTGGGTCAAGTTGGCCTTGGAGAGACCGAAATCACAGAGCGCGATGTGACCATTCGCATCCAGCAGAATGTTCTCCGGCTTGAGGTCCCGGTAAACAATATCGTGATCATGAAGATGCTGCAGAGCCAGAATGAGCTCAGCAATGTAGAACTTCGCTCTGGCCTCCTGGAATCGCCCTTCCTTCTGAAGATGCCAAAATAGCTCACCACCGGACATGTAGTCTGTGACAAGATACAGATCGGTGGGTGTTTGGAAGGAGAACTTCAGGCCAACGATGAAAGGTGAAGCCGCCATGGCGGTTCGGACCAAGATATTCCGCTCTCCCAGAGTATGTGCAACCTCCTTCTTCTGGATGATAACCTTCTTCGACAGGACTTTCATTGCGTATATACGACGCGTGTCCTTCTTCTTGACCTGATAGACCTGGCCAAACGTTCCCTTACCGATGAGCTTAAGGATTTGGAAGTCGTTCGGCCCAACCTGCTTCTTTTCTGTCCTCTCGAAGCGCATCTCCATGTGGATCTCCCCAGACACCTGAGAGTCACCCGCGCCACGGGACTTCAAAGGAAACCACCCTTCTAGCCGGCTGTTGTCGTCCTTCAGGTTAATGCAGAGGCGTACATGACCCAAGAACGCTTCCTGATCCTTGCGATCATACACCGAGACATCTACCTCTGACTGATCACCAAAGACATCACTAAAATGTGATAATTAGCGACATACTCTTCGTTAACGGGTAAACGGGAGAATGAACGTACAAGACCGCCTCGTGGTTCCAATGCGGGTCGGTTACTGGGGCACGTCCCCGGGGCTCACCATCGAGTGCGCTGTTGTTGCTGCTTTGCCGACTCTTCATGGGTATCGCCATTGGGCGTCCAGCCTCACGGTCCGACTTCTCTTGCTCTTTCTGTTGGCGTTCCAAGGTAGCCGCTTCTTCGTCCTGAGCACTCTTTGAGATGACCTCATTCCACTCAAAAACGCAGACAACGTAAGGGTCGAACCCAGGTCGGAGCCCTCTAGCTTCGGATATGTTCACGTAGAGCTTGCCCTTCAGCGAGGCTACTGGGGGACCAGTTGGTGAGGGAGTATCTCTTTCCGGGGGAAACGCTTCGTTGAGCTTGCCAGCGATCTCGTCGGCTGCATTCGCCGATTCCTCAGACGGCGGCTGGGCAGGTTCCGACGGGTGAGGGGATGAGGTGGGCGGCTTCTTGTCGGTTTGCGAACCTTCGTTGGACATTGCTCGAGGAGTAAGAGGAGGTGTACTCTTTAGACGCACGAGATCCGACACAGTTCCAGTTAGCTTCGCCAGGTTCTCAGAAGACATAGACACATGTGGTTTTTCGTGTTCGAGAAGGGGAGCATCCGGCAAACAGAACGCATCTGAAGCAGGAAGAAGGGAGGGATTGGAGAAATGGGAGGCAAGGACTGGATCGTCAGAGACGCTTGAGACGGGAAGAGAGGTGTGACGGCGGGACGTTTGTTCAGGAGAAGACATGCTTCCGGAGGGGGAAAGGTAATTCTTCAAAGTATTGAATATGGAGCTCATGCCCTTGTCTGGGGCAGAGGAGCCCAGTTCAGCCTCATCCGATTCTTTCTGCAAAAGAGAACAAGCGGAGCTGTAGGGGGGAGTAGGCAAATTCGTAGGGGGCAACGTTTCCGGCTGCAATGTGTGTGTCTCAAGGCTCTGGTCCGGCGAAGCGGTAGAAGACT
This sequence comes from Aspergillus niger, assembly GCF_000002855.4. NCBI lineage: Eukaryota > Fungi > Ascomycota > Eurotiomycetes > Eurotiales > Aspergillaceae > Aspergillus > Aspergillus niger. The sequence continues at coordinate 1,222,550 of NT_166533.1, forward strand.
GGGTATCCGAAGCCTCAGGGCGCTCCATCATAACGAAAGAGCCCGAGGGTGAGGAACCTCGATCCCGTGTCCCTGTGGGGGACGTATCCGACTGGGGGTTTTGCGCGGAAATAGAAGTCTCAGAAGAAGACCGGGTGTTTGAGGAACGGGACTTATCACCAGAGGGAGAACCAACCTGGAAATAACTGGAGTTTATGGAAGGCAGACGTTTGTCCGCTAAATCGGGCTGTGGCGTCGAGATCCCGGTAGGAGTTGGACTGTTGGAGCCGATTTGATCTTGATTGTCGTCTTCTTGCGTACCATTGCTAGTGCCCGAGTCAGTCATGATTCGAACTCCGATTGATGTTAAAAAAAAGGCACGACAGCAGCGCCATGGTGGTCGCCATTGTGCTATGTATGGTGGACTAATAACGCAAGACAGAAAGCATGTGGCAAGCGCTTCACAGTATAGCAGGGGGTGGTGCTAGGTATTAAACCTGCCATCGAAAGAGCAATGAAGTGGCAGTTTTCATGCATAGCAATTTTATTTCTCCCTTCAGCCTGTGCAGCATGTAGTCATTGCTTGTCGCGGATGACTTCCGCACGCGACATGATCCATGGGCAGCGCAGCAGAAACCGAGGATGGGAAGCTTGCATGCTAACCATGACAACACACTGAGGGCTGAAGTATGGCAGTCATCCGCCGTTGAGCGAAAACTTCGCACCAAGCTCTTTCATCCTTTTTGACCACACGCTCTCTTGCCACAGCCGGCATACGATGAAATCCAGACCAAAAGCGAGAACGAGGTGAAAGTCGCAATACTGTACTTACCTCCGGGATCTGGGCTGCTTCAATGAGTCCGCATCTCCATGCGGCCCTAGTCCACTCTGAGCAGCAGCCATCTTTATGTTTCCATCCGACACCCAAAATTCACAACTAGGAATACCGAAGGTCGAGTTTGTCGGTCGCGCCGCTGCGATAGGCGTAGTGATGTCAAAATCGACGAGATGACTGAGGACAGGTTGCTGAAGATATGACGTCTTTCAACGACGAGCTGAAATGTGAGAATTTGAAAAAGGTGAGTCAGACGCTGTTGGACGTTGACAAGTCAAGGAAGTTTGCGGGAGGATGAATCCGATCGGGTGCGGATAGCGAAGAGAAGGGAGGGGTAGAAAAGCGGGATGCCCTGTTACTGTTGACAAGTTGTTAGGAGAACAGTGTTGACGGAGCCGTGGAAGGGAAAGTGGATAGAGCTGATGGGGTCAACGGCCAAGGATGCAGAGCGATGGATGAGGGAAGGGAAAAAGGCACGGAAGAGAAGCACAAACCTGGAGGGTTTTACTCACAGACAAAACCCAATGAATTCCCGGGGCGAACTTGAAGAAAGCACTTATGGCTTCCAAGAACTCAATCAGTCAGTCTCGGGCAGGCAATTAATGCCCGTCAATGTGGGCGACGGAGCCTTAGCGTCAATCAGGCGTGGACGGACAAATGGCGGGCGGACGCCGGCGGATGGCGGGTTTCGTACCAGATGGCCAGAACTGATAGGAAGAAACACGAAGGAGGATGGGTTTATTTAAAAACAAAAAAAAAAAAAAGAAGTAAACCCCGGGATATATCAGTATACGAAGAGAAAAAAGAAGAAGGTTTAGAAGATGAAATTCGGGAATCAACGTTTGACGGTTAATTCAAATTTGAGGTTTGGCGATGAGGTGGCGTTAAAACGAACCAAACCCCCCAATAGTCATAGACATAAGCTGCCGCTGAAGCCGCTGAACGGGTCAGGGACTGCGGATGGGGACCGTTGACTTGTGGTAACTTTCGCGACCGAGATTCTGGGGAACAAGAAAGGAAGTTGGAAGGCAAAAGCGTGTCAAAAAAAGGGTTTGAAGCGTGCAGGAGCTGAGTTACAGGACCTGTTGGGTCATCAAAGCACTGGTGAGGGGGGAGGATGGTTGAGGCTAAACCCAAGGAACAAGCGAGGAAGAGAAGAGATGATGGTTAGAACCAGCGATGGCTGTGTATGGAACGAAACACGACAAGAATACGACGTGACCTCCTCTTTTCTTCCCGGTACTTTCTCGTGCCAGGACACAGGTCAGAATTGGTGGTGAAGCCCTTTTTCAGGTCTGCTGGAACTTGCTTATACTATAGGATGGGTCTTATGTGATGACCGGTCAAGGTGGTTTGCTTTGATGACTCTTCGAACCGACACTAGCCTGGCACAGCTTCGGAACGCTACTGGTGAAGGAAGTAGCCTAGTCAAGGGTGCATTGTTGTCTCAAGGCGTCCCTTAGAATTGGAGGCAAATGCCACCCATTGGGAAGGGAACGAATCAAAGGGCGGCAGGAGGCGTAGTAAATGGAAAAGGGAAAAGGCCTCAGACGGAGTGGAGATGGCGATGCTGCTGGCAAATAGACGAAGCGCTGTACGGGATGGAACCACTGGTGAAGTCAACCACGAACCACATCGCTTTGGTGGCTGGAGGCACACAGTAACATTTATCTAGCGGTGATGAGGAGGAAGGAGGAGGGGAACTTCTTGGAACGGATGGAGATGCCTTGGTTGAAGAATGATAAGAGAAGAGGACAAGAAAAGAAGATTCCTGGATGATTGATTCACTACCACTACCATCATCTCTCCTTTTCCTATTTCTTTTTTTTTTTTTGATCCTGCCGGGGGGTTCAGGGTGGTTGAAATAATTGCCTTTCCTCCATCTCCTCCTTTTCCTTTTCCCCCCCTCCTTCAAGAAAAGATAGATATTATTATCCGTCCACAGCAAAAGGATGACAGTCTCCCAAGCCGCCGATGACCGCAGAGGTCCGATGATGTGCCGGTTTGCCTCCCTCTCCTTCTCTCTTGGGCCCTTCTTTGAACAAGGATGGGCTATCCGCCCGGTGGACATGGATGGATGGGTGGGTGGGCTGGGTGGGAACCGGGAATGCTCGAAAGTCAAGAAAACCCGCTGCATAATTCCAACACCAGTCACTGCCATGGAATGGGTCTGTCTGTTCTTTAGGCTTCTCTATCTTTTCCATTGCCAACTGTGCCTAAAAGTAGTAGTATCTTAGTCAATTATTCCTCTGCCTCCCTCCTTCCTTTCCTCTTCTAGCTCTTCTATACTAGTATATACCTCTTTTCGAATATGGAACGGCAAAGTCCGGCCAAATAATCTACTATCTCACTTCCGCATTATCACCCAATAATTCCACCTTAAAATGCAATAATAATGACCTGCAGATACTCTTTGCCCATGTAATACTCGGTAGAAAGCTTATGCTCCTCCACTACTACCACTACCTCAAAATTCCGGCAAGCATGCCAATAACTAATTCCTCTTTTTAGCTAAAATGGATATCGGTTTCCCTTTTTCTCCTTCTCCTCTTTCCTCTCTCCACCATCTCCTCACGCTAAACGCCCCTCCGACAAGAAGGTAAATAATCATCGAAAATGTCTCCGGAGATCATTTTCTCCGCCGCCACCTCCTCACCTCTCATTATTCTTATTCTTATCCTTTTTTTTGCGGTTCCCTCGCGGTTGGACTGGAGTGGGGTGGGGTAGTAGTAAGTTGCTGGTCACCGCAACTGTCATCAACTCATCAACAACCATTGAGATATCTCATCACAGCTCACTGACCCTCTCTTGGTTTGTTGATGTCTAAACACAGTACTGTTGTGGTAGTGATTGGTTTCTTTCCTCTTTACTTGACTAGGATAGGGGCTTTGAGGTACATGTACAGTACCTCGTTAGGACTATGATTCATACCCGCGGAGAGTCTCTGGTGTTTCCCATTAACGTTTTAACCAAGGTCATTAAAGTAATTCGTAGCCGGTTCGGATCGACTGATTGCCCGATTAGGTATTCGTTGCCTTTCCGCCCGGACCTCGTTTCCTTATGGTGTCAATGACCGTCGAACGGCGAGCTAGCTAAGCTACACTATGAGCGATAACTTGAAATCAAGTGACATCATGTAGTTTTTCAGACCCTCAGATGCCCCGCGCTTCAGATGTGTTAGCGGAACTACGGGTCTCCTCAAACGATACACAGCCCTGCTGAATGCTATGGGAGCTCTGCAGTCTCTCCATAAACACTAAATATCCATTTACATCGGAGGTAGTAGTATGACCGCAGCGGCATCCTCAACCCTTTTGGAATTCTTCTTAGTCTTAGGTCGTCGAAGCGTTGCATTTCTCCTCTTATCTGAGTCAAACTATCGGCCAGACTGTAATCTATACCTCTCACGGTCAAATCAAGGTGTTCCGGACGATGGGAGATCGCGCGCCCCGAGGTTAGCGGCAATCCCGGGCTCGTCACCCCCTTACGTTTGTGCATCACAAGCTCAGGGCAGCTGTACGGCTGGGAGGTGGTAAGTCGCCGATATGGAGTTACACCATGTCCGTGCAGCTGCCAGATCCAGTAGCATTGTAATGCAGTCGCTGCTTAGGTAGGATCGATTATGTTTCAGAATGGCCTGGTTCGACGGTAAAAACAGCCGGCCGTAGTAGACCGGAAAATGGGGATGGGAGGAGGAGGGGGAAGTCCTAAAAAATGCCAATCACTGCGATGGTGTAACCGACACTGAGCTTCGTCGTGCAGATAGCAAGTTTTGGTAGGAGTAGCCTCTCCTCAGATCGCCACTTTAGGAAATTGATGCCTACCAGAAATCGCAGGAAAAGATATCCAGGGGAACCTTTTGGTGGAGTTCTGCTTTGTCTTCGCACTCGCCCCTCCACGATCCGCCAATAATAAGCTAACTGCCCTAGTCGACTAGGGAGACCGTCGCTGCATCTGAGGCTACTTGGACACGATCAGTAGGTAGGTCACCTGCAGGCTGCTGCGAGGTTGTGTAAGCGATCTGCGGCACGCAGCATCTGGTCACCACAGACGCTCCGAAAACATCCACGGGCCCACGCTCGATTCCGATACCACGGAGGGGACCGTACCGCGATGGCCTCGCAGCACCAGGCTCCAACACGTTGAAGATTATGTGACGCGATGGGGCCTACCCTCCTTCAAGGTGCATAAGGGTGGTCAGAGTTGAGGAATGCGGAGCACAGCAGTCCTGCTCTGCCGCTATTATTGATGGTGGTGGGGGGGGGGTTTTTTTTGAGGGGTTCCAGAAGCTCCCTCTCCCACCGCCTCTTTTGCGGACATGTGAAGTTGAGGCCGAACAGGTTATCGCTGTCACATACATACGTCAGTGGTCAGGCTGGCGCATACCTTATCGCTGCAGATGATTCATCTGCTGGCTTGGGTCGTGCTGGCAATGGTTCTGTTCAGCTTCCGCCAGGATGCAAGGCTACCGTACCTGTCTAGACCACATAGCTCTTGTGTAGCGAAAGTCAACGGATGACTGACCCTCGGAGGAAATCCCGCATACTGCACTTGCTATTTGCCGTGTAGTAGTAGGGGGTTAGGGGGGTGTATCTACACGGGGAAGCCGATAACTGTTCAGCGGGAAACGGCAACACAAGATGGCTCGCGCGATCACGAATCAGTTCGAAGGAACGAACCGTCGGCGATCAGCGGAAAGGGACCATGACATCATGGTGCAGGAAGCGCCAAACGGACTCCAGCCTCGATGAGGGTCTCCGATTATCTCCATCATTGGTTCGGCACGTGGCTGGAACAACTCTATCTGCCTCAGGCATCAGGGGTATCTTGTTTAGTCACGTGATGCTAAACCGGGGACTCGGAGAAACCTAGTCCCGTCTGGCTCTAGCGCGAATGGCTGCGGAAAGGAACATCCCCAAGGGCCTCCATTCAGCTCTGTCGCTCCAGTAAATTCAGGTCGGCGTTCCTTGCCCATCTTACCCATTCACCCGTCGGTATGGCTAGGAAACTTCGTGCGGCTGCTCAAGCAGCTGCGCAATCAATGCGTACGTGACTTGCTTGGTTTCCACCTCAACCCTTTCCTTGGCCGCTGCGGCCTCGGTCGTCACGGACGCGAACAACTAATTACCCAGTAGGGAATGCCGCCCCTCCGCTCCCCGATGCCTCGGACGAGGAGATGATCGAAGCACCCCCATCGCGTGGATCATCGCCAGCGATGGAAGATCCAGGAGATGCTTCGGATAAGGATCCTGAGGCGGAAGCCCAGGCAGAACCCAGCCAGGAGGAAGAGACAGCCGCAACACCCGCCCAGGATTCAAACCCTCCATCGCGCGGCGACACTCCTTCACGCATGGGTGGCCGCATGTCAGCCATCCCGCGAAAGCGCCGCATAGGTCGTCCCCCGAAGAACCGTCCCCCAGACTGGGATGCGCCTGATGACGGCGCCCCTCAGACACCGATCCATACGTCCACGCCGGTCAAGCGCAGACGTGGTCGTCCCGCTGCTAGTGGTGGAAGGTGGGCACGTAACCGAGGCCCGTCGCATGTTACCCAGGTTCCGATCGACAAGGAGGGGAACATGATGGACGTTATCGACGACGAAGTTGCCCTCCCAGACGACCCCGAGGGCGAGACGAAGGTGGACAAGAACGGCAATCTACTGGGCGATCGAGAATATAGGGTCCGTGTGTTTACGATTTTCAACCGTGGAGATCGCAAATACATGTTGTCTACTGAGCCTGCGCGATGCATTGGTTTCAGGGACTCGTACCTTTTCTTCCAGAAGCACAAACTACTGTATAAAATCATCATCGACGACGAGGCGAAACGCGACCTCATTGAACGGGAAATTATCCCCCACTCTTACAAAGGCCGAGCTATCGGTGTCGTCACCGCTCGGTCTGTCTTCCGCGAATTCGGCGCAAAGATTATCGTTGGTGGAAAGAAGGTCACCGATGATTACCATACACAGGCCGCGAGGGAGCGTGGAGATGTCGAGGGCGAACTTGCCGTCCCTGAAGATAAGCTCCCTCCTCCAGGCGAACCTTACAACAAGAACCAGTATGTAGCCTGGCACGGTGCCAGTAGTGTCTATCACACCAGCGCCCCGTCGGTGCCTTTGCCCACCGGAAAGGCGGTGGATTCGAAGAAGCGCAAGGTCACGGTTACTGGCGATAACTGGATGCTCGAACATGCTCGAGAGGCAAGGTATGTGATGACAAGCCTGTCTGACACTATAGTGACTAACTTTACATGTAGCAACTTCAACTCGCTCATATCGCTTGCGCGCCGCGAAAACCTTGAAGGACAGTACGACATCCATACAAACGTCATGCAGTACCCCAAGATCATGCAACCGACTCATGCCCGCTGGGAGCGTCTGCCTCCTCCCGACCCTCGAGTTGCAACCAAATTAGCTCAGGGCATGTCCACGTTGAGCCTGACGAACGGCACCGGCGAAGCAGAGCCAGCTTCTGCGGACAAAGAAGCCCAGGAACCCAGCGACAGCCAAACCGAACATCAAACCACCGAGTCTACCCTCTTCTCCTCAGTTCCGGCTGCGCTTTCCCGCCGATTTGCCATTCATGACATTCAGTTCGAATCTTCGCCGTATTCCAACCTGGGCGTTCCCGGCCCAGACGGCGATGTGCACGATCTCGGCTCCAACGGCCTCATCAGTGTCGCAGACTCCGCAAATCCCGAGTTTACGAGCCCCGAAATCCTGGAGGAACTTCCTCCTGAGTGCAAGGAAGCCCTTATCGAGGCGGCTGCGCAAGAGTGGGAATGGAAATCCAAGTGGTGCCACGAAGCGAACGACGGGGCTCGCGCCAAATTACTCAAGAGTTACGCTTGGTTTCCATGATGTGCATGCTTTCTTATCCTATTTTCCCTCTTACTACCCCCTTTCAAGCCACTGGAGGGACTTTTAACCAAGGTCGTTCGCTACCTATTATACCACTTTCCTCGCAGTGGCTTTACCATTCTTCTTTGCTTCGGGGGCTCACGTATACCTAACTAACCAACTGATTATTTCCATTTCACTTCGGCAAACACACACTCAAATGGGCGGGGGTTTCATTCCGGATGGGTTGCGAGATTATTTACCAAAAAACAGGGAGTTTGAGCGTTTCAATATCTGGAGTGTCGTTATAAGTGGTTACTTCTTTATTACTTTCTTATTTCTATCCTTTACCTCATATCTTATTTTTAGCTTTTGCCGTATATTCTCTTTTATCTCCAAATCTTATCCTCATTGCTATGAGACTATAATTTCAGTTTAGTCTAAACGGATGGGAAGTAAAGGTAGTATAATATAATGAAACAAGAGAATGGTATTTCGATCACTACTAACCTCAGTAGTATCTTGATCGTGAATAATATTTAAGGTTCAATTATCCACTAGTGATTATCCTCGCAAGACCCCAGGTACCTGTGTAGTCGGGTTTTACTAGGCTCCCACTGTTCTACTTCGGGTTCAGTAGTGGTAGTGGCAGTGGCAGTGTGTATGAATATGGTGGATGCCTATATTAAGCAGGGAATGTGTCTGTCTATAAGGCTACTACTATTTCGTCTGGATTCATCATAATATGAATGGATGGGTTCTAGGCATGATTACTATGAGTAGTAGTAGACAAGGCTGCAGGAGTACATGTGGACGTAATACATTTGAACGAGGTAGAGATACAATTGATGTATTCGTGTATACTGTGTATTAAGGATCAGCTACACAATTCGAACTCTACTAGCCAATGTACTCGACAACAAGAGAGTAAGTAGACAATGATTCATTCCATCATGCAAGGATTCAAGTAATAGAAAGTAACTAACTCCAAGGCCGCAAATAACGCAATCAATCAAAACGGTTGAGGCAGCAATGTTCTTTGACACATATGATTAAAAGAGCAGGAAAAATGAAAGAAACCCGAGTCTGTAGGAATTGGAGGAAAACAAAATAGCTAGTTGGGCAGTTATCCCATGGCCATTTCCGCACGTAGCTTCTCCAGTTCTGCTTCCTCGTCTTCCTCTTCGGTCTGAGGTTTGGATTTGACTGTTGCATGTACGTTAGAAGAGTTTCATAGTAAAGAGGGAGGGACAGTGGCTTACTTTCTCCATTTGCCGCAGGAGGTAAACGGTTGAGTTGGTCTGCAACCGGCACCGTACCTGTGTTGAGCATCCGCTCGTCCATGGCCTCCTGCTCCAAGCCCTCGAGTTCCTCTTCCAAATCGGCCTCGTCTGGTTGGTCGACCAGATTGGTGCTTGTAATGGCTTGTGCGATTTCGGTGCTGAGTTGGTGCTGTTCGCGAAGTGTATCCCTAGACCATAGTCAGTTGCCGTGTTCCCATCACTCAAATGATACCGTAACGAAACAACATACATTGTCTGATCCACCGTATCAAGCGTCATGGAGCCATGGATCTTCGCCATCGCCGCACCAGCCGCCTCCATAGCCTTCAAAGTCTCCTGGTTGATATTCGCCGCCTCAATCGAGTAGATCTGCTGTTCTAGCTGAACGATCTGCGCCGTCGTCTGTTCGAGGTTCTTCTCATGAACCTTCTTCCGTCGAAGGGCGTTCTTAGCCGCTATACAGATCAATAACCCGTTAGACTTCATTTGTTGTTGCCTAGTTGCTGTTTTTCTGCTGTCACCTACCGGCCTTGTTTGACGTTACGTTCTTCCGAGCAATTGCATCCTGCTCCTCCATCAGATTCTCCAAATGCTTCTCGCGCTTTTGGAGCATATCCAGCTGCTCGCGAAGCATGAGGATCGCATTCTTGGGCGCATCTTTCCGCTTCTGAGCGGCGGATCCGCCGAACCAAGACCACATGTTGATAAGGGTGTATGGGGTTTGATTAGGCTGTGATAGAGAGCGGTTGCTATTGCGGTGATCGAGGTTATGCTAGGGACGGGTGATCCGACGTCCGATGGGGGAAGTTGTTGGTGTTGAGTCGGGAAGAAGTGTAACGACGGGTCTGGAATCGGTGGAAGGTGGGATGGGAAGAGATGATGGTCCGTGGCAACGGGGCGGGATCGGTGAGAGATCGCTGGACGGTGTTTATCCTGGTGATGGGTGCGGGAGGCGATCAGCTCCGAGTCACCTAGACCAGGTCGAGCAAGGCAGCGGTCCTTGATAAGCGCCAGGAAAACAGAGAGAGAGTGATAAGAAAGTTCGAGACGAGAGAAGAGCGAGCAGAGATGGAGGAGATCCCCGGCCGGATTCAAGTTGGTTTTCCCCTCGTTGGCCCTATGACATACGCGCTAAGCCTATCGGAGTGGTAGGGTCACGTGGCTTGGGGTCACGCCGGTCATCGTATTTCACTGGTATTATTTATTGATTGCCTTGTGATCGATCATTGCGGCCCTCGATATCATTCGTCAATATAATGGCCTCCTTATGAAGATATCTGACTTGCTGGAATGAACGCACCTCTTCCTTCTACGCGGGCGTTCCTCTCCGATCTACCTTCTCATCCAGTTAGCTCGAAGGTTCGATTTCTCGGTTGGTGCGTGGAGTTCCTTGTCTGTCTATGTGTGTATCTTACTATTTTACATGCTGCATACCGTAGACTATCTAGAAAGGCTTGCCTCTTCACTTGTTCGGGAATATAGTGGTAAAGAGACTGATTTTCTCAGTGTGAGGACATACAACATCCAAACGGGGCACCTCATCCTCGAACACAACTATCCGCGTCAGAAACCACCGCTGGAACCACCCTCTGTTGCAGTTGATATCAACGCGGTGCTGGAGACAGTCACGTCAGAAGAGCTGTCCGTTGGCGCATGGGTGAACGTGCTTGGATATGTAAGGAGGAACAGGAGGAGTGATGATGATGATTCTGCCGTCTCACAATCAAATCCAAATCCAGTGTATGTGGAAGCCGTGATGCTTTTCCCAGCAGGCGCCGTGGCGTTGGGAGAGTATGAGCGAATCCTGCAGGAAGCGTTGGGCGTGGAGAGGAGGATGCGGAGGACAGGCTGATAAAATATATTATTGATTGATGACTAGCAATTATTCAACTTCTTTTTATGTGCTATACTACTACTAATGGTCCCGAGATCTTCATTCCTTACTTCGTGACTCTCTTTGGTCATATGTATATATCCAGTTTGTATTGAACAACTGGGCCAGTTATTATTAGTATGTCGTAAGAAATATAGAAGTTAAACTAATATCTTTCAATAATTTAATATAAACTGAACAATGTGAGGTTTTCCGGACCGTCACAGTAAGAAATCGAATACGAACTATGATAAACTTACTATATAATAAAGACAAAGATCATCTATATCTAGTGAACCACAGAATACACTGATTCTTGAAGGATCGGTAATCTATTAATAATAATCCTTATTTTATATCTGTTATAAAGATCTAGAACAGCTATTAATCATTATTTCTGATTTTTATTAATCGCATACCTGTTGGCCCACCTCTGGGGGTATGTCGGTGACATCAGTCATCTGGTTAGAGGGGAGTTCTCCATAATTCTTTCTGCGTATTCCCGTGAGCCTGATAAAGTTTAGTAAAGCATACTTGCGGTGCTGGCCTGCGTCGAGGGTGAAGTTGTAATAACCATTCTCGTTACACTGCGTCGGCACTAAGGTGAGATCGTTTGCTCCTTGGTTCTTGAGACGCACTCACTAATCGAAAATTCTAGAGTCGGTCTTGTCAACGAGTCATCTTCCTTGTTGAGCCTTTCGGCCATCTCGTTCAGCAGTCCTTGCCAGTCTGCAAGGGTAATAGAAATTCGCATCCTGTACTCCGGAGCGGTATGCTTAGTACCGTGTCTGTAACTTTCTTCCAGTTTCTTGATATGCGTTGGATCTAGTAATTCGCGGTTTGGGTAGGGGCTTTCCCAGGACTCGTCGAGTTCCCGGACATCGAGTAAGACTGTGCCCAAAATGCTCTTTGTAGGTTGTTCTTCATTTCGTCATTAAGAATTTGATGCTTTGCTTTTCCTGCTTATCCTCATCCTTTAGGCAGGGACTAAATAAATAAACTCTGTTAATAAAGGGGTTTATCTGCCAACACATTCCCTTTCATAGTGACGAATGTTCTGGGCCTGTATCAAGATGACGGATGTGCGTTTAGCCGGCAATCAGCCAAATGTCTAGGAATAAGCTAATGAGAGAGCTACAAATTGAAAACAGGTGTACTGAAAGACCATTGAAATTGCTAGATATATACCCAGTTTACCCGGACAAATATTTCCTTCGAGTGAAAGTCAGGCTTCCAATCCAAACTCCTACTGTGCAAGGATGCTTTTCTGTGCAAGGACTCATGTATTCCTGCACTTATTGTCGATTATTCACTGTTACCAGGTTCAACCACACACCTTATTACACCTCCATCGTCTCCTCCTCCGTCTTCTCGAGATTTGGCACCTGCTGTGTTTGGCGTTGGCGCTTTCCCGCCAATCGCTGCTTATCCTCCTGCATCCGCCGGATGAGCACGCTCTTCTCCCGGATTTTGTACCCATACTTGTAGAAAATGAATGGGATCGGAACGATAGCCACCTCGAGCAAGCCTAACAGCGTCCCAGACCAATTGGGACCAATACCGGCATACATATACGTTCCAACAAGGGGTAAGACACCACCTAGGATACTGCGGATCACCGAATTCCCTGCCAGCGCTGACGCTGCATACACCCCGTAACTACCAGCCAGGTAGTTGGTCGCGTAGATAAAGACGCCCGTGTTGCCTGTACCGAAGAGTACACCTGCGAGAATCGGTACAATCCAGGGTATCGAGGCGGGCGAACAGGTCCAGGCGAACCACAATTCTCCAGCTGGAATCAGGAGCGCGCAGATACATACGAAAGCCACCATTGCCTCCGGGGGTGGCTTTCCCGTTTCGGGGTCCGGTTTATGGCTGTTGATCAGACGGCGGATCAGAGGTTCGCTGGAGATGGTGATCACACATCCAGTTCCGATACCCAAGAATGCGAGACCGGAGAGACCAAGTGACCAACCCCGAATATCCCGGAAAACGATAGGGTATGCTGTGAAGCACAGGTAGAGGATGCCATACACGATGGCAATGTAGATATTCCAAAATATACTATATGAACAAGTGCATTAGCTTTGGGGTGACAGCATGAGTACGGGTTCGGAAAGACTAACCAAATAGGTTCAGTGACTGCCATGACAAACGGGCGGCCGAGGTTTATCTTGAGTAGTTCACTCAGGCTAGCCTTCTGTTCGTATCGACACCACCATCGTGAATCGCCCGTTTCTTTCCGCATGCGGGCGGCTTTCTTTTGCAGGATGATGGGGCCATAGGTCTCCTTCATGATACATGAAAGGACCAACGCGACCCCAGACAATATTAGAGCGATCCAATCCATCCACCGCCAGCCCAGGTACTGGGTGACGAAGCCGCCGATAATAGGCCCGAGAACTAGGGCATAGTTAGTTACAGGTAGGTTGTGACTGGGAGACGGCTATGCTTACCTGGGCCATTCACGGGCCCAAGACTCCAGACCGACATTGCCAGCGCGCGCTGGTCATCTTCCACTATGTCCGCAACCATTCCCGGCGCAGTGGAGATCATTACACTTCCGAACAAAGCTGCGATGAAGCGCACAACCAGCAGGGTAGCAAGATTTTTGGCGAGCGCGCAAGGTATGATCAAAACCGTGAAGATGAACAAGCAGGCTATGCAGACCGGCTTCCGGCCGTACAATTCGCTCAATGGCGCCATAAACATGGATCCCACAGCCAGACCGATGAGGTACAAAGTCAATCCCAACGTAACGATGGTGGTGGAAGTCCCGAATTCAGCTGCAATCTGCGACTCTCCCGAGGTGTACGATGTTGAATATAATACGCTGGAAGGGATTAGCGTCGTTATCGCATGATGCGTATCTAGGCGATGCGCCAGACTCACATAATCAAAGTGTTGTATGATAGGATGGCGATTCCCATAGCTTTGTAGGGAAACGACCAGTTCTTCGGATTATTTGTGTCGAACTCATCGTCCCAGTCGACTTCATAGTTCGGGTCAGAGGTGCCAGTCGTCCCTATAGATGTGACTCTCTGGGCTAGAGAGGGTACCGAGGCCCGAGAGGCGCGCGTAGGGATATGCGCCAGGCCATCCACTTGATCAACTGTGTCCTCGGACGAGCCTGATACTGCGTAGGATTGCGCATATGTAGAGGTAGGCCCCTCTTTGCTATCCCTCGGGCCTGCCGGGGGATCTGATGAAGAATTCTTTGGGGAGGACATGCTTTTCGTGGCGTCTATTAGAGTCGGTCCGTGACCCAGAGGTGGAAGAGCTCTCCACAGCTGGACCGAGTACAGTCGTTTCAGCCGATATAGACCTCCTAATCTTATTATATGGCTGTGGTGGAGGAGCAATGTGAGGGAAGAAATAAGATAGAGCGCGCTGGAATGCGCTGCAGCTTCTATATAATAAACCGACAAACTGACCCTTGGACCTTGCGCTGGTGCTCTCGAACCCAGTAAGAGAAGGTATATGAACTAGTAATCAATGCGACAGGATACCAAGCAGAGAATTGCTCCCAAGATAATCAACACTGCGCGAATTCAGAATGTAGCGCAGCAGACATGGAAAGCAACGAAATGAGCACAAATGCTGGGAATGGAAGATGGCAATTTTTTGGGAGTGATTGACGTTGGGAGTTGCAAGATAAAGCTTAGCGGAAATTAGAATCTGAAACGCACGCGATAATTATGAGCAACTAAAATTAATGAGTCAGTGACATTTGGGGGGGAAAAGAGAGAGCGAGAGAGCGAGAACGAGGCAGAGGAAAGGCACTCCAAGTGGGGGCGTCGGACGAGAACAGTCGGCAGGAGTGCGACTGATAAGCCCTCGGTTTTCCTCCACCGGATCTTGTTCGACTCTTGCCAAGGAACAGAGAAGAGACAGGTGCTGATGGACATTGCACGAGAACTAAAGTTGATACGTTCACCGCTAGGCACTCAACTAACAGTCATCTGCGTCTTCCACGTTGAGTTGCCAGATCCGCTGCCTAGACGGGGGTGCTGGGGTGTTCCCTAACCGACGATCCGGATACAGTAAAATAGACAGGACATGAGCCCCTTCTAGCATTTGGATATGGGAATCCATGGTTAGGCGCGGCTGCTGATCCCTATTATTGACTAGTTGAGGGAGGTCGCATGCGCAGTCAGTGAGTCAAACCCCTTCTTAGTCCTAAGTTACTATACAATATACCTAATGGTGCTTTGGGGGAGGGGAAATGCCTCAGTGACTGACTTTTCTTCCAGCACGGACTGGCATGGCGTTACGGTGTAGCAAAGGATTTCTGAATCAAATCGCGCTACGGCATACGAGGCCCGCCTAATCGCACTTAGTTCGTACCTAGAGCTGGCTATTCGTCACCTACAGAGTGTGATCTGCATAAGACTCAGTGCGATGCGAAATTATGGACATGCATCGTCATTTACAACGAGTGTTTCTCTGCATGGATACCTGTCGTGACTATGGCAGTCACTAGCAGACCCTGCTTCGCCAGACTGATCTACCTACCCCAGGAATCCCTAATTTGCTCCAGATGGGGAGAAAACTGGAGATAAGTCCTGGACGTCACCACCGCATGAATAAGCATCCCCACCGCGGTGGATTTTTTGGCGAAAACGGCGGATGCACAATCGCAAACGAAGCCCAGTCCCCACCACCATGTCGGAAGACGATACTAACTCTGAACGCAGCCAGCTCCACACCAAAGAGGAGAAAGCATCTGCGTCTTTCTTACCCTGAGGGTGCCAGTCCACTAGCTAATGTCAAGCACAGGGCGGGGAGGTGTCGAGGCTAAAACGGGGTTGATGCTTGCCCATGGCCCAGTCACAGTCCAGGGCTCGGTTCCGAGTGCCGCCCGTGCCGGTTTGCCGATGGAACTTTGGCAACAACAAGGACGATCCTGTGGGAAACTCTGTTTTGCGATCCAGAACCTCTGCGCCCTTCTTTTTAGGTATCCATGCTGATGCTGGCGGCCACTCCACCACCCAACGGCCCGTCTTCCGAGCGGATGTTGGAGGTTCAGATATGATAGGTAACCATGCCGTCATCTACACTCATCTACTGAGACAAATGATTTGTCTCTTCATTGCTGGCAATTCTGCAGTTCGTGCGCGAGCCTGAAGAGGTGAGTCAATGAGTGCCAAGACCTGACCCATACCACACTTTTGAGGAATGTGAGCATCCGTCAGAAGCATGCTACCGAGAAAGTCATGGATGGTGTCCTGTGTACTCTGTATGTCTTGGTGGAGCTTAGGACCCAGACTATTTTGGGATTCAATTTGCAAGTATTTGAATCCTGGCCCAAGACGAAAAACGGAGTCGTTGCACAGGCCATGCAAGCGATGGTATGCTAGGGTGGCCATAGCTCAAAGGCACGAGGACTACTACCAACGACGATTGATCTTATATGGATGTCAATGCCATCGAAGGCTGGAGTGGCGACTAAAGAGCTACTTAACAAGGACAACTTAGCTACTCCTGTGTAGGATATGCTTTCACCCTTAATCCCTTAGTTGACTGACTAGCTTCATCGGTAGGACACTCGCGTGAAGAGAAATCCAGTATATGTTTGCTAGCTGATAGTCCCCTGCAGGCGATAAGAGTAACAGCAATATAGCTCTTATCGTAATCCCTTTGTACGCGACTCCCAAATCATCTCTATCTCGGCCATATCATAGAGGAAGAGAGGCAAACCCTCGGAATTGCGGAGATAAGCCCGACCCACTCCTCGGAAAGAAAACCGAAATGGCTGGTGAATCTTCTGTCAGGGAATAACCACAATCGCGAAGTAGTGAACGCTGCGATAGGTTTTTCTTATATGATTAGTCAAGTGTAGTCCATGATACAAAGAAAGTACTATATCTCGGTTCTGGTTGAAATGTGCCCAGCATCGGCACACCAGTAGTTATGAATTGGGTGCTTACGGATACCTGCAGCACGCATCGTCCAATAGAAGAAGGTGTACGGAGAACTCCTGGCTGTCTACTAGGAGTATATGGCAGTTGAGATTGGTATATACACCCTGCCTTCTGAATCTCAATAATTAAACCATTCGGCCATCAATAAAATCCCGGTCACGTTGTCCTGTGGAATAAGGCTCCTGAAACCCCTGACCGCGCCATCCAAATTTCCGAAGGTGTCACAATGAAACGGAGTCGGACCATTTTGCTTGCTTTTGCCCCGACGCCCGCACGTGGAGGGCACCTTCTGCTAATGCAACTCGGAATCAAGGGATGCATCAAATTCGAACGAACCGTTTTATGCTTTAGTGGCTGGTTGACATAAAGAAACTCTCTTCTTGATAGGTTCCGTACCCCTTAACGAACTTGGTACATCTGGCCAGTGACCGAATGATATGTGGGCCTCACTCGTCTAACCGAACGGTCCAATCCGAACTATTAATCTCCGTTCGCTTGGATTTCTGGAACCCATGGATGGTGGCTTTTAAGGCTTAGCCACGCGAGATTGTAAGTTAGCGATGAGATTTATGGTTAAGCAATACTTTTGTCCTGGAAATACTAGATTGATTCTCAATCATCTTCTCTCTTGCGATAGGATTGCTCCCTTGTACATTGGCAAAGGGATTGATTGATTTACAGAGTGAAAGCGCCAAATTCGCTTCAACGAGCAAGATCTGACTGTCCTTTATCCTGCTGTCTGCATCGTGTACCCCTTTTACTACACGTTTCAGCCTAGGACTGCCATTCCGACATGTTTTCAGAGATCGCCGTTGCCTCCGGACTAGCCGTCCTCTATCTCTACCACGTTAATCGTGGTATGACTGGCACTCCGGAGGAAGTAAGCCGGCTGTCTCCTCATCGTTGGACTGTTGATGAAATCAAAGCAGCATACGAGGATGCCATTCAAAACCCAGTCGACGTGCAGAAGAGTCTTCCACCAAAGCAAAACCGGCGTTATATCGTGGTCGGCGGGTCAGGTGCGTTCTAGCTATAAACAGCATTCGCGTGACGTGGCTCAATGAGCCTATCTTATGCGATTCTCCATATCTTACAGTTTCCAAGCTAACAACAATCCAGGATTCGTGGGAAGTTGGATGGTAAACCATCTGCTCGCTCGCGGGGAAGACCCGTCGGCTATCCGCATTTTGGACCTTGCAGCGCCTCGTCGCGAGATCCTCGACCAGGGTGTCGGATTCTTCAAGACGAATATTGCCGACGAGAAAGCTGTGGCCACTGCCTTTGCCCAACGTTGGCCTGAAGCTGTCGCTGACCAGCCCCTGACCGTCTTCCATAATGCCGCCGTGATCAGGCCCGGAGAGCGCCTCAAGACTTTCCTTCCCCGTTGCACCAACGTCAACTTGGGCGGCACAGTGAACGTGCTGACTGCCGCAAAGAAAGCCGGCGCAAGCTGCTTTATCTCGACATCCTCAGGATCGGTCAGTCTCCGCAGTCAATCCTTCTGGATCGCACCCTGGAACAAGGCCCCCAAAGGTCATTTTCAGGTAGTCGATGACTCGACCCCAGTCCCTGAAGAACACTACGACTTCTTCAGCAACTATGCTGCCTCCAAATCCAAGGCCGAGAAGATCGTCCGCGCCGCCGACGATCTTGAAGGAAACTTCCGCACAGGCTGCATCCGGCCAGCGAATGGTATCTACGGGATCGGCGACACGGAAGGTTCTCTCACCACTTCATATCTAAGAACCGGCGGTTCCCCTTCGTAAGACAACCCTTGACAAACCTTACAGATAGATTGAAAACTAACGCCAACTCCTCTAGCTGGCTCTCCGACACCATGCAGAACTTCGTCAACGCCGAGAACGTCTCCATCGCCCACCTTCTGTATGAACAACGCCTCATCGAGCACACTAACAGCCCATCCACACTTCCCAATATTGGTGGCCAATCCTTCCTAGTCACAGATCCCAACCCTGCCCCGACCTACGGCGACGTCTATCTTCTCCTTCACACCCTCTCCAAAACTCCCGCCAACTTCCCTCGCGTACCACCGGTTCCTTTCCTCATCCTGTCCTACCTCCTCGAGTGGTACTCCTTCCTGCAGTTCATTTACTTCCCCTGGCTCCCTAGGATCACCGGAGAAATCTCCAAGATGCAGCCTGCCCTCTTCTGCATCACCAATGTGCATTACATCGCGGATGATTCGCGCGCGCGCAAGTCGCCGGAACAGGGCGGCCTGGGATACGCTCCTCCGATCACGACGATGTATGGCATGTGCAAGCACCTTCAAGTTTGGAATCGCGAGGCGGACCAGAAGAAGATTGCGGAGGTCGCAGCCAAGGGCGTTGTTAATGTGAATGAGGATGGTGTGGATGTGAATTTGGTGGTTCCTCCTAAGAAGTTGTAGTTGATGTCAAATTGACTTGATGCCAGTTTTGTGGGTATTTCGGCAAATTGTATTATTATTAAGGGAAATGACTATTACTTTAGTTCCTTACTGTTGAGCAATCATACTGAAATGTAACGACTCATATCATATTCATCCTAATCAACCAACTAAAGAAAAATGAGTATAACTAAACAAAACCCACCCCCACCATCCCCACAAATAATACTCCTCAACTCACAACCTCGACAAGAACGTCACCTCCCCAGGAGCATGATACTCCGGAACCTTCATATCCAACGCCTTACCAGAGTATCCCAGATCCTCGGCCGTCAAGACGGCACATTTCTCTCCGATAAGCAGGGCGGTCTACACACCCATACATATTAGCATCCATCCATGCACCAATACCACAAACCACAATACCGAATATCACAAGGGATTGAATGTAGAAAGGAAAGGGGATAAACATACACTATAAGTATTACACCCCACATTATCAGGACAGATAGACAGATCAGCCACCTTCAGCCCTTGCACACCGTGCACATTGAGCCGCTCATCGACGACTCCGCCGTGCGGCGTAAGGTTGTTTCCCTCGCGGGGGGCCATGCTGCATGTTCCCAGGGAGTGCCAGGTTGTTTCGACGTGGCGTTGGACTGTATTTTTTGTTCATTCATTCGTTAGTCAGTTGTTGTTTTGAGGCAATTTGGAAGGGTTAGGTGGGAAGGGGGAGGGGGGATACGCACCCCACTTTTCGATATGTTCAATATCTTTCTTACTATACTTGATCTCCTCCCTTGTATCCTGCTTATTGGAGTTGAGCATTGTAGGCGATGCGGGTGAAATACCGGGTTCGAGGGGCTGGGACCAGGAGCCTTTATTCCAGACAGACACATGTGTCAGTAAGTGGACTAGCCCACCTCTATAGATCCAGGGAAGAAAAAGAAGGGGGACGTACCATGTTGGATACCAGCCGAGATGTGGTTCGGCCCCGCATACGCCTTCGTAGTCTCTAGATCTAAATCGAATGCTCGCGCGGGCGAGTCATACGAAAAGTGAGGGTGCATGCCTGTCACTTCGCCTGCGTAGGCGCCCATGCGCCGGGCGGTCTCGCGCGATTTGATGTATCCCCAAACCATGGGTGCCATGTCGCGCTTGTCGTTCATAAAGCCGGCGTCGAAGTCGGGGCTTTCGTAGGGGTCGGCGGATTGGATGTGTGTGGAGCCGCGGGAGAAGGGGTATTCCTGTCGATCAATGAGTGAGTTTATGATCGCTGGTGGGGATATGGAAGGAGGGAGTGAGGGTGGGGAGATACTCACGAGGAAGTGGAACATGGTGAAGAACTTGCCCGGGGGCATGAGCATGTGGTCGCCGAACCAGCTGTAGGACATTGATTAGTATTTACCATCTAAGAGCATTGAGGGACTGGTACCTACCCAGCAATAACAGAGTAATGCATCACCGGCTTATCCGGCTTATTCTTGAAGTAACTCTCCCAGCCCCTATAAAAGTCATTCGTGGGCCAGCTCTTCATCTCCTCTAGTTCCTTTGCATTCGGCCGGATCTTCACGCCGGCTTCGATGCCGTTCGTCGCTAGAGGTCCCGTGCCCTTGATATTCCATTCCTCAAAGACCTTCTTCTGCACTTCGGGGTCTCCGCGGACGAAGTCATCAAAGGACTCGACTTCTGGCTTCGCCCGGAAGACGGAGAACGTCAGGTAGTGGTCCTGGAAATTCCGTCCCACGCCGGGGAGGTTCACGAGGGGCTGCACGCCTGCGCGACGGAGCTTCTCGGGGTCACCGACGCCTGATCGCTGGAGGATGAGAGGGGAGCTGAGGGTGCCGCCGCTGACGATGATCTGCTTGCGGGCTCTGAAGATGGTCCGCGGAGGATCGCGGCCTGCGAGGGGCTTGGTGGGAACGGTGGCCACGCCAACGACGCGGCCGTTCTCGATGATCACTTTGTCTACTTTGGTGTTGCACTTGAGGTGCAGGTTGGAGTATTTGGCTCGGGTGCTGTGGACGTAGGCGTGGGCGGAGTCGCTGCGGCGGCCTGAACATGTCTTGTCAGTCTTAATATATCTATGAGGTGTGAAGCATGCTTGCATACCGGTGTCGCGGTTGATCCATTTCAACCAGTGTTCGGCTCCGTGGCTGCACATATTGTCAGCAGGAAGTGAAAGACATGTACATTGGAAGTACTGTGACTTACCCAGTCTTCAGATCCTGAAGATCATCTGTGACAGGAATGTCCTGCGACTCTGCAGCACGCAAAAAGTCTTGCATGATAGGGTACGTGTAGTTTCCGAACGAGACCTTGATGGGTCCATCGAAGCCATGAATGTCCCGGTTGTTGCAGGCCCGCTGGTATGTCTCGTGCTTCTTCATCAAGGGAAGCAGCTCGTCTGTTGTCCAACCCTTGGCCTGGAAGTCGTCGTAGTCGGAGGCAGAGGCTCGGGTGTACATCTACTTCAGTGTTAGGATGTGTCTCACTGTTGCTAGATATGGGTTGATCAAGCACAGCTCACCATGAAGTTGATGGAACTGCCCCCTCCGAGGACATGGGCACATGGTACAATAGCCCGACGACCATCAAGCCATTCCGAGGGCCTGGAGTAGTAGAAGGAAGCTGTCTTTGAGTCAAGCTTCATGTTGCGGGGATAGATGCCGGGGCGGTAGACCCTACGGCATGGTTAGGGTAGCTCTGGGGAGTAAGTGTGATAGTGTCCAGCCTACCATGGGTTGTTCAGGTTGTCCTCGCCTGCTTCAATCAGCAGAACCTGGAGGTTATGGTCTAAGTTGGCAAGTCGACCGGCGATTACGCAGCCGGTGCTGCCACCACCGCAGACAATGATGTCCACTTCATCTGGGATGGTCATGATGGGTATGATTGACTACGCGTGGATCGTAGAAACTGTGATTGGGAATGTGTGTGATTTACTGAAAACAACAGGAAATAACCGGGAATTGGGATTCCAGAGGTCGGTTTATATGCTCCCAACACTGCAAGACCATGATGCAGCACCTCCTCATCATGGCAGGCAGTACGATGGACGAAGAGGAACATCCCCGCACCATATGTAGAACCCCTCTTGCATACGAGTCCTGACAAGGATGTCGACCAGCTTTGGACCGTCCAGGTCATACAAGGAACAAAGAGAGCCGCGAAGAGACTATGGTACACGGTATACAGCCTTCATTCTCTGATGTTGGAGTACAAAAGTACAATTTGTTTCCCGCAGATTCCCCGCACGGCGAGAGGGGGTCGTGCATAGTGCATGCAGTGAGTTGTCTGAGATATATCGATATAAAAGGTGGATTAATCTAATTACAGGATTGATATACGGGAGCCTGTGCCAATGGTGCAGCTTGGCTCCTGTCAGTAATGGACGACTGGATTGAGTTTGCGACGGCAAAGAGCAGATCTTGACAGCGAGAAAGCCAAGCAGAATACCAATCGGGCAGGAGATGGTCTCGCCAGCCAGCGACAAGTTCAGACTTGAAGCTCAGCGACAGCCCAAGCGTACCTTGTACAGGTCAGCTGGGAGCTTGCAGGCCATCCTCCAATGGTTATACTTGCGGCGGACTGGGATAGAGAGACGAATCCGGCGCCAGGCCAAACGCATCACCAATCACCAAGGCGGATTGACCGGATAGCCACGGACGGAAAAATTGTTCCTTATCATCCTCATTCCCAGGCAATAATTGCTTGTATTAAGCGGAGTCGCTTTTGTTGGCAACAGAGCTGAGGCAGTGGTGACGGCGTGTGAATGGCCTCGATCTTGCCGTGGTGCGGGGAATGGCAAATGCTGAGCTTTCCCCGCCTGCGGGCATCGCCACCAACTTTGGTCCTCACGCCAATGATTATCCCTGTTAATATTAACCATGGTCTTATATGGGTCGAATGCAGCTTCGTCTTTGTCGTGTTCAACTTTGGTCAGGCCCAATAACAACCGCGGAAGCTGCATTTTAAGGCCCCAAGGAGCTGGGTAACTCGCCGATTACCAAAGCGGCTTCTCTACCAAGCAATGCCCTCCTTTCACCCGGCCAACAGTGCGACTCCATACACCTTGGCCGAGCGAGTGCCCGTCCTAAGAATTGTGGGTTGACGGAGAAATCCCGTTACTGCTGCGCATGCTGCTGCGCCAGTTGACGCCTCTGCTCCAAGATCTGCATGCGCAGGCCCTCTGCAGCCAATTCCACGTCGAGAATCGCACCAACACCACGCTTCCAGGTCTCCTCCAGCCCCACAATCTCTCCCTTGTTGGCTTCCTGGGCGAGCTTTCTCTCCTTGTTCACAGATTCGGCAGCCTCCTTCATCTCGGCCAATTCCTTCTCAAGCCCCCGTAGGATGTCTTCAAGCTGTGAATTGCCAATCAGCCAAGCATTCTTTCCATTCTCTTCTAGCAGCGCCAGATTCTCGTGCCGCATCGATAAATGGGAGCTGGCCGTGTAAGCCTTCTGCAGTGTCCGTCGCCATTCCTCCAGATCAGGGGTTCCGTCAGCGGCTTTAGCAGGCGCCTCAGGCGCTTCATAGCGGGAGAGGTCGATTCCGCCAGTCAAGGGCAGTCCGGCAGCCTTGCGGTCCACCTCCTGCTGGATGAGTGGAGAAAACCGTGACTCAGGAAAAGCAGGAATGGACGGGTGGATGGTTGTTTTGGCATCCAAAGAAAGCTCCGCGGCAATTAGCTTTTCTGCAGCTGCTCGTGCCTGGGTGGAAGGGGCCGGTTCGATGTCTAAGAAGGTCCACGCGTTAGAAGGGAAATTCATAGCAGAGGTAAGGCAGCTTACAAGGAAGTGAATCGTGGGATTCGTTGATGAGAGGCATGTTGACTTAAACCTGCGTATGAGAACCGGATAACAAGAAACTAGAAGCGGCAGGGGTCAATGCGAAGTGATATCTTGTATAAAATCAAGCAGTGCCAGCAACAGCTCGCCATGAGCGTCTCAGCTTTTGCGCCGAGCACGAGAGGGCGGTGAGCATTGGTGGGTGACTCAGCAGTTTCTGCCGGAGATGATCTGGGGTGTTCGGGCTATACCGTTTTGGGCAATCCAAGTATAGATGATCTCGTCGAACTGCTGAACAGGACGTCTCCTTACCTCGCTCATTCTCCACACGATCATTACTTTCCCGGATTTTTAGGCAAGACGGGCCTCTTCTCCACTTGACTGAAGGCTTAGCCTAGGCTTCTCTATCAGACGAGGTTCATGCGATCTACAGGGTCCCTTGTGACAGGGCAGGACTGGTCTCTGACTGGCCAGTTCCCCGCCTATGACCTTGACAGAGTCGCAACGATGATGACTCAACCAGCCAACCGCATGTCATTCATCTTCAGAGCAGAGTTCAAACTTATACTCTTGCACCTAAATCGACGCGGGGCTGGATAGAACATTCCTGATCAAGCTTAGCCACGGATGACGACGGGAACGGACCAGACCCTTTCTCCTACATTCCAATAGCCTTTTCACCAATCGCGCCTCTTCCGCATCCTCCCCGCAAGGTTGCAGAGACCCTGCAGTGTCATCCCCGGAGCCGTCTATTCAAATTAGCCGGGCATGCCTTGTGATAGCTCCTGCCTCGGTCGGTCCCTGCTTGCAATAAGAAGGGCGCATCCCCGTGGACAGGCTGAAGGCTCTTTGGTACTGCAACGCTCCTAGAGCTTATGCCTTACCTCGGTGGAATGGCTAACTTTAGGCTGGGTGTGGCTTTGGCCAGCAGCGTGGCAACGGCACTTGTGCTGCTGCAACTGTTCTCACTGTTCCAGCACCAGAAACAGCCACTCAGTGTCATTGCACAGACTAAGTGGGCGCACAGAGCTGCTGTATCCGAGGCGAATAACGATGATCTTTTCTTACTAGGGGCAGGAAAGGCGGATATAACGGGGTAAATAACCTTCATCCTAGTAGCGCTGCATAGATGCTGATACGTTATCTGCCAGACCTGTTGTTGAGTTAGGGCTGAATGGCTATGCTAGCTTGGACCAGATTGGGACTGGTCTTCGGCAGAGAATCTATTCTCGGGCTTTCATTGTCGCCAATACTAATAATCCAGATGACACTTTCATCTACCTGATCCTGGATGCATTGACGGGGGACACTGCTGTCCGACATGGAGTACTTGAGGGCCTTGCTAGCCTGGGCAGCGAGTATGCTCGATATAATGAGCAGAACATCGCCCTTACAGGGACACATTCTCATTCAGGCCCAGGTGCCTGGATGAATTATCTCCTTCCTCAAATTCCCACCAAAGGTTTTGATAAACAGAGTTACCAGGCGATTGTCGACGGTGTCCTCCTCTCAATCAAGCGAGCCCATGAAGGTTTAGCGCCCGGGCGTCTCAGCTTTGGGTCCATAGACCTAGAAGATGCCAATATAAATAGAAGCCCCTATGCTTATGACGCCAATCCTGCAGAAGAGAAAGCTCGGTACTCGGCAAATGTGGACAAGACGCTGACCCTGTTGAGGTTTGATCGAGAATCCGACAACAAGACCACTGCTGTACTGACCTTCTTCCCCGTACATGGCACATCTATGTACAATAATAATACTCTAACCACTGGAGATAACAAAGGTGTGGCCGCTTGGCTCTTTGAGCGGAGTGTTAAGGATGACCAAAAATTCTCGGATGACTTTGTCGCAGGCTTTTCTCAGTCAAATGTTGGCGATACTAGCCCAAATGTACTGGGAGCTTGGTGTGAGGATGGCTCTGGACAAGAATGCCGATACGCAGATAGCACATGCGGCGGGAAGACGGAGGACTGCCACGGCCGTGGACCTTATTTTCGCGAGAAGGATAACGGCGCCAAGAGCTGCTTCGAGATCGGACGGCGACAATACGCGGCTGCGAAAGAACTGTATGCCAACCTGGACTCCAATCCTGTTCGGATTCTTTCAAGCGCCGATGTCCGCTCATTCCACACTTACCAGGACCTGTCCAACTACACATTCACGTCGCCGTTCAATGGGAGTACCCTAAAAACCTGTCCTGCCGCATTGGGATTCTCGTTTGCAGCGGGTACCACGGACGGGCCAGGACTTTTCGACTTTACCCAGAATGGCACGGGACCAGCTGATTCCAATCCTCTGTGGTATGTCGCTCGCGCTTTCTTGCACCAGCCGTCAAAAGAGCAGCAGGCGTGTCAAGCGCCAAAGCAGGTCCTTCTCGATGTGGGACCAATCACACAGCCGTATGCCTGGACACCTAATATCGTGGACATTCAGGTCCTGAGAGTGGGTCAACTCTTCATTGTCATCTCGACAAGCGAAGCCACTACCATGTCTGGACGACGCTGGAAAGAAGCGATTGGCAGCTCTGCCAAAGAGGTTCTTGGAGTGGCAGAGCCTCTTGTGGTCCTAGGTGCGCCGTCTAATAGCTATGCTCATTACGTAGCCACCGAGGAGGAATACGGAGTGCAGCGCTACGAGGGAGCTTCGACTCTATACGGCCCCAACACACTTGCAGCATACATCAACCTGACCCTTACGTATCTGCCGTATCTGGGAAAGTCAGCTCAGACAGGCAGCTTACCGTCGCTATCCTCCGGAAAGATTCCTCCCATCAACACCAACAAGTCCCTGACTTTTATCCCCTCGGTTATATATGACGGGTCGCCAATCAGCAAAGCATTTGGGGATGTTGTATCCTCGTCGGCAAATGTCACTTACGGGCCTGGAGACATGGTGAATGTCACGTTTGTGGGAGCGAATCCCCGGAATAACCTACGGCAGGAATCGACGTTTGCAGCCGTGGAGAGGTACAACTTAGCTACCGAATCATGGGATGTTGTGCGTACTGACAGCGACTGGAATCTTCTGTATAACTGGGAGAGGACGAGTACGATTTTGGGGTATAGCGAGGTCACTCTCCAATGGCAGATCGAGGACGAATATTATAACACGGGAAACCCCGATCCCGTCCAAAGTGGAACGTACCGGTTCCACTATTACGGCGATTCCAGGAGTGTGCAAGGCAAGATATCATCCTTCGAGGGGATCAGTGAAGCGTTTACGGTTGCAGTCAGCTGAGGGCTGGCCTATACTATCCTGATGGTGGAGGCTGTAACCAAGCGGGAGGGAGTAGGATGATGAGACTGAACTGAACGTATGTGAAAGTAAGAAGTACCTATCAATAGCAAGGAGCTATATTTGGATCAATATGTTTAATTGCAACCGGGTATCTTGATCTTGCTGCTTGGTGTTTGGCTGCATCTTATCGAATCTGGCCCATGTCTGGCTGACCAAGGATGGTGGCTCAGCTTGTGAGGCGTACTCTTCGATATGGCAAGAGTCCATTCAAGAGCTCAGTAGAAAGACTGCTATGATCCACTGTTCTGCAAGACTTGTCACGGTTGCCAATCAATGGGAAATGTTGCCCAACCGGGGCGGGTGCTGCAACATCCTGGCCGGCACTTCTTTGTCGCGCGCCAACTCGCCTCTCGCCAGCCAACCGATCCCAGCTTCGAGTCCCACAATAGCAAGCTGGACTGTCGGAATGTTTCATGTCAAGCTGCACTTGTTGGCGGTCCAGGCCGTGACATCAGCTAAATAAAGGGATGGCGATGGTCGCGTTCATCGCTTGGCTTTCTTAAAGACGGTCTTTCTCTCTCTTGCCTCACCCTCATTCGCTCGGCATCATTCAGATCTCGATTGTCCTTCTTTACTGTTCCTTTCGCTCATTATTTTTCGTTGTCTCTGCATATTAATTCGAGTCAAAGATGAATAACTCTCTCTCCTGAACTTTCCAATCAGTATTAGTGCAGCGTGTTCAGCTATTAATCTTTGCATCCTTTCTTTGACTGCTCGTTTATCTGTTCTGCAATACATCTCTTTTGCATACATAATATAGCATCTCATTGCATAATTTCACCAGCAGTTGCGATAATGTCTCTCTTACCAGTGATCCTCGTGACCTTCTTCCTGGTCTTTTGCTGTGCGGCTGGTCCGATTGCTCCTTTTGCTTCCAAGAGAGACCTGGAGTCGCTCTCCCCATCTCCTTCGCTCACTACACCTTATGTGCACGTTGCCAGTTCTTCGGTCGATGACGATGACGACAATGAGATCAACGCTTTGACTGTAGTTCCGGTTACACCCTCCAGTCTGCCTCAGACTGCATCCAGCTCTAGCACCACCATCGAGCCAGCGCTATCCAGCTCAGCTGCGTTCATTCAAGAGTCTTCGATAGTTGCTGCTACTACCTCGTCCCTGTCCGAGTCTTCCTCTGCAGTTACGCACTCGTTCGCTCCAAGCACCTCGTCAGATAGCACTGTGAATACCTTGTCGCAGACTCTAACGTCTACGACTACAACTACAACTACAACTTCCTCACCTACAACACTTGGCGAGCCATCCTCAGCACCCTTCTCGCCTCTCTCAAGTGCAGTACGAAGCTCTCATACGACAAGTTCTTCATCGCATATTATGCATATCACAACACCCTCTACTACACTTTCAGAGAGCTCCCAGATTGTAACCCCCTCAATCATCATACCAGGAGGGCCAATGGAAGCCTCGTCGTCTCACGCACCCGGGACAGCAACTTCTTCTCACATCACCCATGAGACGTCATCTTCTGCTGTCAGAGTATCACATTCATCAAGCGCAGCAGCAGAGATGTCAAAATCATCTCCGTCACACCAGGGGACGCTCAATTCATCTAGTAGACTACTACATTCCTCGACAGCCGCACTCCTGCCATCAAGCACCGCTCCAGAGAGCGCTCCAGAAACTTCATCCACACGCACTTCGGAGACTACAACGTCCACCAGCCTCACGATTGGAGTCATCGTGCCTCTCCCAGAAGCCAGTACTAGCCCTTCCACCATGCTTGAAATGTCATCCTCCACCTCACAGTCCAGCGAGAGCATAACAACTACAGCCGATGACACCTCATCCGCATCCAGCACAAAAGTCCTCTCAACACCCACTGAAAGCGAAACTACCACACCGACCTCCCACACAGCCAGCCCATTCATCGGCGTAACTATACCCACGACAACCAAGACCACACAGCCAGCAGACCCAGCGGACATAACAACAACCACCACCACCCCCACATCAGAAGCAGAGGACGCCACCACAACCTCAGCCCCAACTCCAGTCGTCGTCCTAGTCACGCCCGAAGGGTCAACAACCGTCATCGGAACCTCCTCCTTCATAGCGCCTAACCCAGACATCACCAGCACATCCACATCCACATCTTCCCTCACCACTACCATTGAACCAACCCCAACTACATCCACAACCGAACCCCCAACCACCCTCCACGCCACATCAACAACAATCCAGACCGTCTACGTAGTCATAACGGATACACCCACCCCCGAACCAACATGGGATTCCACGACCATTGCTACTGCCATTATTACTGTTTATGATAAGTCAACCTCGGAAACCGTCCCCACCACAACCACCACATCACGAGCTGGAGAAGAGATGGAGTCAACGACAACTACTCCGTTAGATACAGAACAAACATCAACTCAATCTACCGAAGACGAAATCCCCACGTCCACACCTATAGCGGATACAGAAACAGCAACAGCAATAATCACATCCTATCCCTCTACATCCACTTTGTCTGGTGAAACGGGAGATGTTATTAGGATTGTGCCTGTGACGCCTACGGGTCCGATTACTGTCACTGTCACGGTGACTGAGAAGGAGAGGGAGACGGTGACCAAGACGGAGACGGTGACGGAGAGGGTTACTGAGACGGAGAGTGTGACTACGTGATTATTATGTTCTATGTGTGTGTTAGGAGGGAATGGATGTAAGTAATAATACATAGTTCAGGTTTTGAGTTGATGGGTTGGCAGTTATGCCATTGGATATACGTTGTATACTAATATGATATCATACCTTGTGCTACTTCTCCATGTTGGGATCTGGAAACCTATATACCTGGTTCCATAGTGCTAATACTATATACACACACTGGTAACTAGTAAAAATGTAACGATTCGTTGTCATCCATCTCATTCGAGATACTATGAAACACATCAAATCATATCATCCACCCATCAAAAATGAGCTAGATACAGGTATCATCCATCCAGGATACAAACAGTCAAAAAGTAATCCACACTCTATAAATAATACACACATATATAGACACCAAGGCCGTTCAATCATACTCCCACCCTCCAAATAATACACACGGAACTCCGTCGCCACCCTCTGCTTGCTAATCGAGTAACTTCATTAACAATCGGTACCCCGCCTCCCAAACGAGTAAAGCAATCGATACCCCATCCTAGAAACTCCAGCTACAAGGATGCAAAATAAGTCAGCTTTGAAAATGCTTTCGTGTCCATTACAGTTCGGATAACATGCCCCCTGCTTCGGCAAACTTGGCCTGGTATTCTTTCAGACTGGCCCATTGGCGCAGCTCTTCTTCATCGCGATCATGGTCGCTCAAGTAGCTGATTGATTGTCGGTGCACCTCGGGACTGGAGCCGCTGGAGCCCTGGCTAGAACCGGACTTGAACCCCTCTAGGCGTACAAGAGTATCAATGAATGCGCGGAGGTAAGCTTCGGCTTCTGCGGAAGTCAAAGGGTGAGGACCAGTCATGGAGGGCGTGATCATGTTCTGATGCGGAAAGTTGAGTAATGTGGATGCAATTTGGCGGATTTTAGCGGTCTATGAAGAGGTCAGTGCTCTCAATTCATGTGCAAGGAGATTAGTGTACATACGAAGCTGCCGCCATTGGGTTCCATACTACTCTCGTTGACCGATTGCAACAAGATAAATAGGTCACGGATCACCAGCCGACGCTCTTCCGCCATCATCCTTCCAATATAATCTGATTGGGCATCCGCATCGGATGTGTCCAGACTCTGCGGCTGCTCACCTTCAACCTTAATCGTAGTTCGGGGGCTGACAGGTATTTGCTGGTCGGACTGTTTCCGCTGCAATTTCCATGCCCCGTACAAGGTCCAATATTTCTCTACCAAGTATGACCGGGTGCCCAGCTGGCTTGCGTAGATGTTCGCCTTTTGAATCTGAAGTTGCATATGGCGTTTATGTGCCCGCAGGTCCTCCACAGGAGGTGGAGGGTCGAATTGGCCTTGCCCATTGTCCATTTCGGGATCTTGGGATAGCTGGATCGCCAATTCCCGTGGAACATTAGAAAGGGCAGATTTAGCCTTTTGCAGACACTCCCACATAAGAGAGCGTTGCCGTTCCCAATCAAAGACCTGGCCGCTCCCAAACGCAGTCTCCCAGGCGGAGAGAGTATTATACGAACTCAGCACCCGGACGTTGGCGTTGAAGCCCACCAGAAGAGAAATCCGATTGGATGGTTGTGGATCAACATGTGTTGAAAAGATATACTCATCATCCACTTCGAGGGGCAAGGGAGGATAGCGTGAAGTCGGGGTTTCAGGAGGCACATGGATAGTCACGTCACCGGAGCCAAGCTGCTGCAGCGTCCGGTAGCCGGCGAGGGTGGTGTAGAATAAGCGTCGTCCAAGCTCCTGCTCGATGATGTCGACGTGAAGATCGGCGGTCGCGCCGCCAAAAGGGTCTTGCGAATAACGCGACGAGGAAGAGGGGCTTGGCGGAGTCATTGCTGTAAGGCAATTCGATTGCCGACAAAGGTCATACACGTGTAGCATGGTAAGGCATTCCGCAAAATATGCACGACATCGGCGCATGTGCCAAACATATCCGGAGCAAAGCCCGAGAAAATAGCTAGTTGCCGCATCGTACACTGTCGCGCTTCGGTCAAGATAGCCACAGCCTCTAGCTTGGACTGCAACATCATGGCATCGCCGGACCAATGCCATCGAGTGTGGAAATGCTGCCTTCTCCGCCTCCGTCTTTAAATGCCGCTTGGGCCTCCGCGGAAAGGACGCCACTAATGTCCCGACCATGGCGGCCGTGAGGGCCAAAAAGGTAGTGTTAGAGAGGTCATCTCGCCGTTCCAAAGCGGCGCGGAACGTGGGCTCATGGGGGACAGGGACCAAGGGATGGATGTAGGTGAAAAAATCGTCTATTAACAGCCGCAGGGTCGGCATAGAACAAATGGACTCCGCCGATAGCGGCGCTGGGGTTGACGAGGGGATGGTGGTGCTCCCCACTGACCCGGGAGGACCTGGTGTGGCATGGTCTGATGGACTTGGGGAGCCTGCAGGGGACTCTGCTAACTTCTGCTTTTTGAATGCTTCTGCATGGCGATTAGGGGGGCCGCGACGTCGACTCGGTCGTTCGTAAGTGCAAGGGATGTCTAAGCTTGCGCACGACCGACAGGGTGGTCCGCTGGTGTCGCACTAAGCAGAGTTAGCCAATACTGCACTTGCTTTGGGGACTGTGACAGCTGCATGTAGTGTACCTTCACTTTTCGGATACTACAGGCGTCACAAGCCTTGCGCAGTCTGGTTCGTTGGTCCATGAGCATCTAAAGGACACAGCGGGTGTTCCCATGCTTTTGCGAGTCGCATTCAGAAGCCTAGAACATGGGGTGATTGTCGCGGACCAGGACCAGGACGTCCGCGCATACTACACCACAGAAGCCGGACGCAGCAGCGCTGTCGATTGCGGGTCGGAGACGGAAAGTGGGAATGATAACAAGAGAAATCTGGAGAAGATGCAGCAGGGATGACTAGTCGTAGTTAAGGTAAGCCGATAAGTCCGGGCACTAGCGAACAACAGCACCTCGGGGGGGCACCAGGGGGGTGAAGTAGAGTTAGAGAGTGTTAGTCCACGGACGAACGGTCCAGTTGTTGTGGGGGAAATTGGAAGGATGATCGCCCGAACGAGGCTCGAAGAATTATTAAGGGACGGAGGTTTAGTCTAGAAGGGTTGGTTTGGAAGATGGAAAGACTAGATTCGCAGGTTTCGCAGGACCGTTCAACTTTTTGAGTTTTGAGATTATGGGCAGTGAGCCCAAAGAAGCGACCCCGGAGTGACCTAATGCAATATCGACCACCGGTCAGAATATCCCCGCCCGGTGGAGGTCTGGACGCAGGCGTAGGTTGGCTGGGACGAAGTAGTGGACGAAGTAGTCTGGTACCTTAAGTTGGGCCAAACTCCGCCGTCGATCGAGAAGAGGGGCTCCAATGACGGGTGGAATCGGAGCCCTGCACTTCACCGGTGATGACCGTTTTATGGAGCTTCGGAATGTGTTTTTCTTTTCTTTTCTTTCTTTACACTTCTCTGTTTTCCTTCTCCTATCGTTTGTCTTCTCTCAATGCTAATTTCCTCATCACTTCCTTTTTCTTGGTGCCATGTCTGATGGTGATTTGAAATGCAGTGTCGATCAGAGAGAGAGGAGAAAGCGAGTCTGAAAGCCGAGACTCTGAATCAAGCGGGGAGGAAATCACGTGGCTGCGCGTTATGCATTGTTTGCTGTCTTACAAATGAAAGTTACGATGCTGGAACTTTGAGGCTCAAGGGCCGAGGCAACTAGAGAATTGAAATGGGTCGCATTGAAGGAGGCTTATTTAGTTAGTTAGATGGCTAATAAGTTAGTTAGTAGTACTCCGTAGTAAGAGGAATAATAAGCAACAATTATGCCGGGCGCCAACGATGACGACGGAGGGAACCGACTGAGACTCCCATCGTCGCAAGTGCCGTCAGGGACTCGGTGCCTGATTTGCTCACAAATTGGGAGTAGAAGCGGGTAACAAGTCCGGAACCCTATATACTGTAGTTACTGTTGCAGTGCGCAGTAGGATCGGAGCACTGTCGGGCGCCGGCAAGGTTTGCTAACTGGGCTGCTAGTCTCGCCCCGTCAGGGGTTACTTCCCAATCGGTCCGTCTCCGCCGCACACTAATCTTAACTTCCCCCCCGATACTAATTACTTTTACTTATCCTCAACCAGCGAAAGGCTCGCTGTCTAGCAAAGTACTTAGGGAAAAAGCCCGCCGGTGGAGTCGGCAGTCTGTTTGCATCCTGTCGCAGGGACCAACCATGGCAACAATGGGACGATCGAACCACCGACCCTCTCTACTCATGATTCAGGACGCCAAAAAGTGTTCGGAAATCCCGGTCATCGGTGTGACCACATTAAAATCAGTATTTTGTACGTTGAAATCACAACAATTGTCCAGGCAAATCGAAATTCCCTTATAGAGGCAAAAGGGCTGTAAAGAAGCGAGGAAGATGGATGACGCTAAAAAGAAGCGGGATATAGGCTAAAGAAGTATCAAGAAAAGAAAAAAACACAAACTAAATCATCGCATCATCATCATTGTAATCATCGTGGTAGAGACCCTCGGGATCTCGCCCGGGCCTCCTGCCCAAAAGATCGCGCTTGTTTTCGAGATCCACCGTCCAAAGAGCAGATCCAACCGCGGTTGACATCAGGAAAAACATGGACAAAATGGGGACCAACTGAAGTATCAGAGCCACCGTCCCAAATCTAGGTTCCCTCGTGGTTGATTGTTAGTATGAACCTCGGTAGACCTTCAAAGGGGGTTGTGTCAGGGGAAAGAAGGTTGAAACCCACGTGGTATATTGCAATTGTCTGCGGCGGATCCTTTCTTTGCGCTGTTGTTTCGAAAGATCCAACAACTGAAAGTATCGCCAATGGTGGAAGGGGCCCGCCCGGTAGCCGGTCAGCACGAGGAACATGGGTGTTCCGGCCACCGGGATAAAGTTCAGCGGTAGAAGCACAATGAATTCCACGATTTGCCGCAGTGAGAACGGTGCATAAACGGCGCTCTTGGTGGGCTTGCCGAGCCGTTTGACGACATCATCGCCCTGGGGGTACAAAACCCTCGACATGGTGACGAGTTCGCCATGGCCCTCACTCACGAGCACCGAGTCGAAAATGTCCACGAGGGTCTCATCGACAAAGAAGGCTTCAAAAAGAGCAGCAACAATCGCCGCCCCCTCCCCTAGTACCAGGAACGCGCCATTGATCCAGGCCCCGACACCCTGGAAGATGGACAGGAAGGCCACTTGGGGCAAATATGCAAATAGGAAGAGCAGGACGTAGATGAAAGCGGACAGGAGGACGATCGGAATCAGACGAGTCTTGAAAAGAGGCCAAAGGTAGCGGTGCGACGCAAAATAATAGATGCCCTGTAGAATCACCAAACAATCAGTTTCACCGCACGAAAGTGAACAGGCAGCAACGAGGCCAAACATACCCGCAGGGGATATAGCCACGCTGCTTTAGTAGTATCGATATGTCTGTGTGGCATGATCAAACAAACAAAAGAAGATGATAACGCCAGAAGGAGACTGATAGAAAAGGGGTACGAATCAAAGAAGAGAAAGAGCGAAAGTGTGAGTTGGAGAGCGATGCGGACCAGGCACAAACACACCCGAGCACGGCCTCAACATCGTCATGTCCGCCAAGACCTTATCGATAAGCGGGCGGTGAAGCATGGTGTATAAAGCTGAAATTTTCGCCCGCCTCAACCTTTCCTTTTCTTTTCTTCCATACATAAACTGAAACACCTTCTTATTCACTCTGAGCTCCTTGACCGTGGAACCTTGGAGGGGAAATAGAAGGTCAGAGTAACTCGCTGACTTACCCCGAATTCTTCTCCTTTAAGCGTGGAGCGTTTGGAAATATTTACAGTGGTACATCGCTTTTAAAATTTTCGGCATGTTGCCTATTTCTCAACCCATGTAAAAAAGACCTTTATAAAGCTGCTAGCAGTAGGAGGGCTATAGTGACAATTGTTGCTTGATCACCTCTACAATCCCTCCCAAATGGTGAACAATCGCTGTCGGCTTGACATCAGGCAGCGCCTTGTCGGCCCAGCTTGTCTCAGCCCGGTCTACCCAAATGGCATTCATGCCCACATTACGGGCGCCCGCAATGTCAAATGGATTGCCACTGACTAGCCAGATATCCTTCATCTCTGACTGACTTCGGCCGACGCACTTTGCCAGATAATTGTAGACTGCCGGAGCGGGCTTGTACTGCTTCACTTCGTCAACGCTGACAACATCTCGGAAGAGTGCTTTGTGCTGCGACAGAACCGTCGAGCTCTCCACGCAATTGGAGATCATGCCCCGGGTGCCATTTGAGAAGATGACGGATGTGACTTGTGGAAAAGCTGAAAGCTGATTCAAAGCGTCCTCCACATCGGGGAAGGGAGTTAACCTATTGTAGGTCGCCATAAGATGCTCGATCTCCTCGTCCCGCAGCGAGGTACCCGTATCATCCAGGGCATGCAGAAGGGAATTCCTGGTGACTTCCAGGAAGGTATGATAGCGGCCTGGGGCATGAGACGATATTAGCCGATGTAGAAGCAATCCTTGCAAGACTCCAGCCAACATACCCATGCTGTTCAGTCTGAAGGTGTATTCAAGCTGGTAGCGTCTCCATGTCTGTGCCACAGTCCGGGCCCGGGTCTCGTCGTTCAAGAAGCGCTCCAGCTCATGAGTGACAGCCTCAAACGAGAGCAGTGTGCCATAGATGTCGAACGCAAGAACAATATCCCCCATGATGTAGACTGAGTGTCCCAATGCAACCGAATCCCGGATAGATGGTGGTCGTACGGAGTAGAATAAGAAGAAACACGGCACCCGAAACTCAACTATTTAATCCGCCGATTGACGATGATGTCAAGGCCTCATCAACCCAACCGCCTCACCACCACAAAACAAACCCAACAACCTCCCCAATGAACCCACAATGACAGCGCCAGACAGCGAGAACTACCAGATATTCCGCGACTGCGTATCGAGCGCAATCGTCGCGAAATTCTCTCCCACGCCTCGAACCAAGAAAGCGCGACGTCCGCGCACCACTCCGCGCCAGAAGTCCAGCAGTCGAGCAGAACCAAAACCAAAACCAGAACCAGAACAACCGCAACACAATGAATTCACCAAAACAGATCCAGAAGACCTCGCTGACTTTATCGACGTGCGTAGCCTACAAATTAGCCCAACATCACCCACGAATAACTAACAACACTGAGAGAGGGCGAGAGCGAGAGAGCGGGGTATCCCCTTCCTCCCCTCCCCTCCCCTCTCTTCACCAACAAAACAGTTCATAGCAACAGAAACCTTCCCCTCCCTCCAACCACCAACTCTCCAAACCCTCAGCTACGACCCCAACACCGACTTCACAAGCAGCAAAGAATACAGTCCACAACACCTCGCCGAAAAAACCTCGCACACCCTACCCGCCTCCATCACAGATACGCTAACGGCGTACGCGCTCATCGAATCAGCTTCTGACATTCCCTATTTCCTCGCGCCGATACTAGGCGAATACGTTGCGTCCGTGACGAAGCCACCGCCCGTGTGGGCGACTACGCGCACGGATGCGTGCGAGATCTGCGAGCGGGATTGGATTCCGCTATCGTATCATCATTTGATTCCGAGGAGTGTGCATGCCAAGGTGGTGAAGAAGGGGTGGCATGAGGAGTGGAGGTTGAATAGTGTAGCGTGGTTGTGTCGCGCGTGTCATAGTTTCGTGCACCGCATGGCGAGTAATGAGGAGTTGGCGAGGGAGTGGTTTACTGTTGAAAGGATTTGCGAGAGGGAGGATGTGAGGGATTGGGCGAAGTGGGTGGGGAGGGTGAGGTGGAAGGCTAGGTAGATAGATGTATCACATGTAGTTTTGGTTATGAGTAGGGTGAAAAAGGCATAGTTGTAGATGGGTATAGAATTTGGATTTGTAGACTCCTTTCTATTCGGGTTGTCATCCCGGAAATTCATATCGTACAAAATGATTGCTCCGCCACACGCTTTTGGAACATGCAGATGCGAAACATGGTAACAGCCAGAAGGGGTATGTATGTAAAGGTGGACAACAGTTGTCCGCTAAAAATACAGATGCCAGAAGTTATGAGTGGAAAGGGGGATGAATATGAAGCCGAAGTGTCGATTACAGGTATCTCTTCTCGAAGACTTCCTCATAGCATTGGATGTGGTCGCCAACGGCAAAGTCGGTCCAGCCATCGAAGCCGATACCACATTCCGTGTCTTTGCGCATCTCCGTTACGTCCTTCTTGACGTTCTTTAGAGACGTGATCGAGCCTGCAGCCAGTTAGTCATTGCCATAGAAGCAACTTGCCATTGAGGGATTCAACTTACCATCGTAGATTGTCTCCTGACCTCGGATTACGCGAACCTTCCTGGCCCGATTGATCGTTCCATTACGCACCTTGCATCCTGCAATGGCTGTCTTGTTACGTCCCTTGACCGTGATCTCGAAGATTTGTCCGATCTCTGCTTCTCCTGTCACACGCTGGCTGACGTTTGGTGCCAGCTGCTCACTCAGAATGCTCTTGACGTCGTCAATGAGTTTGTAGATGATGTTGTGATTCATGATATTGACGCCGCGCTTCTCTGCCATCCGCGAGATCGCAGGCTCGATGGGCATGTTGAATGAGATAATGTGGCCATTGGCCGTGGCCGCATGCTCAATGTCAAACTCACTAATCGGGCCTACTTCAGAGCGAAGTACATTGGCATACACTTCGTTGTTACCGACAGCGGTGACTGAGTTGAGAACGGCCTCTGCCGAGCCACCAACGTCGGCCTTGATGATGAACTGCACCGGCTTGGGGCCAGATTGTACGGTCTCCTCGGCCTGGTCCGCGCCAGCCTCTTCTTGGCGGCGTTTCTCTAGCTTTTCACGACGCGCTTCGTTGATGGCGGTCATGTCTTCACTCAGTTTCTGTGTCTCAGCCCGTTCCAACCGGTAGTCCACGACACTCTTAGCGTGCTGCTCATCGTCAGCCTGCAAAAGCTCAGTGCCCGCCGAGGGCTGCTCTCGCCAGCCATCAACCTCCACGGGCATGCCGGGAGTGGCTTCGAGAACTGTCTGGCCAGCTTCGTTCCGAAGTGTGCGCACACGCGCCCAGGTGGTGCCAGCAACAATGATATCTCCGGTCCGTAGCGTACCCCGCCGGACAAGTACGGTAGCTACACGGCCATAGCTCTTGGTAGTGGCCTCGATAACCCATCCTTCGACGTGGCCCTGGGGGTCAGCCCGGTGGTCGAGCACTTCTGACAAGGTGATAATTGCTTCTTCAAGCTCCAGCATTCCCTGGCCGGTCTTTCCACTCACACCGATTGCTTGTACGTCACCACCAAAATCTTCGACGTGTACACCGTGGATCGAGAGATCCTGTTTGACCCTGTCAGGATTGACGCCTTCCTTGTCCATCTTGCTCATGGCAACAATGATAGGGACATTGGCAGAAGTGGCATGCTTAATCGCCTCAATCGTTTGAGGTTTGACGCTGTCATCCCCCGCAACCACAAGGACCACAATGTCAGTCACGTCCGCACCACGACGGCGCATATCCAAGAAAGCAGCGTGACCAGGGGTATCCAAGAAGGTGATGGTCTTCCCGGAAGGCATAGCCACCGAGAATGCACCAATGTGCTGAGTGATACCTCCGTGCTCTGTTGCGACAATCGAGGACTTGCGAAGCCAGTCTAGGATGGTGGTTTTACCGTGGTCAACGTGCCCCATGATCGTCACGACCGGGGGCCTGACAGGTAGATTTGACTTATCTTCCGGCTCTGGCGCTGCGGTCAAGTCACCCTCGCCAGTATCGAAAATGGGTTCATAGTTGTATTCAGAGGCAATCAGGCCGGCAGTTTCTGCATCAAGGACATGATCATACGTAACGTCGTCGAAGCCCATCTCCTCCATGCGTCTAACAAACTGTGCGGGACGGACGCCAATGACGTCTGCAAGAGTGCTGACGCTAATGAACTCGGGGAGATAGAGAGGGCTGGTAGTAGCTTGCATCTCCTTCTTGCGCGCTTTCTCCTTCTTCAAGCGCTTTTTCTCTTCGCGACGCTTCCGGCGTTGAGACTCCTCGTCCTCGTCAAATAGGTCCTCCTCATCCCTACCGGACTCGCGTTGCTTGCGACTGACTTTCCGTTTTGGCTTCGATTCTGGGATTTCATCTTCACGTACTTTGATGTTCTTCAAAGATGACGCATCCCAGGTCCAAGGGTCAGCAGGCTTCTTTTCCTGCTTGTCTTCCTCAGACTGCTGCTGCGCTTTCCTTTCTTCTTTCTTTGCCTCCCTCTCTTCTTTTCTTGCCTCTATTTCCTTTTTCCTTGCTTCCCTGGCTTCTTGGGCGGATATTTCTTTATCGACATTAGAGTCGAACACAGGCCGTGGGCCGGCAAATTGTCCTTGGCTTGCCATGTAACCCCTGAAGGCTGCTTCCCTTGGACGGAGACCTTCAGCATTCCCGCCATCCTTCTCAGACAAGACAGACTGGCCCAATTTCCGAATCTTTGTGGCTTCCTCGTCTGCGTGGCGATGGCGGGGTGAGGCTCGGTGCCGTTGCGGCCCCTCGTGCAGGTTTGGTCTGGCTGCTTTGCAGTGCGGGCAGACGGTATGCTGCCCGTAACACCTCGTCTGACAGTCCGGGCATGTCCAACTTGTCGACCGCTTGTGCTTGGGCACCTTGTTGACGTTGACCTCGAGCGATCTGTCGGGTTGGAGGGACAGGCTTTCCTTATCCTCATTGTTATGACCCGAACGCCGCCTGGGGAAGGCATCGGATTGCCTGGGCTTGAAGCCGGAATCACGCCATCTCGTGCTCGGCCATTGTTCTTCCATGCGGCCCTGGGACCGCCCTTCCTTCCATCGTTGTTGCGATTGCTGCTGCCTTTCTTTACGTTGCTGCTCTTGCTGTTGTCTCTGTACTTGTTTCCGCTGTTGTTGTTCTTCTTGTTGCTTCTTTGCGACTAATGAGTCTCGGATGGCTTGCTCCGCCGGACTCAGCCCAAGCGGTCTCTGCGTTTTGCTTCCCCAACGATTACCGAATTTCGGCCCTGAAGGTGCAGGGCTGGAGCTTGTACCTGCAACCGGGTCACCGGGACTGTTCGATGGCGAAGATTCAGAAGAATCGAGGCGAAGAGGAGAGATTCGAAAATGCCGTCGAGGAACCAAGCCTACTACCGGAACGAAGGCAGCATTTCTGCGGGCGGTTGCGCACGACCATTCGACACCGTGACGGCGGGATAGCTGAAAATGAAGATAGAGTGTTAGATACAGAGCTAGCAGATAAGAAGACATTTAAACTTACTTCCAAAGCAGCCCGCCTGTGCATGATGTGTTGTCGTTGCTTACAGCGAAACCCTCGGCGCCAAAACTGTGGAGAAGAACATCGGCGCCGTAAGTAATCAAAGTAACGCTGGTGTATCCGCCCGTACGCCGCCTGCTGACTCAGCCCGCGGGTCCGCCAGTTTTCCGCCTCACGTGCGCTCGGCGCCATCGCCGAATCGGAGGCGAGCGCCCTTTTGCGACATCAATTGCGCTCTTCTTTCTCGTCTTTTGATAAGCTCCGTCTCTTCCTCCTTCTCTCTGTCCATACAAGGTCTCCTGGGTTCTCGGGATTAAGAGATCAGCTGCGTCGTTTGGTGCGATTCCGTCCTTGCCTCTGCGACTCGATCTCCTTTCAACTTTCAGTTTCCCGAACCTGTAATACTTCCCCGCAATGGAGTCCGAGGCATTCGAGGACATGCAGAAGGGGGGCGGAACCCTTCGCACCCTCAAGGATTTGGGTGCTGGTGCTGCTGGTGGAATTGCTCAGGTGCTTCTTGGTATGTCATAATCATTGCTTCATATTCCTTCAACATATACCATCCCCGATGCCATTGCGCGCGCATGTTCTCCGTTATATGGATTGCTCAAGTGCGGTGAGAATGTGCTGGCGCATTGCGTTCCCATGCCTTATCTGGATTGTCCCTCGTCCTTACCACAAATCTCTACTTAAAGCTCCATACTAACGATACACAGGACAACCTTTCGGTGGGTAGCCTCTCTCTCAAACCCGAGAGTTCTTTTAACAATGAACAGACATTGTCAAGGTCCGCCTGCAAACCACCACTCAGTACTCCAGTGCTCTGGACTGCGCCACCAAGATCCTGAAGAATGAGGGCCCCTTCGCCTTCTACAAGGGTACCCTGACTCCGTTGATCGGAATTGGTGCCTGCGTAAGCACCCCATCAGAACCAAGCATTAGTCCCTTACTCATACTGACCGCCCACAGGTCAGCGTTCAATTCGGTGCTTTCCACGAGGCCCGCAGACGTCTTGAGAAGCTCAACAAGAAGAAGTACGCCGACAGCACTCTCTCCTACACCCAGTACTACATGGCCGGTAGTTTTGCCGGTCTCACCAACTCTTTCCTGTCTGGCCCCATCGAGCACGTCCGTATCCGTCTGCAAACCCAGCCTCACGGAGCTGACCGTCTGTACAACGGTCCCATCGACTGTATCCGCAAGCTCTGCAACCAGGGCGGTGTCCTCAAGGGTCTCTTCCGCGGCCAGAACGTCACTTACTTCCGTGAAGCCCAGGCCTACGGAACCTGGTTCCTGGCTTTTGAGTACCTCATGAACCAGGACGCCAAGCGCAACAACGTCAAGCGCGAGGACATCTCCAGCTTGAAGGTCGCTACCTACGGTGGTCTGGCCGGTGAGGCGCTCTGGCTGTCCAGCTACCCCTTTGACGTGGTCAAGAGTAAGATGCAGTGCGACGGCTTCGGCGCCCAGCAGCAGTTCAAGAGCATGACCGACTGCTTCAAGAAGACGTATGCTGTTGAGGGTCTGGCCGGCTTCTGGAAGGGTATTGGTCCTACCCTGCTTAGGGCTATGCCAGTGTCGGCGGGTACTTTTGCTGTGTACGTTTATCACTCACCTCTACTTACTCTCCGCCTTTTATCTTTGGGTTACTAATATGCGTTACAGTGTCGAGCTCACCATGAGAGCCCTGGGCTAGACTACTTCGCCATCGACTTAGCACAGAACCTAAATAAAATAATACCCAGCACGTCGTCAATGTGTGTCCAAGTTCGGTGGTCTTTAGGGTTTCGATATCCCCGTTTTAGTTTTCTTTCATTCAACAGGCACTGGAGGAAAAGTTCCGCTTAGACGTCATCTTTTTCAAAACAATGTTAAATTGCATGGTTTATAGAAAGTTCTTCCTTCTGGCAAGCATTCAGAATTTCAACACTTGGCCAGCTCAATATGATATGATATGATGATTTCTTTTTTCACCATCTACCAGATCTGCGCAGACTTTCACATTATCCAATCTCACAACCAACCAAACTACCACAGATATTCGAATTAGACCGCCAACGAAAAATCCCCAAAGAAATCCTGCCACGCAGTCGGAAAATAAAACAGATCCAGGCCCGGAAAATCCCACTCCCTAACAAACTGCTCCGGCACAAAACTCTGCAGATCGGCCTGCGCATCAAATAATTCCCAAAATGGCGTCATCGCATTAGTGCCCGGTTGATTAGTATCTCCTCCCACATTTCCGCCGCCTACTCCTGTTTCCCCAATCGGGACATCATTCACCTCCCTTTCCTGCAACACACGACTATATTTTTCAATACTCAATCGTAATATCTGCATGTAGATATTATTGTTATTTCCTATCCCTGTTGTTGTTGTCGTCGCTGCTGCTGCTGCTGTTGTGGCCGATTCCCCGTTAGTCCTGGTTAGCTCATCCAGGAGTCTATTTCCATGATCTAGAAGTTCCGTGTGTTCTTCTTTCCGTTCTGGAAGGAGACGTGATAGT
The DNA here is from genome assembly GCF_000002855.4 of Aspergillus niger. Classification (NCBI taxonomy): domain Eukaryota; kingdom Fungi; phylum Ascomycota; class Eurotiomycetes; order Eurotiales; family Aspergillaceae; genus Aspergillus; species Aspergillus niger. The sequence continues at coordinate 1,266,152 of NT_166533.1, forward strand.
TTCAGGAGTAAGAGGAAGCAAAAAGCGCATTTGGCCCAGACGAAGTCCATGGCGTATTTGAGTTTGGCGAGGTAGAAGTCGGGTTCGAGGCTGATTAGGCGGAGGTGTTTTCGGGCGCTGGATTTGGCGGTTAGGAGGATGGTTTGTTCGATTGGGGACATTTCTCTGGATGCATATGCTACGTGTTAGTACTAGGTAGACGTGGATGTGGGTTAGGGCTTGGGAGGCAAGGATAGTATGTACGCGACGTTTCCTACGCCCATGGAACGGAGCGCTTTGCAGTGCAGGATTAACTCGGCCCAGCATTTTTGGACTCGTAGCGCCGCCAGGAGAAAGGGGCGTTCTTGGGTGGCTGCGGGGGAGTTTTCTGTTTCTGTTAGTAAAGGTTATCATCTGATTTGAGCATGGTGCTATATGGTGGAGGTGGTACCGATTATGCGTAGCCAGTCGCTGGTTGAAATTAGTAGGTGTGTAATGTGCCATGGAGGCGATGTTAACTTACTCAAACCAGAGATCGAGATCTACCTTGGCTTCGTGTACAAACTCTGTGATATCCGATCTTTGGAGCGTTTCTTTGGCGTCTAGAGTATCGTTGACTCTTGCTATAATCTCGTCAACCAATTAATCAGACACTCTGGGATGAGGGGAGGTTTACCACGTATGATGTTCAACTGTTCAATACTAGTTACTAAGGGGCAATAACTTTGAGGCAGGCAAACTCACCTCCACCTGAGAAAACAGCCGCAAATCCAAGACAGTAGACGTACGATGACGAAGCAAAATGCGACATCGATGTGCATTCCCTGTCACTCGGATACCAGGAGGCTTCCCACCGTCGACGTGGAATCTGTTTATTCCTTCTTAGCAGGCGCATGTACCTGGCCTACATCGTGGACTCACATATGATCAAGCACCAAAAGACCAAACCACGTCCTAGATTTACGCATCAAAGCGCGCTCTTCGTCATCTACCACCACACGAGACATATCATGAATCCCTTCGGTCTCCTTCATCGTCAGTCTCTGTATCAGTTCCTCGAATGCTTCATCCAGGCCCAGGTCCAAGGCCATTCTAGTTGCAAACGATAGGATCAAGGACCGTTCGGCGGAGTAGCAGGCTACAATGAGCAATGCTTGCACCGATTCCAAACAATTGAGGTTTTTGTTTTGAATGACCACATTTATCGATCTTTTGAGTTCAGCATGTAATAGATCAGGGATCTGAGATCCGGACCCTGGAATTGTCAGTGTTTTGTCACTTGTCCAGGTTATCTGGCGGTAAGCATACTGATCTCAACCCGACTGCCAATCGTGCAAATAGCATTCAGCAAAATGCTACTCCGTGTGCGCACAGAGTTGAAGGTGTCAATATCTGGATCGAAGACCGGGATATACCTATCCTAAATACCCCTACTTATGAGCCTCATATTATGACTGAATGGAAAGAATCACATACACAGCCCTGGAAGAACCTATACTGCGGATTAGCAAATGGCGTCCCAGACACCAACACCAAATATGCACAGCAACATACGTCCTAAAGCACGACATAGCCTGATCAGCCGTCATCATCCCCCTACTGATGAAATCCAATATTGGCTCTTCCCTGATATCGAACCCTGAACGTCGCGACCGGGTAGGCCGAGCAGCCTCCATTCCAGGAGTCGGAAACTGAAACACGCCAGCATCATGATCCCTATGGGTCACAGGATACCTTACCCCTCGCCAATGGTGATGATGATGATGATACCCACCCATACCATCTGTAGCGAGAAACGTCGGCATTGTCCCAGGATCAGACATGACATGAGCTGAAGCCGGAGACGTGACAGCAATTTGCTGTTGCTGCTGTGCAGATTGACGGAGTAGTAGCTCATTCACATTGCTCAATTGCTCCCGTAGACGCTGTACTTCTGCTTCAACGTTCTCCAGGCGTCTGGACATGATATTATAGTCAACACACGACAGCTTCACCAAGGTTGATTAGGAAAGAATTGGAAGGAAAGTACATACAAAACAGCAGGATCCTTCGGAATCTCAAAGAATACACACTGTTTCCTTGCCCGTTTACATCTATCCATCTTCGTTAGCATACTAACTCATCTTACTATTTTCTTAGTACATCATACCTTGTACACGGTCGTTTACCATCACATTTCAGCTATACAACACTACATATAAGTAAATGCAATACGACTCCAAAATGCAGTCTCAAACTTAGTGGTACGAAAGATGACTTACTTTCGACTGTCGACAAGAGGTACACGCTTTCTATACCGTAAATTGATATGTTAGCTATATTCGGTACTTCCAAATAGTAGCTCCGCCGCCAGCGTATTGCTCGCAGCTTGAGCAGGCAAATTAATCTAGCAGGAGACCTAGGGGTCAAGCCAAGCATACATACCGGAATACGCTTCTTCCCAACCGGAGCGGATACCGCGCAGGAAGATTCCTCATCTGAGTCCATAATTTACTCTCCGAATAGGTATAGATGCCCGTGCTAAACTATAGATAAGAATGGATCAATTCATGCAGGGTGTGCGCACTGATCGTCGCAGAAGGAGGCGGTTTGGGATGGGGTAAATAGAAACGGGATGGCATGAGATGGAAAGGCGGGGCCCCACGCCGTCGCCGGGGTATTGCCGAGTCGGCTATTGGGAGTGACTACTGGAGTGCGGGTTGGGATTAATTCGTTGACTGTCTAATTCTTTACCACTGAGGTGGCTTATTGGAACTACAGTAGTATGTTGTTAATGTTGCCAGAATCAGATACCATTCATAGACTGAAAACATGAACACAAGTGAACGCTATAAACATAACCCGCATATTCCATAAAATATTCCGCCATTCCTGACTTCATTGGCGCGGAGAGCCCGCTCTTAGTATACATAGACAAAATCCTCGTTCTCCCAGTCCGTCAGGTCCTTGAACGCATTGTCTTCGCTAAGCATCGGCTGAGGTACTTCGGTCTTGTCGATGGGGACTGCTCCTACAGCTTGCATGGAGTGGTCGATGATCTTTGCGCTCTTTCCCATGCTCACTCGCGTCTTCTCGTGTTTCTTGTTGAGAAGAAAGAGGTATCCCATGTTCAATCTAGGAGTAGATGAGTAGGTGAAGCTAATGTAGGGTGTGGAGGGCTTACACGCAAAGCAGGATGAGAACACAGAACATGGCGAGGCTGTTTGTATGCACGATCAGTACCAAGTTAATTAGTCATTAACTCGTTTGAGTAGCTTACTTGGAGAGGAGACCACGTCTATATAGCGGTGCTTCGGTTGTAGTGTACAGATTCGAACCTAAAACCTGTTTCATGTAAGTATCTGACGCTGCTCTTTGGGTTGACCATGTTTCGACATACGTTACCAGCACATTGTCCAACGAGTAGAACTCCGTTCACGAGCTTCATTTTCGTTTCACCTCCTGTGTTACCCGCAGACCACGAGTAGATCAGGGGTGCTATAGTCTGTTAGCTTGGGTCGTTTGCGCGGTTCATTGTAACATACTAATTCCAGGGTAGACAGAGATCTAGAAAACATTAGCGAGTACATGCAGACAACATCATAGAAACTTACAATGTAATATCCCGCAAGCAGTGCCCCATTGTGATGATTGTCGTGGGGAATCTGCAACAACATCACACATCCCGCAATGGCAGGCAAGCAAAGCAAAGCTATGACAGGACCCTTCATCTGGAGCTTCGTTGCCATCCACGCTCCTCCCATAGTTGCGATGAGCTGGACAGCCCCGAAAGGAATATTGAAGAGAATTGTATCGAATTGGTTGAAGCCGAATGCTTCGATAATTAATGGCCCGAAGGTCGAGATACCGCCGCTGGGGATTCTGTGATACCGTCAGTATGTTCCGCTTGGATGCCGGGAGGAATCTATCTTACGAGATCGAAAACATCAAAGCAAACCAGAAGAATGACTTGATGTCGAGACATGTCTCTTTCACTTGCTGCCATTTCCACTCGTGCGTTTCGATACCTTGCTGGTTCATACGAAGTCTAACCACACTTGTAAGCATTTGGCGCGTTAGTCAGCAGCTGCATAGTAGATACCTTTCAATAGCCAAAACTTTATCTTCTTCATGAAGAAATTTGGACTTCATCGGTGAGTCCGGCATAAAGATACTAGATATCAAATGTCAGGAGTGTGCAACGTTCATAGTTGAAACGGCATGTCTCACAATACAACGGCAGAGAAAACAATCGTGATGAGCCCGAAAAACAAGAAGATGATCTGTGGTACAGTTAACATCTGGCGTTGATGGTGGTGAAGATGACCCACCTGGTAGGACTCGAAGACCGAAGAACCAATGTGGCCAAGACCGTAGGTTATGAGGCTTCCAAACTAGCATCATAGTTCGCATTAGTAGTTATAATTGACGTTTGGGTACGTTGAAGACCTAGCTCACCATGTTCACCACACCATTCATAGCATACCATGAACCAAGGCGGACTGGTTGCTCCCGTCGTCGATACCACATTTGCGTGATTGCAATGAACGCCGGCGCTTATAATTCAACCTCAGCCCTAGTACAGGAGAATTTATTGTGAGTAAAGGGATACTCACGTATACCAGCTTCAAAGAGGCCCAGGAAAATCCGACACACCAACAACTTCGCAAAAGTATTCGCTGGGGTCATGCATGTCAGGGCAATGCCCCAGAAAAAGGTCGTGCACGCCAGGAACTTCCCCAGAGGTACCTTGACCAGGATATAGGCAACAAACGGCTGGGCAACGAGTTGCACCAGGTAGACGACCGCCCCCAGCCACGAGTATTCCTGTCCATGTAGATGAGCCTTCTCAACCAGACCAAAGACCGACGCGTATGAGAGAGTCGACTTGTCAACTTGCTGCAGAAAATAGATTCCCAGCAGAATAGGCAGAAATCTGAGATCGATCTTCCGAAGGACTTTGGCGTTGTTCTCGGGTGTTAGGATGGTCGAGTGACCTGCATCTCTCATAAGGACAAGGGCTGTGTCCTGAGTAGATTCGTTTGCATGCTGCAGCTCCCGGCGAGACGCTGTCTCGACAGACTCAATATGCTCATCTTGTGTCTTGTCTGCGGGTGTAATCCCTTGTTGGTGGGACATGGTTTCTCGTCTGTTCTTCTGTGCTCCAGCTATACTTGAAATAGCCCTAACAAGACAGATGCCTCTCAAGAAGGGAAAAGAAGCGCTTCAACCTTCAGCAAGAGTAATCCAAAATGAAGAGAAATTCCCTAAAGACAAGATAAAACCAGGTGAAGGCCACAGCAGAACTGGGTAATAGCATATCCCCCTTCACCGTACTCATACACTTCAAAGGGAAACCCCGTGGGGAAAGCCCTCATCCTCAGCCCCGGACGGAAGCAGCCCAAACCCGACGCGGGAGCGAATCAACTCGGCCATGGCTCGTCACGACGACCATGACAAGCTTAGCGTCGAGGTAGTCGTTCCATCCCGGCAGCAGACCACGGGATAACATGACGTGGAAGTGGTCGGACATTATCCGATGCGAGGTCCAATGAATTCCAGTCGTGCCATCACCGTGCAGGCGAATTCATGGGAGTGGGGAGATACTCGACGTTGAATAGCGTCTAGCTTCGGATTTCGGGCACGAAAAGCGATGGTCAAAGTACAAAATATCTCCAGCTTTGCTTGGGTGTGGGTCACGGGGACGCGGGGGAACACAAAGTGTGGGGGAAAGTTCACTAACCAAGTAGGACAAAGCAGTGCCTTGTGCCAGGCGTGTCGGAGATTCTCCCCGAAAGCCGACTATACAGCTCCACGTTGGTGGGCCTCAACGGCACTACTCCTCACGCAATGCCGGTGCAACAGGGGCATGTAGAATCACTCAAATAGAGCGGTATTCTGGCTTGAATTCAGTTCCTGTAGTTGTATTCTCAACGTATGTTGTATTCGCAATCACACAATTGATCCTAACCAAGGGAGTGCACACAACAATGCCTCAAAAAGAATTCGTCCCCAAGACTTATCAGGAGTCTTCAACTGGGGCTCAAAGCTCCTCCTCTGTACATCTTCGCTCAAGTCCCGAAGAGCGATCCTTCGACTTCTCCTTTGAACCAATTCGTGAGAACCTATTCAGAGTTACCTTCTCTTCTCAAGATCACCCTCTCCCTCCATACCCCAGTGTGACCAAGCCGGCAACAAGTCTCGATGGCGTCCATGTCTCCGCAACAGGCGGCTCGAACCAAAAGACAATCGAAGTTGGCGATGTAACAGCGTCCGTTGAGTGGAGTAACACGCCGGTCGTCTCACTATCGTGGAAGGGCACAGAGAAGCCCTTATATCGCGATCTGCCTCTTCGCTCCTATGTCGCAGACTCTACTGGTATTGCACACTACACCGAGCATGACCGGGATTGTCTTCACGTTGGACTTGGCGAGAAGAGAGCTCCCATGGACCTCACGGGACGCCATTTCCAGCTCTCAGCCACAGACAGCTTCGGTTACGATGTTTACAACACCGACCCTCTATACAAGCACATTCCTCTGCTGATTAAGGCATCGCCTGATGGTTGCGTGGCCATCTTCTCCACGACACATGGCAGAGGAACCTGGTCCGTCGGCTCGGAGGTCGATGGTCTCTGGGGCCACTTCAAAGTCTACCGTCAAGACTATGGTGGACTGGAGCAATACCTCATCGTCGGCAAGACGCTCAAGGATGTTGTGCGCTCCTATGCAGAGCTTGTCGGTCTTCCGATCCTCGTCCCCAGATGGGCATATGGATACATCTCAGGCGGATACAAGTACACCATGCTTGACGACCCGCCTGCTCACGAGGCATTGATGGAGTTCGCAGACAAGCTGGAAGAGCACGGCATTCCCTGCTCCGCACACCAAATGAGCTCGGGATACTCAATCGCGGAGACCGAGCCTAAAGTCCGCAACGTCTTCACATGGAACAAATACCGATTCCCCAACCCCGAAGAGTGGATTGCCAAGTACCATGGTCGGGGAATCCGCCTCCTCTCCAACATTAAGCCGTTCCTGCTCGCCTCACACCCTGACTTCCAGAAGCTCATCGATGGGAACGGATTCTTCAAGGATCCTGAGAGCAGCAAGCCCGGCTACATGCGACTGTGGAGTGCTGGAGGCGCAACAGGAGGCGATGGATGCCACATCGACTTTTCATCCGCTGTTGCGTTCAAGTGGTGGTATGATGGCGTGCAGAGCCTGAAGCGCGCCGGAATTGACGCCATGTGGAACGACAACAACGAATACACACTCCCCGATGATGACTGGAAGTTGGCATTGGACGAGCCAACCGTCTCCGACGCCGTCAAGAAGGGCGTCGAGAACTCTGTCGGACAATGGGGTCGCGCCATGCACACCGAACTCATGGGCAAAGCCTCCCATGACGCTCTTCTCAACATCGAGCCCAACCACAGACCATTCGTCTTGACTCGCAGTGCCACTGCAGGTACAATGCGCTACGCTGCCAGCACCTGGAGCGGAGACAACGTTACTAGCTGGGAGGGCATGAAGGGAGCGAATGCTCTGTCCCTCAGCGCAGGTATCTCTCTTCTACAGTGCTGCGGTCACGATATCGGAGGATTCGAGGGACCTCAGCCCTCTCCTGAGCTGCTGCTCAGATGGATTCAACTGGGTATTCACTCGCCTCGTTTTGCCATCAACTGCTTCAAGACGTCTCCTGGGAACAGCTCCGTCGGAGACGTTATCGAGCCGTGGATGTACCCCGAGATCACCCCTCTCGTTCGGGATACAATCAAGCGTCGTTACGAGATCCTCCCCTATATCTACTCTCTCGGTCTGGAAAGCCATCTGACCGCATCCCCGCCCCAGCGCTGGGTAGGATGGGGCTACGAATCTGACCCGGAGGTATGGACCAAGGCCCTGAAGTCCGGCGATGAGCAGTTCTGGTTCGGTGACACCATCATGGTCGGCGGTGTCTACGAGCCAGGTGTGAGCGTTGCCAAGTTATACCTTCCCCGTAAGGCGAATGACCAGTTCGACTTCGGGTACGTGAACATGAACGAGCCTTATAACTACCTCGCCTCCGGACAATGGGTGGAAGTGCCCTCCGAATGGAGGAAGAGCATTCCCCTTCTGGCCAGAATCGGCGGTGCTATCCCCGTCGGAAAACCCGTTCATACCAGGGTACCTGGCGATGATACCCCGGCTTCTGTGGCTGTGAAAGAAGTCGATGATTACCGTGGAGTCGAAATCTTCCCGCCTCTTGGCAGTTCTCATGGCCAGGTTTTCAGTACTACTTGGTTTGAAGACGATGGTATTTCGCTTGAGGCTCGCATCTCGGAGTACACTGTCACCTATAGCTCCACGGAGGAGAAGGTCATTGTTGGATTTTCTCGTGATGAGAAGTCTGGATTCGTCCCTGCTTGGACAGACCTTGATATAATCCTTCATAATGGTGATGAGAGACGCGTTGTGTCGGATATTGGAAAGACTGTGGAGTATAAGGGTAAGGGCTCCCGGGGACGGGTGGTTTATACCTTGAAGAACTAGATAGAATGTGGTGGTTGCTTTGGAAAGTCTATTGAATCTTTTAGCAATACGTGGTGGAAATTGTTTACCCAGGATGCATGATGATAGATGTCGGCGGCGTTAAATAGCATAGAAGAGATAATGTTTTGAATCAATTGTTTTCTGTAACACAGACAACTTCCATACAATACCAATTAGTAAGTATTTTCAAAGGCGCTATGCTGGCTGTTATGCAGTCAATTGAGGCGTAAGGCGTGGTCGGCCATGAACCACGCAGACAACCAAGGGGAGCAAATGGACAAGACTCTCATGAACCATGCGACTAGACCTGAAGATCAATTCAAATAGCATTGTTGATACATGATATAACACCAGAGAAAATGAAAATTTACAATGTCCTATACAATACAATCCCAAGCCGAAAGTTCAGATGTAGGCAGACAGATATCAATAAGAGCAATAGGCAACACTTCGACTCTATTCGTCATCCTTGGAAGCCTCTTCCTTAGGCTTCTCGAGCGGGCTTCCCTCAGAGACAACTTCCTGGGAGGAGGCTTCTGACTTCTGTCCTTCCGCGGTCTCTAGAGTCTGCTCCTCTACTTGGACACGGAGTGGCTCCATATGTTCATACGTCAAGTGACCCTTGCGCGCTCTCGCCAATCTTCTCCGCTGACCCACTTCTCCTGCCCGTCCCAGCACACCAGCAATCAGAGTCACGGAACGCAAACTGTCGTCGTTCGCAGGGATCGGGTATGTGACACGGGTAGGGTCGGCGTCGGTGTCGATGATACCGATAGTCGGGACGTTGTTGAGACCACACTCGTGCAACAGGACAACGTTCTCGACGGGGTTCAAGCAAACAACAAGGTCGGGCTTAAGTGCACGGTAAGATTCCAATTCCTCTTTCCAGAGATCATCCAACGTCTCATCCAAGCCGTTCACAATCTTCTTTTCGCAATGGCCCAAGATCTGCTGGCCATTGGTCAAGCTACCAGGGATCCAACGCTCGAAAATGTGATATCCCTGAGCCAATTCCGCAGCTCTGACCACGGCACGCTTCTGTCCCTTTCGCGTGCCCGCAAAGAGAATCAATCCACCCCGGTAGGCAACCTCCTCCACGACCTTGGCCGCACGGCGGAGGTAAGCCGCCGTCACATCAAGGGAGATGATGTGAGTTCCCTCCCTGATACCGAAGATATAGCGCGAGTTCTGGGGGTTCCAGCGGGAAGTCGAGTGTCCAAGGTGTGTCTGGTTGGCGAGGAGCATTTCGAGGGTAACGTCGGTGGCTTGAGGAGGGTTTTTGAGGAGGCTCTCTGGCCGGTAGACGCCGGTCACATCGCTACCGAGACTGTGGAATTTGACTCCTGAACCAGAGGATGTATATTAGCTTTCCCTTCGGGCAGCGACAGGCGTAACAGCTAGAATATTGCGGTACTTACGGCGGAGCGTGTTCGGATCCAATCTCTCTTGTGCACCAGACGTACCAGGCTCCCGCACTGCAACAGTCGGTGCGGGCGTCTCTAATTGAGGTGCTTGCTCCGCAACGATAGTCTGTACTGGGGTCTGGCCAGTCGTCTCCGTGGAAGAGAATCGGGACAAGATGCGCGACTGACGGGGAAGAGCCCGAAGCTGGCGGCCTAGATGGGGACGGGGGAATCAGCATCAATATTTCCTATCAATAAACCCAATCCATGGAGTAACTCACTTTGCCGCACAAGTTGCCGAACAATCATACTGTCTTGTGTTGGCCGGAGTCCTGTTCTATCGCAGCTGGTTCAAGGGAATCTTCCGCTCGAACTTTTGATGTCGGGCTTGGCAACAACAGGTGCCTGAGGCGGGAAACTGATACGCTAAGCCATTTACGGAACAAGTTCTAGAGGTCGGGGAAATCAACTCGATCCCAGCAATTCCGATACATCTCAGACAACTCGCGTACTTTGTATTGGCAGCAGACCACCTGAACGGTGGGTGTTGCTCCAGAGAATTCACTAATACGGACAATGATTGCCTACCAGTTCCCAGCAACGAGATACAGCATCAAACTAATCAACAGCACCACTCGCATATCGCCCAGACCGCCAAACCATCACTCGACAATAAGACACCAAACAAAACCATCCAATAACAAAGCCTGTACGACGTCCTCCGACATCTCCCGGAAAGAGTAGGCAAGATGTCACCGATTCCACCAATCGACCATTACATCCCCTAGACCATCATGCAGAACTCAACATGGTAGCCAATCGCCCAAATGCCAATCTGCAAGTAAGTACAAAGTAGGTTGGTAAGCACATAGCCACCAGCATGTCGACACACACACAAAATATCGACGATCATATACATGAAACCGAACTTTCTCGACCCCTAAACAAGGCAAACAATTGCCTTTGAAGCGACACGCGTACTCACCAATTCCTGTCCATGCTATTTGTCAGATCATATGTTGGAAGTCAACTTGCAGTGTGTGGGTGATCCATCCGACCCTTAACCGCTCAGTCTCAGCCACCATAGCAGTCCATCTATCTGCTTAAGGTGATCGAGATGTCAAGGTGGGGATTTTGGTTTGGGGGAATAAGTAAGCCGGGACATTAGACGGAGCCCGTTGGGCCGCTGAATTTTTACACTATTCGCTTTGGGTGTGTGTGCTTTACGTATCTTGAGATATTTTACCATCGTATTATAGACAAGACGAGGAGCTTACATCGATCTATTTCTTTGTTCCTCTAGATCGTGTGACGTGGGGTTGACTGGAGAAATGGAATGGAAAGAGGCATTTTTCCCTGGAATGTGCCGGGTTCTTGTTTCTGTCGGATACTAAACCGGCAATACTATCTTTGTATCTTTGTGCGGGGGGCCGAAAACTCCTGCTGCTAGTAGTACCAGAAGTTACAGCACACATTACTGGTTGATGGGTGAGCTGGCCTCGCTGATCACCTTCAGAATGATTCATATTATTTTCCGGCAGGAGACAGACAGAAAAGCGAGGGTGGGGTCGGGGTCGTTGAGAGACTTTCACCCCGCCACCACCTGAAGCCCCTCATCCTGTTAACATCATGGGGCGAACTCAAATGCATGAAGATCGGTCAAAGTGGTGGGCGGTTGGAGGATGGTCAGATCGCGATTTACTCTCTAGGGATAGAGCTACGTGTAAAATTATGATTTTACGGAATTGTTCAGGAGCAAAGGGAATGAAGCCAAAGTCTGTATGAATTCTTCGTAACGTAACCACTGAAGAGCTATGTAGACTGGAATACAGCGTTGGTATCAGGTTAAGAATTTCATCCGCGCCGGGTATGTGTAACAAGCAAAGCGATCTCGATAATAGCAATGAGAAGAAAATGTAGGAAAAGCGAGTCAATAATTCTTCATCCAAAACCCGGCCGGCCGAACGAAGCAGAAGTCGAAATTTCAGTCATTCACGGTAGTCGCAAGGGAATTCGTAAAGATAAAACAGAAAGAAAGCAGTCGGTTTATAGAGAAGGAGAACCGTCTATCGCTTGAAGAAGCCGCCGAGCTGGTCCATCATGCCACCACCGCTGTGGTGGGACTGAGAGCCACCCTGAGGGGGGTAACCGCCATAGCCGCTCTGGTAGTCCTGCTGCTGCTCGTCCTTGTGCTTGTGCTTCTTGATGGCATCCTCGGCGATGCTTCCCATGATAGCTCCACCGATGGTTCCGAGGATTCCGTGATCGGCCTTGTGACCGGCAAATCCGCCCGCCAGACCACCGGCAATGGCACCACCGAGACCACGCTCACCCTCCTGGGCTCCGCCGGGGGCACCCTGGTTGTATCTAGAGACAAGATGTTAGCTAGAGATCATAATAAGTATCAGTATTAGTGAATAACATACTCGCCGTGCTGGTCCTGGCCGTACTGCTGACCACCCTGGTGCTGCTGGCCGTACTGGCTCTCACCATACTGGGACTGTCCACCACCGCCGTAGTAGTCGCTAGAGGCACCACCACCCTGGCCGCCGTGCTGCTGGTGCTGGTTGTATTGGTCGTAGCCACCCTGCTGGCCGTATCCTTGCTGCTGGGGGTATCCGCCCTGACCGTATCCACCTTGGCCGTAGCCACCCTGGTTGTAACCACCCTGCTGCTGGTGGCCGTAGTAGCCTTGGTTGTTGTATCCGTCGTAGCCAGACATGGTTATGATGTGTATTGGAGTTGTAGAGGTAGTTGATTGGTAAGATTGATGTATGAAGGAAGAGGAGTGGATTTGGTAAGATGATAGAAGGTAAGACAGAACGAGGGGTTCCCAAGCCTTTTATAGTGGGATATTTGGCCACTTGATAAGGTGATCAGGCACTGCAGGGCTGAGCAGGCGCAGTGCTGACTCGCCCAGAAGGTGAGCCCCACCAAGATTCAATGATGCCCCCGCTACGCCAAGAGCCCAGCGCCAGCTGAGAAACACGGGACAAGAATTACGCTGTTCAGTCACAGCCCGGTCAGGAATTAACCAAGTTTGAGTGAGATTACGACTAACATTGTGGCTGTTCATGAGGCTGATGCCGTACGGAATCACTAGATCCCCCGCCACCATGCAGCGCGGGGTGGCTGTGCCATGTGTTCATCATGGGCGCAGGGCGGGTGTTGATCTGGTCTTCCCTTTCGGAATTGCTCCCCGCCAACCTGGGGATCAGGTACTTTTTTTTTCCTTTTGCTTTGCCTGACAGTGGCAAATTCAACGGGTTTCTACTAAATGATAGCCTAATTAATTATGCCTGTCATTATGCAATAACTTCGATACGCAGCGCAGTACACATCCGGCCCCTTACTTTCCATTCACCCCCATAGTAAGCGCCAGAGCTAGCCGCGACTGGAATTTCGGCTTCGGAGTTAGCACGGGTACTTCGGTGACGTTACCATGGTATAATATAACACCTCATACCGAGCTCACATGTGGCTCTTCCACACAGCCGTCCAGTGGCTTAGCAAACTACAGGTGCATATTGCATAAAATCAGTCAAACTGCGTGCGCACATTTACTAAAGTATGGCTGTGCGAGTCCATAAATAGTACCACAGATGGCGCGATGCCCATACCGTATAGTACCAATACAATCCAGTCGCTACCCTATTGGACACATTCAACATCGCAGCCGTCTGCTGGCGTTTTTACCGAAATAAGCCCCCATAACTCCTTTCTGGAATTGCCGGATCATCGGAATAGCACATCTCCGTGTTTGCCGGACACTCTACGTACTACTTACCAAAGTAAGTATGTTTGTTCCTAATTGGGGTCCAAAAAGCGACCGGCATTAGCAGGCAGACACATTATTACCCTACTAGTGCAGAAATACGTCCGCCCTAGTGTTGCGAACACGTACGAGTAGTGGAGGGATCCGGAGTGAATCTGGTCGCTGACTGGATCACTCGTCTTTGGTTCCAGCCAGTTTTACTGGGTTTCGCTTCTCTTGGACCCTTGGCGGGTTGAAACTTGCAACGATCCGGGCCTCGGGCTATGGGGCACCACTGGGCACTTGATCAGATCAGATAGAGATGATGTGCCCGGTTTAGGTGATCTAGATATCTCGTAGATCACAGTTGGCCGAGTTAGCCTTGTCGAATGTCATTCTAGAATCCTCGGGTGCTGCGCCGAGATTAGTTCAGGGCGCACACACAACCTCTTGTATGGGGCGGCTGTTCGTTCTCTGCCTAGCATCGGGCGGGATGTCAGAGCTGAGGGCATAGCCTGTCTTTCCACCTTTGGGCATGATGTCAACTGCAGGCAGCAAATAAGTTCTAAAATGCGGCAGAGGGCTGAACATTTACCTGGGCAGTCAACAAGTATACTTGGTCATTCCTCGTAGAATTACGATCACGATGAGATGATCCACGGACCCAAGTGGCTTTATGTATATAGACGCGGGGCCATCAACCACTACAGTGCTTACACACCAACTGTATCCAGCAATAAGCAACTAACTTAACCCATCAATATCAAACCTTATCATACTAAGATTCCCAAACCCCTTACAACCGACGCAGTACAACCACCTCCCCAGCATACGCAAAATGCAAGGTTAACCGCACTACCATGTTGCACATATCAAGCTTCCTACAGCGAACGAAACGTCCCTAGCCCACGCGGCACCACACAAATTGTTTCGATCTTCGATAAACATCCCATGTACTGACTGGCAAGGTGCTCTCAAAAACCTGCCCCTCAAACCCAAGAACTAGTCTAGATAGATCATCATCTGACTCCAGCGACCAGCTGGTGGGAGCAAACAGATTGGTCGCCTTTAAGGTTATACTTTACGCGGTGCCTCTCGTGGTGGATAGCCCGCCTGACCGACAACTGCGGCATCAGTAAGTATACTATGGAGGGGGAGCATGTTTCAACTGTACCCAGCACCCACTCGCGACCGTCACCGAAATTTTCTTCCTACGAAGAACACATGGATCGTCCTGGAAATTCGCTCATAGTTGGGTTTGCAATCATGGTGTGCGACAATTGTAGATCCACGCGTGTAGGTGGCAGGGGTGCCACTGCGTAATTGCTACTGTTATATAGTGGGTAGGCTTCCTTTCTGGTGTAGAGCAAAATGAGGGGAGCTTTTCAAGAGTTCTTCGACTTCCGGGTCATTCATCAGAGGACTTTTGACCTATACTACTAGTTGTCGATGCGTTGACCTTGCGCCTTGAAAACCCAACGGCCCCTCTTCGATGAATATATATAGTGCATCAACTGGGCCTCACACAACATGAAATCCATACTCATTCTACTATCCCCTCTATGCTTCTTCAGTACCTTACACGCACACGCACACGCAACATCTACACCTAGTCCTCCGACAGTATATCTCATCCGCCATGGCGAGAAACCCCCGGATCCCGAAGATAGCGGACTAAATGCAGACGGATTCAAACGCGCCGAGTGTCTCCGGGAAGTATTCGGTGTGGGGTCACCTTATGATATTGGCCATGTGATGGCACCCAAGATCAACAAGCGTAAGACATGGCGCATCTCAAGCAGTTATTCCTCTCACGTCAAAAACTAACGTATATGTTGGTGGCTACTCAGGAGGCCAGCATAGGCGTTCTTATGAGACCGTCCTGCCCGTCGCAAAGGATCTTGACCTCCCTGTCGATACATCTTGTAAGCGCAATCGCGTTAAATGTGTGGCGAAACGGATCAGGGAGTTTAAGGGAACAGGGAATATCCTGATCTCCTGGCGCCACGGTAAGATGAGGGAGATTGTGCAGGAGCTGGGTTACGAGGACCCTCCTGAATATCCTGAAGATCGGTAAGTTATTGCAGGGTTTGGTTTCGGGCTAGACGCGTTACTAATGGGTTTTCTGTCTAGTTTCGATTTGATCTGGACAATTCCATTTCCTTATAATAATATCACTGATATTAAAAGCGAAGAATGTCCGGGATTAGATGTGCCAGCACTAATGAAAGTGCAAGAGTAAATCATCATGGGCTGGTACCTGATGAGGAAGTCCACTGTCTATCTGGTAGTTATAGGGCTTTGAATGGAATCGATGGCTTTCTGTGTGTGGTATGGACGAAGTTATGTTTTTTCTGCATCGACTTACTGTAGTTGTATAATGAGGAGTGGGTTGTTAGAGGGATTCGCTACTACTGTATTTATCTACTACTAGTAGTAGTAGTAGGTGTAGAAGCAAGCACAGCCAATCTCATTGACCAGTTGCTGCTGCACAGGGTCAAACATTAATCCGAAGACAGTCTTGTGTGCGCGGGCGGTGAACAGCCGAGCGGAGACAGAGCGCCAAGATTTCAACCTGCCCACCCAATTTTTTCGAGGTATCGCGGCCTTCACTACGTTCGACCGAGCGTTGCCCAAATATCTCATCAACCTCCAGTATATTACTGGCTCAACGGCTTGGATCCCTCGGAAGGTCTGCGGTCACTCTGTTTCTTGAAGGATGGATGATATCGAGGTGTGTTGTTCCGTGCATTGTACTATGCCCGATCACGAGGTTGACCTCCTCTATTTTTTCTTCTTCAGGAACGCCTCCGAAGCCATGCTCAGGCCTTCGATGGTTTGCTGTCGCTGATCCCGGCGAAATTTTATTACGGCGAAGATGGCAGTGTATGTGACTTGTCCAATCCTTCTTGCTGCAAAATTTCCTCCTGCCCTTCTCTTTCTCTCCCTTCGTCTCATTTGGCGTCGCGCTTAAGGCATAGCTGACCCGCGGTTCCTGAAACAGGATCAATGGCAGCGCAAGAAGCAGACTAAGGAACAGGCCCGTGAAGCTAAGCGGGCCAAGTTGGACCCCGATTCCGCCAAGTCAGCAAAGGATGTGATAGACGAGAACGCACGCAAGCGTAAACGTGACGAGGAAGGGAACGGGGAAGGTGACGATTCTTCTGATAACGGTGAACTCGGATCCGAGAAGCCCAAGGAAGGATTGAAGAGAGGAGATGTCAACTCAAAGAAGCAAAAGCAGGCCGAAGACTCGGCCAATGCAGAGCGCTCATCCGCCAAGTCGGCTGAAGAGGCAGAAGCGCGCAAGAAGTTGAAGGAGGAAAAGAAGGCCCAGAAGAAAGCCGCTCAGAAGGAGAAGAAGAAGGCCAAGGAAGCCGCTAGGAAGGTCAAGGTAGCCGAGCAGTCAGAAGAGACCGAAACACCTGCTGTGCAAAAATCCGAGTCGACCCCCGCCAACAAGACCAAGGAACAAAAACAAAAACAAGAGGACAGCGATAGTGATGACAACGAAAGTGTGGACGGCGTCCCCGCCGAAGAACTCTCGCTCGATTTCAGCGCTGAACAAGAAGAACAACCATCGTCTTCTGCGTCCACCCCGAACTCCCCTGGGTTCGATGCTTCCAATCCCCAATCGGGCAGCTCTTCCATATCCTCCATTGTTCCCCCCACCGAAGCCTCCAAATCCTCCACCTCCGAACCCAAGCCTCTCAAGCCTACCCCCGATGAGCTAAAGCAACGGTTACAGAAGCGGCTCGATGAACTTCGCGCAGCCCGCCATGCCGACGGGCTTAACGGAAAGCCCGCCAGGAACCGTCAAGAACTAATTGAGGCTCGACGCCAAAAAGCCGAGCAACGCAAAGCGCACAAGAAGGAGCTGCGCCAGAAGGCTAGAGAAGAAGAGCAACGGCTGAAGGATGAAGCCATGGCCCGACGCTTCTCTCCTGGCGGCTCGGGATCCCTTCTCGCATCCCCGCGCTCCCCTGCTGACTCTGTCGGCTCGAACAACAACTTCGCTTTTGGCCGCGTTGTCTTCGCAGATGGCCAACTTGCTGACCCCAGTCTTTCCGGAGTCCGGGAGCAACCTAAGAGCCACGGTCCCAAAGACCCCGCCGCAGCCCTGAAGGCGGTTGAAGCGAAAAAGGCCAAGCTTGCCGCCATGGACGAGGAGAAGCGGGCCGATATTGAGGAGAAGGACCTGTGGCTTAATGCGAAGAAGCGGGCACATGGCGAACGCGTCCGTGACGACACATCATTGCTGAAGAAGGCGCTCAAGCGCAAGGAGTCGGCGAAGAAGAAGTCTGAGCGCGAATGGAAGGAGCGTCTGGAAGCCGTGAAGAAGGGCAAGGACATGAGACAGCAGAAGCGTGAAGAGAACCTCCGGAAGCGCCGAGAGGATAAGGGCAACAAGGGTGGCGGCAAGAAGCAGGCCGGAGGTAAGAAGAAGTCCAGACCGGGCTTTGAGGGCAGCTTCAAGGCCAAGTCTGGAGGCAAGAAATAAGCAAAACATTGTACTGCGTTGGGGAGAAGTGGAGACCCGTCCAAAGTGTAATACCAAGCTGCAGCCTCTGACCATGTGTACATACACGCACAGAAAAATGGGCCGAGATCAGAAAAGAAGAAAAGGAAGAACAAAAGGGAAACTCAGAGAGGAGCAGGCATGCTACAGATTGAGCAAGAATAGCTCGAGACCAAAAAGTTGAGGGAGTGCGGGCATTGGAGAAACGGTGTTTGGGGAGTTTAAACTCTGGAGGTTCTCTGTTCATTTTGTGCATATATACCGAATCTCACGAAGCATTTTTTGTCTTTGTTTGTGTTTCTATGCCAGCTGAGCTTGCACACACTACTACATTCATGTACGAATTGTTTGAGTAATTGAACTTGATGCAGAACGGTAGTGACCCAACAGCATGCCAATTGTCATAATCTTCGTTCAAACTGTCTGCCAGCAAACTTTTGTCTATGTCGTAACTCAATCGAAGCCATAACTCGTAAGTCATGGAGCCCTCTCGACACCATCCCATCTAGCCCCATCATCTATCATCTATCACCCCATCTAATAATCTTATCATAATCATTATCATCATCATCATCATCTCAAAAGATCAAGACTTTTACCCCCTCTCCAACCCCTTAAAAGGTCAAAAAATCAAATCAAGCAAACCTCTCATCCCTCGCCTCCAAACACGCATCCACCATCCCATCCACAGCAACGCCCCTCTGCATCTCCGTACAGCACCCAATCTTCACCAACTCAGTCAGCGCCTCCCCGACCCAATTCTGACAATTCCACCCGGGGACATCATTCCGCACTTTCACCCTTGCGCACGCATCCCTGATCATCTCCCTAGAGATAGAAGCACTTACATTCGCGACAGGGATATTCCTCTCTAGCTTTGCGCTCTGCGTGGGATTCGCCCCAGTTACTTCGACGAACTTGAACTCCCCGGGCGGTCCGATGATGTGGAACATGCTTTGCTGGTTGTCCGGGTAGGTCAGGAGGAGCACGGCGTGGCGGTATTTGATGAAGTCGAGGGGGGAGCCGTGGAAGACGAGGAGGGAGAGGAGGGAGGTGGACATGATGGGTGGGTAGTGGTGATGCTGGTGAGGGAGGGATGGGGATGAGGATGGGATGGATCTGTTCTTCATTGTGAAAGGGCCGAGGGGGTTATATAGTGGTCAGAAAGATTGAAGTTCATGAGTTCGTTAGTTGTTTGGGGATGTGCCGTGAGTGATATCTTTCGTATGCAGGAGGGGATGGAGATATATAGAAGTCTAGAAGGGTCCACAGTCATGCTTAACAGCTGAGAAGGGGACCAAAAGTACGAAATAAGGAGCATCTTTGGCATTCTCCTACACTCATCTAGCAGCACTAGGACGTGTCAACCTGCTACTGCACAAAGAACTCCAACACTAACCTTAATCATGCTCTGTTGCTTTGTTACAGACTACGGGACGGCACGTCTCGTCGCTACCAGAGTTCGAGGGGAGAGAAAGATGGAATTTCCCTTTTGTTTGTGAGAGAGATGTGTGGTATCTCCGTGTTGGTGATGCAGGGACATCTGCCTCGTTGTACCACCTATTCCCGTCCTCGTATGTATACGCTCCATGCATGGTCTAGACTCTTGTTGGATATGGAGACGGAGATGCGGTGTATGTGCTTTGCATACTGTGAAAGTATCATGTCAGGCGAGATGGGTATATCCACTATAGCTTACCGTACATACTAGGTGCAGCTATGTCTATGATGCTGGCTATGGGTGGTTCTGCATGGGAGGATAGAGATATATCCGGTAATTCCGATTAATAGAGGTATGTAATAGCAAAATGATGGGCGATTGGGCTGAAGAGAATGCAAGCTGAATGCCGCAGTGTTGAAGACATTATGTGCTTGGTTGGGCTGTGAGCGAGTGGCGGCAGATAATGGCAGACCAGTGTATTGCTCTGTGTTCCAATAGCTTATAGTTGAGCATGGTTGCTGCACTGATGAAAGGTCGTTGTTTAAGCACTATTCCCGCACATCACAAAGGAAAAATTCTTTGATTGGATCCCTAGACAAACAAGAGTAAAAAGAACAACACAACATGCAGGATTTCCTTCAACATCAAAGACAAAACCAGACCCGGAATCGAGTGGCCGATCTGATCAATTCCGGTAGACCCGACTAGTACAGGAGGTAATCAGGGAGGCGAAGGGGGTTGGGCGTGAGATATGTACAGCGTGGGAATAAATGGGGGTGGCTACAAGCCAAGCTTTCTAGGTCGGAAAGGCTTTCTTTCTAATATCATGTTTTTCTCGCATCTCTTCCAAGGGGAGTGTCACATGGACACCGTGTCCGGTGTCATATTGGCAAATACAGATGCCGCTTAGCGGTAAGGAGCATCGGCTCTGATAGCAGCAGCAATTTCGGGCTCCCACTTGTCACCGTTGGCAAGGAGCTTCTCCTTGTTGTACAGCAGCTCCTCACGGGTCTCGGTGGCATATTCGGCGTTGGAAGCTACGTAATATCGTTAGTAGGAGTCTCATGACCTACACATGAATTTACTGGTTACTCACTCTCAACAATAGCGTCGACAGGGCAACTCTCCTGGCAGTAACCGCAGTAGATGCACTTGGTCATGTCGATATCGTAACGCGTCGTGCGACGGCTTCCATCCTCACGCTCCTCAGCCTCGATGGTGATAGCCTGAGCCGGGCAGATAGCCTCACAGAGCTTGCAGGCAATGCAACGCTCTTCACCGGTGGGGTAGCGACGCAGAGCGTGTTCACCACGGAAACGGGGGGAGATGGGTCCCTTCTCGAAGGGGTAGAAGATAGTGTAACTAGACGACCAGCTCATCAGCCGCAGATCCATTGAGACAGAACAATCCTCCATAGACTGATGAAAAGCGATAGACAGGCTCAGATGGCCCCCTTGAAATCCTGATGATGATATGCACCGAGGCAGACCTGACTCGAAGCTGGATGGGGCGACTTACGGAGGTCTGAAGAACTGCTCCAGCACGACGTACATGCCGCGCAACAACTCAGCCATAAGGAAGTACTTTCCGGCCTTGTCGAGAGAAGACTCAGCACCTTCGTCCCATTTCTTCGGAGGGGGCAGACGGAAGCCCGGTTGGGGGGGACCAGCTGGCGTAGCTGCCCGGTTCACCGAGGAAGAGAAGTTTGCGATGGATCCCAAGGGCGAAGAGCGGAGAGGGAAGGCTGTAGGACGAGAGTAGGCGACGAGCCTGGCGACGGACTTGGGGGCGGCCATCGCGGAAGTCGAGGAAGCGCGCGAAAGAGCGGGGATGACGAGGGGGGAGGTCAATTGGCAGAGGGGGGGAGCAGCAGCAATTCGAACCAGAAGCGGTTGGAGGTGGAAGTCGACGAAGTTCTGCTTGGGTCGCCGGCCTGCTTAGGTCATGGCTTTCTGCCGCCCCGTGATTGGCCCGCCGCCAGGATTTTGCTTCCTCCGAGCCGCAACAGAATCCAAACCCGTTCATCATCCATCGCTTCATTTCCCCCAATCTTTCCCCATTCCATCACTACCTTCTCCTCCTCCATTCTTCCCCCCCACTCCACCTCTTTCCTCCTTATTCAGGCCTTTTCTTAGCCTCTCTTTTCAGCTTCACCTCCCTGCCATCATGTTCCGCTCCGCCGTCGTCCGCTCCCTCAGGGCCTCTGTCCCTCGTGCCGTCAAGACTCCGGCTCCCTTCCAGATCCGTAGCTCTCCTGTCGCTCGCCCGGCTCAATTCGCCCCTCGCTTTGCCTACCAGGGTGTCAGACTCTACTCCGCTCCCGCCGGTCTCAACAAGGACGAGGTTGAGGGTCGGATAGTCAACCTTCTGAAGAACTTTGACAAGGTGCGTTCGCAATCGCGCGTTTCCAACTCGTCGCTCAAGGCGAGGAATTGCAAGCCATCAAGAAATAAAAAAGCACAGTAACTGACAGGCTGGGATTATTACAGGTCTCCGATGCTAGCAAGGTTAGTTTGGATACCCGATGACGCCCGAAGTCATTGGCCGGAATTTCCCGCGGGTAAAGAATCATAGCTTAACGGTTGCCATTCCACAGATCAACGGTGCCTCTCACTTCGCAAATGACCTCGGCCTGGACAGCTTGGATACCGTTGAGGTCGTCATGGCCATCGAGGAGGTATGGATATTGAATATACCCAGATTTATACATAACGTTGTATACTGATAGGGATGTCTATAGGAGTTCAGCATTGAGATCCCCGACAAGGAGGCCGACTCCATCCACAGCGGTAAGTACAGCTTTGGGATACGATGCCCTTGTAGGGTATTGCGACGCCGGAGGACATTTACTGACTATCCCTTCTGCTATAGTTGACAAGGCTGTTGAGTACATCCTTGGCCAGCCCGATGGTAAGCTTAACACCCTTGCTTGTGCAATTGAATCCATCCTGCGGGAATTCAGTACTGACTACTCTGCTAGCTCACTAAATATGAACGTAATGCGAGGACTCGGAGTGGATTGGGGGACTTAGAATAGAAAGGAAAGGGAATGCTGGCGTGCATCTACATGGGACTTGCCACCGTGGAGGTACCAGGAGTCGGTCACGCTACTCTGTATGCTGATACATGCCTGTGCTCTTTTCACTCTATTATATCGTGTATATCATCTTCAATGCAGTTTTGACTGATTTTGGCTGGTCTTGTCGTATACTCCTTCCTCCCCATTCATATCGTGTGAGATGAGCATTGTTGAAGAAGTAACTTCATAGCTGAGATTATTCATGCTCAGGGAACTGGTAGTGTTGAATTAAGCTTGGAATTGCACGCGATGTTCAGGTCGGAACGAATCTGATATGCGGTTCCGTGGGATGACGTGGAGGCTACCCATTCGGGAACAATCAACGAGAAATGAGTGCATGGCCCCAGCCATTGTATTCGTGCCTGTGAGAGTGAGAAGGGCTGGGATTTCCTACTGCAGTTTTGAAACCAATGTTGATGCAACTGAAGTAGAAGAAGAAAATAGAAGTAAAACCAGCAGGGGCCTGGAACCGAGTGGGCTGGGAGTAGATAGTAGATGGTAGTGGTCATAAAGAATGGGGTCCGTCACCGGAGAAGCAACAACTGGAGACGCCCAGCCAAAGGAAGACCAAGCGCCAGATAGCCTTAGCGACCGCATCGACCGCATCAATCTTATATCTCCTCCATCCACTTTCTTCCCCCGGGTTATCTCCCACCACCACCGGTTTTTGTCTTGGATTCTCACCGGGTTGAATTGGGGTTTCTTGTCGCTGCTCGGCTCAGTTACCCACTCTCTGGCCGCCCGTCTCCTTCTTCCCCCATTGATTGTCGGCCTGCCTTTCCTCTTCGTCGTCCTCCACCACCATTCTTCCTCCACCCCCCCTGATAATTTCCCGTCCAGCAAACTTTCGGCGTCACTCTTCCATTCCAGCAACTCCAACCTCCGATCTTCCTACCCCAAAGAAAATCACCCAGGCACCGGCCCAATAAGCAAACATCAGTCCATGTCGCAGACGATAACGGCATAGACTCCATCACTTGCGTGCTTATCGACACCATCCTTGTTCCCTTTATCCCTCCCTCCCCCCACTCCCGTCTCCCAGCCGCATTCAGATCCTCATGGCCTCAGCCGGGGGCTTGACTCGCCGAAGAGGTGGCGGTCGAGTCGCTGGCGCCGAAGACAACGACGACAGCAGAGTCTCTTCGCCCGTGTCGAGAAATGGTTCGTCGTTGGATAACCGCGTCCCCGAGACCTCGTTCACCAGCTCCGAAAACGGTCACAAAATCGCCTTCGACCCCAGGGACATCAGTGAGACGGAGGAACGCAGCAAGCAGCCCAAGTTGACGCTGATGGAAGAGGTGCTTCTGCTGGGGCTGAAGGATAAGCAGGTGAGCCCCTAGCCTTGCTACTGCGCATTTACAAGCCGGTGTTCAATCGCTGACAGGCGCGTCCGGGATGTGTTGGTGTCGCTGTAGGGTTATCTGTCTTTCTGGAACGAAAACATCTCATACGCCCTCCGAGGATGCATCGTGATCGAGTTAGCGCTCCGTGGTCGGATCAGCATGCAGAAGGACTCCTCTCGGCGACGTTTCCCTCTGGCCGATCGGGTGATTGAGGTCGTCGACGATACGCTAACTGGGGAGGTCTTGCTGGACGAGGCGCTGAAGATAATGAAGTCAAGTGAGAAGATGAGCGTGAACTCCTGGATAGATTTGTTGAGCGGTATGTTACGAAGGGGCATCTGCTGAGGATATTTCTTATTGATTTCCCCGCGATTGCTATTGACACATTCGCTGACTCGACGTGTCTTCCGGGCAGGTGAAACTTGGAATTTGATGAAGATTGGCTACCAACTCAAGCAAGTGCGCGAACGCCTCGCCAAAGGCTTGGTAGATAAGGGTATCCTCCGCACCGAAAAGCGGAACTTCCTTCTCTTCGACATGGCTACGCATCCCGTCGCCGATGGAGGCGCCAAGGATGATCTCCACCGCCGCGTCCGCAACGTCTGCAGCAGTCGTACAGTGATCCTCCCGGCAAATGCATGGCTCCCTGAAGATGTCGAGTTCCGTTACCTGCGAACCATCACCATGGTATGCGCGGCCTATGCCGCCAACGTGCTGGAGAATGCCCTTGTCACAATGAGTCACGAGGCCCGGGAAAGGGCATTTGCGCAGGTGGATGAGTTGCTTGCTGAATACTCTCAGTGGCCATTTGCCCGGAGACCAGGAGGCTCGCAGGCCATTGGAGCCAACCTGGCACAGGCTATCAACGACGAGGTGAACAAATCTAAGGACCGAGAGCTTCAGATGGAGGTACGTTTCTCATCATCCATGGACTACTTCTGCGCTCAATGCTAATTCTCTTGCAGATTGTGGCAGCATGTTTGAGCGTTTTCACTAGACTCGACTCCCTACTGTAAGGGTATCATCATTCTTCGTCTTCTGCTATAGTCCCCAACCTAGTTTGTCCTTTTACTTTCCCATTATTTCCCCCTTATGCTATTGGTTTCTGAATCAACAAAACAACTACCCCGGGGGAGCTCTACTTGGCTTCGTCTTGAAGTAGTCACCGGTATACCGGTTGGAACTGGCAGAGTGGCGTTTATATGAGATCCGTCTTGCATTGTTTTGCACGGGATGTTCGATTCGATCTCCATTGATCTGTGTTTTCATTGTCTGCTTTGCTTTCCACATCTTTCTTCCCTGTCTATTGACTCGCCCGTTCCCTCCCTCTTATCTATAAGGGGGCAAAGCGCGGCCATGCCATATGTATTACTCAAAACACACCCCCCCAACTCCCACAGGTACTGTACGCATCCCCTCTTGGAAGTTTAAACCCGTTCAGATGCATCCAGCCAGGACAGACAACCAACACCAGGGCGCCATCCAGAACATTGAACCCGGTATGCCACGACAAGGACGCAACTGGTTTGTGGCCTTGTCGTCAGACAGCCAAAAATTTTCGAAAAGATAAAAAAAAAAGAATAAAGAGAGAATGAGAACGAGTGCTACACATGGAGAAAGAGAACCCATTCAGGCCTTACACGGGCCTCTGCTTTTATTATATCTACTATTCTATTTATGATTCTTTTATTTCCCTTATAAAATTTATTTTCTTCTACTTTCTTCTCTCCTTCCTTTTCTTCCCTCCTACCTAAACCATTCCTCCAAATGTTTCCTTCCTCTAATCATCCCCGTCACTTCCCCTTCATTATCTTTTCTTTCTACATGTGTAGCAGAGTGACCCTTTCCAGTCCAATTCCTCTTTCTCCTCTTTCATGAATGTATCTACCATGTACACCGGGTGGTTTGCGCTGTCGAACTCGTCATCCTTCCAATCAATTTACCTTTCTGTGTTTCGATCATCTCGTTACACCATACTTTCACGGCGAGTGGGTGTTCTTTTTTATCTTATGCTGCACCTGACTCGGATGGATCCTTTCTATGTGTTTCTAACAACAACCACCCCTCCTTCCCCTCTTCATTTCTGTTCACTGATTGAGCTTCTAGCGCTTTACTCTTCCACCATGTCGTTAGTTATTTGCAGGGGTGTGCTTCGTCCACCTATAAGAATCAATAACAAGAAAAGAATTTTGGTATTAGTCCGTCCCATGCGTCCGCGCTAACGAGGTGAATTGCCTTGGTATGCCCTTGTCTGAGGTTGGTCTATAGATCTACCAGTCTGAACATTGATGAGCTAATCGCTAATGTCGCTGCCAAGTATGGTACATTCAAGGAGCTGTCATGCTGCTCTAAATTATGATATCACAAAGATGATAAAAATCGAATACCTGATGCTAGTTAACCCGGATCACCATCATTCCTCCCCTTCGTCCTCCGCCCGCTCCCGCCGCCCCCGATGATAACACGTCCGTACCGTCAACCAAGTCCTTGATGCTCTCAACTCGCCCTCGGACCTCGTCAGCCTCAACTAGCTCGGAAATCTGGCTCAGGGCTTCACCGTTGGGGCTGACGAGGATGAAGCGACTAAGCACACCATCCTTGCGTGGCTCATCATCCTCGAGAGGATTCCTGGCTTCTGCCGGCGTTGAGTCTACCGCGGTCAAGACAGCGCCGTGTTCCTTAATGACCTTTGGAGAGTGTGCTTGCTCGAACATCTGCTGGCCAGCGCAGTCCAGGACGACATCCACCGGGTCCCAGCGGTTCTTGCGGAAGATAGACCCGAGATCATAGTCATGTGGTAGGGGAAGTGGCGCAAAGATCGTCGCATCCACGTTGTATTCTTTTCGCAGGCAGTCCTCCTGGTCTTCAGCGTCACAGGTTGCGCAAATCCAGGGCCGAGAGTGCGGAAAGAGCTTATGCGATCGGAGCAATTGTAGTGCCTGAAGGCCAACCTCATTGTTGCGTGCGTTGGTGATGAGAACCCGTAGCTGCTGGCGATCGAGTTTAATGTCGGTGGTGTCAAGCCCAGCGTACTTAAATATCGCCTCCCAAGCCGTCAAGGCGGGCATAGGGATGGTAGCTGCTTCAGCAGCGCTGACGTTCTTGGGCTTGTATGCCAGCTCATCTTCCGATACGATGACGTAGTCGGCTGCTGCACCGTCGCGCGTGTGCTTGATCAGCCCAAAAACGGCGTCATCAACCTTGAATTTAGGCCCGTCTGGGTTCCAGTGGTCTTTTTCAGGTGTACTAATGACCGTACCGCAAAAGCTGTGCAAAGGGATCTGCGGTATGGACTTGGATGGATTCAAAATATTAGACAGTCGGAGCTCATCATGGGAGAAGGCTGCTGCCTTCACCTTGACGAGATAGTCGTTCCCTGAGGGGATGGGAGTTTGAAAGTCCGTGTCGAACTTCACGTGGGAATCCATCCTAGGCTCATTCATAGATGAGTGGTCTGTGACAGCTGTTGATGCCGGACTGAAGTAAAGCGCTCTCATGGTTGGTGGCACGAACGTCTGTTCGTCCATCGTGGTTGACTGAGGCTTTGCGGGCTTCATGAGGATTCACTCAGCTTCGCCAATAAGTGATAGTATCGCAGTATCCGACCGTATTCAATCGAGGAAGTGTTCGAACTCAGTTGATTTGAATCGCTGCGATAATACAATTGCCGCGAACCTTCGTTATGCTTGGTGCCAATTGGGATAGATGCTTTCAGTGGATGAGCCTTGATTTTGGTATATTCTGAGCTTCTTCCAAAAATTCGGGAGAAATAAGATGGTCTGCAACCTTTTGAGTGTACGGGTAGCTTAGTATAAATTCTGGCGTGGGCTGCAGCCACCGTGGTTGCGGGTGAACATACTCTCATGTTGACGTAACCCAAGGAAGAACGGCTTATCTCAGCACCGTCAATAGATCGACTGATCAGGCGATATTGAGCTCATCACGAACTCTTTTGGTGGTGGCGGAAGATTCTTTGGGTTGACCAGGCCTTGTTTTGGGGATTGTGCCTGTCGACTGCTTGACTTGAGTTCAGCCACCAGATGATGCACTTCCGCTGGTTGTTCGAACACCCTCCACACATGCTCTGGAATACCCGCAAACGCAGTTTTGAATCTCTCTGGGGAGTTCTGTTCGTCCAAGTGAGGCACGTCGGTGACCTTTCTGATCCAAATCGCTTGAATCCAATGCGGATGCCTCTTATAAAGTTCTGCGTAGGCTTCGGGATCTTGTTGGGTGGAGTCTCCGATACAGAGCACTTGGCGCTTGGGAAACCAACCATAGATTTTCTCCCCGCGGTCCACCTTGTACTCCCGTGTGTTAACGGTGAAGGACTTCACTAGCTCGCTGATATCCAGCCAGGATGAGTCTCGAAGGATCATCGTGCCAGGACTGAAGTATGCACCAAGGAACCCGTGTAAAAATGGGTATAAATTATATGGGGAAGCTGAGACATAGAACCATACCGGTACAAGCTGGTTCTGGATATGGGCGTAGAGCTGAGGCATTCCGGCAATGGGTTTAGGGTCTTCGACGAACGTGGTGCGAAGGATGCCAGTGGACTCCGAAGTTTTGGTGTACTTGATTGTATCGTCGATGTCGGAGACCACAAGCCAACCTTCTGGGCCAGCAAAGATGGTGTCCATAAAAACTTGGTTTCCCCAACCTCGAAGATATGATCTGATCTTGGTGCCATCCTTGATGTGCTTGCTGTTTGCGCTGATTGTCTGACTACTAATGCCATTGTCATCTGTGGGCCCGATCTTCTGCATCTGGATGGTGCTGTTCGGCAAAGGGGTTTCTAGCGTCATTAGGTGTGCAGAGGCAGTATGAAACAGGAATGGCTGTAGCCGTTCTGTTATCCGATGGCGTGTCTCCTTGTCCGTTCCCATTTCTCCGTCCAGTCCAATGAGATCTGCAATCATGGCGACGAGCTTGGTGATATCCCTTCGGCTATTCTTGCGGAAAGCGCAGGCCACGACTTCTGCGCGCCATGATACCTGTTTTGATGTTGTGGCCGCCGGTAGTTGATAGGCAGTGTTATCGAACAACCATACGGTATGCTGACGCGCGTCTGCCGCTTGAATCGATTGGGGCTTTGAGATGAATGATGTGACCATTTGGAGCATGCTTGACTCTCGCTTCCACGCATGGACTACCCGCGCGACCTTATGGAGGACGGTAGGATCTTTGAGGTTTGTATCAGAAGACATTGTTAGTGCGTATATGCTCGTGTGAGTGCAAATCACTGATGACTGCGATGTGATAAGTCAAGTTGAATTGCTAGAAATATGAAAAGATACGATAGCGTTCTGCAGAAGAGTGAAGATTTGAAGCCAGTTTATAGCCTCCTAAAATGTACAGTATCGGGCGCCACGAGGCAGGCAGCCTCCTGATCCTGCAGGACTGCATCATGTTGATCCCAAGCCGCAGGGCAGTGGCATCTATACGAGCTCAGGCAGCCAAGCCTGAGTCATTTCCTATTTTGAGGAGTCAGGGGAACAAGGCCATAAGGCTGTGTCCCTGCGGGGTATAGGATCGACGGAGATATGCAGACGGAGAAATACATGCATGAGATGGATCGCTGCTTGGCGCCCGCGTCAGCCTTGACTGACTTGTGACCTATGGGATAACAAGGCGCAGCGGCTGACCAGCCCTCCCGGGCGTGGATATGGGACAGTCATCTGCAAGTAACGCAGGAACAGGGCGGGCAGATCCCTGTATGTTACGAATTTGGACCGTTGCTGCGTGCGTAACTTGCTGCAGTGAGACTGCCGAGAGGTGCTGGGCTCGGTTTCGTAATGATATTGTTGCGATGACTTATTTGAGCGAAATGGATGTTTGTTAGTATGGGGGTTGTGTTAGTTGCGTGGTAGTTGGCCATCGGAAAACCAGTCACGCGGCATTTTGAGTCGGTCATGGCATAACTGTAATGGCAGCCTTTTAGTTTTCTGTGACTGGAGCTTCTGACAGACGAGATGATAGAGAAGTCGAAGAGGGCGCGAAAGTGAAAAGAACCAAAGACGAGAAGTAGATCAAAGACAAAGAAGGAAAGAACGAACCACTCGATCAGTGGGGCTTCCATATTAGGAAACTGGGTCCTTTTTTACTTATCTACTGGCCCGTCACATGACAGGCCATCACAAACAGAGAATTGCGAGCACACTTCGGATGGCTGAAAATACGGTCCGTGTCAACCTGCTTGATCTCACATTCCAACAAAATCCTCCGGACATCATATCCGGCCGTTGTATTTATACTTGTCTCAGATCACGTGGCTGTGCCACTGGGATTGCGTTTGCGGTGAAAACAACTACTCCTAGTTCCATCGCCTCTATATTACCCGCCTTTCAACAATAGTGTAAACAAACGGTTTTGCTACCCTGCAACACAGTTTACATGACTAATGAAAGAAAGACTCATGTGCTGCAGCTGAATAACGCATTGCTAGCTCAAATCCCAAGCCCGGGCGAGCTATGTCAAAGATGACCGGCGTCACCATTGACCGGCGAACTGGCCAGGCCTACAGAGAGATGGCCTTTCATCCTTCCAAGTACCCAAATGGGTCCTTTTGGGTTCATGAGTCTCCATTATTGCCAAAAAGATGGGAGGAGAACAGCCAACATGGGGCCCCCTCATTGCAGCACTCGGCCATGAAATGCCTGTTGTCTGATCAGAGGAGACTGCGGCCTGAAATGTTTGCATACGTACCCTGGCATATTGCTAGCTACCTCTGGGATTGTCTTGGCAAGAGGTAGGACGAATCAGATTATTAAAACGGATCTGGCCTAACTTTTGTCGTAGCAATAGAAGAACTCTACACAGCTGGAAGCTCTTTGCTACAGCCTACCCCGAGCAATTCCGAGAAGTCAGCCCTTACCGCTCCTATAGTACCAAAAGCGTGAAGATGAGCATGCCAGAATACTGGAAAGTGGTGAACAGCGATGCCTTGAATTGGCGGGCCGTGTTAAGTTTGGACCCATCAATTGCCAGGGTTCCTGACCTCGTGGAAATAACTAGTATCCGGAACCTGGTAGCTTTGGAAATATCATCGCCACCACAGACCTTGCATAACGGCGAGTCGTCCGGGGTCATGCTCAGCCATCGTGTCATCCGGTCGTGGAACGAGTTGCAGCAGAGTTCTGGGGCATTTGCACATCTCCGACTTTTGGTCTTGTCTCATCAACGCGATCTCTCAGTACAGATCCTCCAGTACCTGCGAGACTTTCCATCATTGGAAATTGTTCTTGCGCTGGACTGCGGAGATCTCACAAGGATGTCTAGGGATGAATTCCAAGTTGACGGATGGCTAGTAGATCCCGAATCAAAGCGGGGCGGAACTCTCTACGAGCAGTACCTATCAATCACCAACGCTGAGGCAAGAAAGTCGACCGGCCTAGACGCTGCCCCCGTTTTGAATTTCGAAATCAACCCTAGCCAAACCGAACGCCGCACGTCAATGAGAAAAGAGAAGCGATTCTGCTTCTACCGCGACGGCAGCAAGACTTACAAGCAGGAGCGAGAGTCAGGCCAAAAAAGGCCACGAGGCTATCCTCAGATGAAGATTAACAGACCAGACAAATACCGCAAGATAGGCTGGGAAGGACTGCTGGGAGACTTGACATGATTGTCAAAAGTGTCAGACCATCAAAGTGGGGACTGTATCCATAGTTAGTGAATGCTGACTGGATGATGTCACTCCGGCCAGTCTCAGGGACGGCCGGCCGTATCTCGGCCGCCGGGACCACCACAGGTGTGGGTGTTGCAGAGGGGTACCTGCATAGCTGTAGACCGGTGAGAAGCAGATGATCTTGGTCGATTCGATAGCGTAAGGAGTGTATAGAACGATTGAGTGGATGTTGAACGAGACTAGGAGATTTCTAGTCTGGAGCTGGATGACGCCGGGATGACAAGCGGGGACTTGTGATTGGACGATTAAAGGGAGCCGCCGCATCCCCGCCTTTTTGGGGGGCTTCGAATGAGTGACTCTCCTTTGACCTTCGCCCCTACCATTTGGACTCGCTTCTCCTTTCTTTGCAGCCCGCACTGCCACTTTTGATGCTGTTGTTTGTCTCAAATCGGGAGCATCACCTCCCCAAATCTGGTCTCACGTACTTTTGTACAGCTACTC
Organism: Aspergillus niger; assembly: GCF_000002855.4. Classification (NCBI taxonomy): domain Eukaryota; kingdom Fungi; phylum Ascomycota; class Eurotiomycetes; order Eurotiales; family Aspergillaceae; genus Aspergillus; species Aspergillus niger. The sequence goes on from NT_166533.1 coordinate 1,298,311, forward strand.
CTATCCGGAGCTCTCCTTGCACGCTAACTACACCCCTCCTCCCTCCTTACCTAAGCTCTTCCCCGACCTCCCATTTCCGTCCACCATGACGGACCGCCCGATGGAAACGGTTGCAGATAGCAATTCCAGTGGTTCAAATCTCGCATCTCCCCGTTCTAGCACGGATTCCCGCACTCCATCCGCTAGCGTTCGGTCACTCCGCCTCTCCTCGCACGCTCCGAACCATCAGCACCGTCAGAGCATCAGCGATACTCTCCGTGCGACACCGGGGTCGCCGCGGGCACGCCGACAGCCCTCCCTGACACAGGCCGCCATCCAGAGTCTCATCGACAACCCTCCTGCCCCGAACAATGCCAACCCCGCGTTTGTCGGCCGAGACTGGCGGGAGATCTCCATCGGGGAGCTGGTCAGTCCAGACGACCTGAAGTTCGTCGAAATAAACACAGGAATTGAAGAAGCGACGAATGTGGGCGCTGCTGCTAGATCCTGAAAGAATATCCGAGTCGTGGGCTGACTCTGCTAGATCTTGATCGACACCGGGGCTCCGGTGCTGCTGATCCGGGAATCACCCCAGCACAAGTCGGCCGTGGGCACCTTCGACTACGCCGATCTGAATGCATATCTCCTGCTGGCGGCGGGATTAACACAGCCGAATGAGGAGCTCCTTGCGTCGTACGAAGAACTCGCCCGCAAAGCGAAAGAAGGCATTCCGATTCCGCTGCGAGATGTCAAGGATCTCGGTCGCAAAGAACCGCTGACGACGCTGCCGGCATCGGCCAGTGTCATGACCGCTGTACAGACGTTCGGCGGCGGAGTGCATCGCGTGGTAGTGGTCAGCGAGCGGGATGACAATGAGGTACTGGGCATTTTCAGTCAATTCCGGCTGGTCAAGTTCCTGTGGGAGAACGGCCGCAGCTTTCCTGTGATCGACCAGCTGTATCCGCAGTCGCTGCATGATTTGCGGATCGGGTCACGAGATGTGATTTCGATCAAGTGCGTCCCTTGGACTATGATTTGAAAGATTAAGCTAATGCTGTATAGTGGCGATCGGCCGCTCGTTGATGCGCTGCAGATCATGAATGAAGAGGGTATCTCGTCTATCGCAGTGGTGGACAGCCACTTTAATGTTGTCGGCAACATTTCCACGACGGACGTCAAGGTACGCAGCACCATGTGGTCGAATGAGCACCGCTGACCAGACAGCTTCTCACGCGCTCATCATCGCTCCCGCTACTGCGCAACACATGCACGCATTTCATCTCCGTGATTCTGTCGAACCGCGGCCTGGAAGAGGGCAAAGACTCTTTCCCGGTCTTTCACGTGAATCCAGGGTCGACACTAGCGCACACCGTCGCCAAGGTGGTCGCCACCCGGTCCCATCGGTAAGTCTAGATCCAGCACATACAAAAGCGCAGCTACTAACAAACCACCAGCCTCTGGGTCACCGATCCGCTATCACCATCGTCATCAGGACCTCCTACGCCATCGCACTCATCCGTGCATATCCCACTGGTAACCAATTCGAGTCCGCCCCCGTCACCAGCCGTGAACAACGGCACCGCAGCACCCGCAGCATACCTCAGCGCACCGTCGATCCCGGCCTCGGCGCTACCCGGGGCACGGCTCTCGGGGCGGCTAGTCGGGGTAGTCAGTCTAACCGATATCCTGAACCTGCACGCGCGGGCCAGCGGACTCAGTCCGGCAGATCCAGCGGAGAGCCGTAGCCGACGACGACGCAGCAGCAGTTCGAGCGTGGGGGTGCGCCGTAGCGGCGAGATAGGTCGGGAGTTGTTTAGCGGGCGAATTGTCTGAGCCGATTCCTTATCTCTCTTCTATTTTTTTTTTTTTTCTCTTTTTTTCCTTTCTTAGTATCTACTATGTCCAATTCTGTACCTAGATCGACCCCAAAGTACATATCAATCCAATCCGAACCCGTAGGATCCAAAAATCCAAGGAATACCTGATTCAAGTCCATCGGAGATCCCCCCAAATATGGAGTAAACCTGACATGGATGGGGATCTCGACCTTATCCTTACACAATACAATCTATTACATACAAGCATGTAAGATACCTCGTATCCTAAATACAAAAGCCCACCCCACAACCCGCCCCACCAGCAGCAAATGCCCATTGACCAGTGACACAGTGACAGTATACTAAATACAGCGACTGAGCAGACAGTAAGTTGTGGATACATCCATACCTTGAATCAGCTGTACTACAGTTTGAGAAAAGGAAAAAGAGAAAAGCGGGCCCCGGCCATCCCCGAGACCCCACTTCTCCCCTACGTACTAAGTACTTGGGGGATATTCTGGCTCTACGGGGTCCCAAGGTATTGGGAATGCGGACGGAGGCGATCCGTTAGGGGAGGATAGTCCAATGGGAGGGTGTTATACCTGGATGGGAAAGATTGGTTTGGTCTAGATTGGGGCTTAGGGTGGGTTAGATTTGGGGTTATGGGGGACTTGGACTTCTATTGGGGGATAGATACGAGTAGGTAGGAGAAGGGATGTGAGTATTTCCGGAGTGTGTGTGAAGTGGTTACTACTAGGGAGGGTTAGGGTAGACGAGATTGGGAAGGGGAGTGGGTGAGTGGCGGTGCTTAGTGGTAGTAGTAGTAGTACTTCTTCTTGACCTTTTACTATGAGTATTGTGTTGGTGTGGCATTTAGTATTATCTACCATGTGTATATGTGTACTTGGCAGGGACAGTAATCCTGGTATAGTCGGTACTTTCATTTCTTCTCTTCTGTCTATCTATCTAGCTAGTAGCTAGCTATTCAGTAAGCAGACTAACAAACACAACCCTGATGTAAGCAATCAAGCTACCTAGAACACGTTACACAAATCCATTCCCTCTTGATCTCTGGAGCAGCCATGATCATCCACCCCAACTCCACACCAGCTCCAGCTCCAGCCCCCTCCAACTGCCTGCCCATCGGGCTATCACCCCCCGAAGCTCCGAAGCTCCCAAGTTCTAGACTTTCAGTGTGAACTCCACTGCTAAATGGTAGATCGGCCGGACATGTAGCCAGCCCACATTTACAACGACAGTAGCACACAACATAACTCAGTTACTGTGTTTGGTTAGTGAGTGAACTGCCTAGTTCTCAATAGACCCATTCCGATCCCTATTCCCAGTAAATCGGGTAGCTGGGTTTCTCTTTTTCTCCTACAGTGGGAATGGGCAGCGGGTGGTGTTAGCCGAGACGGAAAATACTTCCATACTGGGTGTGGGTTTGTGGGTGGGAGTGTATTTACGAGGGACTTCTATTCTGGTAGTAGTACTTGGAGGTTCTAGATGGGAGGATAGGGTGTCTTTCTGTGTGGGTTTGATGGTAGTATGTAGTAGTAGAGTAGGTTAAGTGGATTCTAGTCTGAGTTCTAAAGACGCTGTGGATTGATTGGTGAGTGTTGAAAGTAAAGGCAGGAAGGAAGTATAGAGCATAACTAACGAGACAATGAGAAGAAGAAGTACTTACTCTACCGAAAGAATCTACTCCTTGAAATTCAAACACAAAAGCTCAAACCTACAATCAAACTCTTCAACATCCTCACATAAGAGACAGCAGACACAACGCACACACAAGAAGGGACACACTGAACTTACCCAGTACCTTCACCCACAAGAAGAGAGAAACAAGATCCAAGGAACCCAACCACCCGAACCTGAACCTACCCAGCTCCTTCATTCTCAAATCTTCCCACCGAGTAAAGTAAGTTAAGTTACACCCGCCCTAACCCGATTCCTTCACAGTCAAAAAGTAAAAGTTTACTGAAAAGTTCATTGCCTCCCGGCTTTCCCTAAACCAGGACTAGTGGATTTGGAACCCACACTAGCCCCATCCCAGTCTAGCACAGACCAGCCAAATCCACACTAAGCCCACAAACCCACAAATCAGTATTCTCCATTTTCTCATACTTAAACTGCAATGTGCGAATGACCTGCATTTCTGCAAAACTAATGCAGATCACCTTCCCGTTTCCCACTTGCTGTCCCGCATTAATCAACGTTAAAGTAACTTAATCATTTTCCATTGAGGAGGTGCTTTGGTTGATTGGCTGGTGAAGGGTGAATTGAGTGGGTATTCAGTCGTACTGTTTCTCGTGATCGAGGCTGGTCTCTTTGGTTGCTTCGGTCGATCAACGCTATATTTGACTACGTGCCTCTGGTATAACTCAGTATAGGTTGGTGTTTAAGAGGGAGGGTAAGTAGAGAAGAGGGTAAGGCATTGGGGGACCCACACAAGCTCTCTCTTCCTTTTCCTCTTCCTCTCTGCTTAGCAGGCAGGCATTGGTAGCGGAGGCGGATTTCTAAACAGCTTCTTGCGCAGAGGAAGTATCTAGGGTATAGAAGGGAACTCTATCGAAATGTATTCTTATGAAATGGTAAAGTAGATAGTGAGGGAAATATTTCCACCTCTTCTTCCTCTGCTGTATGTAGTATCTGCAACTATCCGATACACCAACGAAGAGAGTCAATCTTGCAGCTCTAATGTAGATCCCCCAGAAGCAGAGCAGCCAAGTAACTGTCTCAAATCACAATCACAATTAAATAAACTCAACACTAAAGCGTACATCTCCCTCCTCCTTACCAAATCCCTCAGCTATCCCCTCCCTCTCCCCAAGATGTCAACATGTCGACACCCACCCTGACGAAAAAGAAACAAAACAAAATAATAACTACAATAATAAACAACAGACGGGAAGCCCGGCTGTTTAAGGAGCCATGAGTGGATGGCTAGTATCGGCTAAAACGGTGTGCCTACCTACCTATTACCTACCAAGTGGCCCTGTAAATCCCCTCCAATCCATCCTTATTAGTTATTAATAATAACTAACTACCTAAATTTCTACAGACTAAGTAACAAACATGGGACAAACTAGCTAAGCTCCCCATGTCACTATTACCTGGCAGCTCAGCTGATCCTCACTATTTTATTTTATTTATTATTCTCATATTCTCTCACAATATCATAATAAATATCAAAATATTTATTAATTCTTCCCGCACAGGATCAAATAACCTAAAAGAAAACAGCCGTATTATGATCATCCTATGTCCTCATAATCCAATCTCTCTTTTTTTTCTTTGTGTAACTCGTATAACTATTAAGCCATTATGATGCAGCCCACTGAATGATAATGCCGCGGGATTTAAAAACCGAACTTGAAGAGAAAAAAATTTTTCTTTTCCTTTCACTCCACTAATTTATAAGTTCTAACTGACGAACGGTCCTCTGCTAAGGACGGGATCGATGCATTCGTGTCGCTGTTTGCGGAAATGTAACCTCACCTCCAAATCTCCACCCACCACCCACCTCCCCGGAGAGCTAGGTTCCCTGGAGCTTGGGGAGCTTCACACCCGGTCTAGCTACAGAGTTCAGGACGATGGGGATCCACTTGACTGGCCCTGAGCTTGTTTGTTGGGGTAGGAGGGGGAGGAGTTACGAAGCTGGCTGAATTACCAACCAAGAATGTGTTAAGCTAAAAGGTATAGCATTCGCTATGGATCACCTGGTCAACGCCGCTCTCCGGGTATTGTCTCCCCTCGTACATACGACACCAACCAAGCCAGCAAGTCCCCACCCAAAGGAAGTAGTAGTAGTAGCAGCAGCAATAACAAACACACAATAAAAAAAAAACATCAATAGTAAGACATAGTTTAGAGCAAAAGTAATCACTCAACGTATAGGGTACTCATGCACTAACGGGAAAATCCTCCATGGTAAAAAATTCATCAAACGCCGTTTCCGATTCCGGCAGTTGCGGACCGCTGCCCAGTCCAAATGCGAACCGGCTGAAATCTTCATAGTCAGGATCCATATGGTGCTCCTGTGCGTACCCCATCACACCCTCGTCCTTGTTCAGGTCTAGCCCCCAGAGACCCGGGTCTTGTCCCGTCGATGTAGGGGACTGCGGTGTGCTGGGTGTCGGGCACAAATCTGGTGTCGGCACTGGCTCCGTGGAATCCATCGGCATACCTGGCGGGGAGTTGAGCTGGGACAGGTTGGCCAGGCTTTGTGTCCGCAGAGCTTGACCAGGCTCTGACCGGACTCGAGTGTGCTGGTACATCGGGTGGGCCGGTCGAGGACCGGCCGACGCCGATGAGGACGAGGAGGACGTTGTTGTTGTTGTGGGAGGCACCGTAGCACTAGTGCTAGATGCTGCGGGAGTTGCAAGCAAAGGGGAAGGCATCGTGTGAACGGGAATGACCGGCGCCGACCCCATGCGGTCCCGGAACTGACGGACCGGCATGGCGCCCATCTCGCCCATCGTCGTGGCCGGGATGTGCTGTGACGGCGACACGAACCCTCCTGTCCAAGGCGATCGCATGGGCTGCGGCCCGTTCAGCTGCGCCGGCCAGGTGGGTCCACCCGCGGTCTGGGTGAGGTAGGATGGTAGTTGGCCCGACGACGCGGGGACGACGCTGGGATACGACGGCGACTGGGAAGTTCCGTCGTATGTGGGGGAAAGCACATAGCTACCCTGGTGTGGTCCCAACGGACTGGTCATTGGTCCGGTGTTCATGCCGTCGGAGACAGAGGCACGAAGCCCAGACAAGTCCAGACTCATCTTGCGGATGCCGTTGAGCGATGCCCGCGGGTTGAGGTGGGAGCTGGCCCGACGCTGGTGCAGAGCACTTGGACGGTTCGCAAAAGCAGCCATGAGATTGCGGTTGAACTCGGTTTGCAGCTGCATCGACTGAGCGTGCAGCATACGGTTGATTTTCTCTTGGTAGCGGTCATCGACCTCTTCGTACATGGCCTCGCGTTCAACGATTTCCCGGCTGATGAGGAGAGCCTTGCCGGTCCGTTGCTTGTGCAGGCTGGAGGCCCGGTTGGCCGATTCCACGCGAGCATCTAAGCTGCGGTCTTTACGGCGGGAGGCGGCTATGAAGGCACTGTTTCCTCGTCAGCGGATTTGCAGGCAGAGAGAAAAAAGTGGCCAAAAAGATAGCCTACCGTTCCTGGTTCTCCTCCTTTGTGCGGGGATTGGGACAAACATCAACATCGATGGCGGGGGAGCCCATCGTGAGAGTGTGTGTAGCGGATAGTGACGGAGAAAGCAGTGTAGCAGTGTAGCAGTATGGTGTGATGTGTGGCGCGGCGTGCGTAAGCAGGGGAGACTGAGCAGATGACTGCAAGATCGACAGCAGTTTTGAGGCAGGAGGGAGATGTTTCACCACGCCTTGTACATAAGAAAACAATAATAGAAAGGGGGAACAGAAAAGACGGGGGGTTGAAGTTAAATAAAATGGCAGCTCTTGAATTAACGGCAAGCCAAGGAGGGGCATCCAACAGTGAGCAGACCGTCAGTAGAGTTGACACCGGGCGTGGTTCAAGCAGCGAAGTTTAGCTGTCAGGTCACAACAGCTCAGCCAGCCAAAGGCCGAGTCTAGACGAGACATCCAGCACCGGGGCAAATCTGGGTCGCCAAAACAAGGGCCGACCAAAAGTCAGGCTCCCAATGAACCATGGAACGAGCGACAGCGCAAGGTTTCTTGCAGAGCCGGGTCTCAGGCCTGGGAAGGGACTGGATCCCATGGAAAAGCGGAAGTCTGAAGTGGGTGACTAGCAGGGGTGGCTAGGGGCGAACCGGAACCATTTTCCAGGGAAACCAAAGAGAGAGAGTGTGTGTGTGTGAATAAGGAGCCGGCAATAGTACTAAGTTGACGAAAAGAAACCGAATAAAGATAAGCAGGTGAGGAAACAAGAAGATGAGATTGAGATGAGCTCGAAGAGGTGAGGAGAAGAGAGGAAAGAGACCAGATTGAGTGGGGGGGAAGCTACACACGAAGCGGAGAAATCGCATCCCAGGATGATCCTCGTGATGTGGGAACACGATCGATCTTGTCAGGATGAAGTCGCCGGCAGGTATCTTGCCAGTACTTTCTCAGCGAGAAAGTACATCCCAGTAACTACTTACTAGACTATACCGTTACGAGAATCTTACTAAAGATACACTACTAATACTACCCGAACAGCCTAAACTAGTGCAGAGATCGGCCAGGTCCGATCCCACAGTGTGATTGGCTGTAACAGCTTATCTTTACCGTATCGGGTAGGATGACAGATGCGCGGGTTTTCGTCCGTAATCCGAGCGTACGCGCTACTGTAGGAACCTCGGGGAGTTGTTCGGCCTCGTAACTTTCACGACCACCACTTCTTCTTACTCTCCACCGCTGATCTTCCCCTCTGCCTCCACCTGCCAGATCTTCAGTCCAAGCCACTATCTCTATTTACTGTACACAGACAGTTAGACCGATTAACAGCGAGATCAACAGTAGACAAGAATACGAGATGTGGATCTTTCATCGACCTGACGCATACCTAATCTGGGAATTCCTCTACCCTGTCTGTCTGGATAAGAGCTATCTCGCATCCATTATTGGATAGTTACTACTAAGTACTCACTCACTCACTCACAACAACACTAATTTGATTATATGAACATATGAACAGTGAAATAGAAGTAAGAACATCGCCAAGACCCTCGCTTAACAACAACATAGACATTATTGCCCATAACCAAATAACTACATATCTGATCGCCTCCCCCTCCATACAAATCAGGCCATATCCCCCTCAAACCCACGGAATCAAGTCTGGATAATAACCACCACCCAAAGTAAAAATCCCGTAGCCACCGCCACGCCACCTACCCAAACCCCAGGAACAAATTCCTTGCCCTCTCGCGCTCTCTCTCTCCTTCCAGCTGCCCATCTAGTAACTCTACCCAGGTACTTAGCTACTGCCCAGCACCTTCGGCAAGCTCGTCTACTTTCCCTTTCCAGCACTACAGACAAGACCCTGTCGCCTTATGTATACCTAGACCTCACTCACTCACATACAACACATCTAGGCTTTCCCTCGGGCCTTATCCTCTTTCCCCCTTTCCCAATCTAGTTCTAGTTACCCATATCGGCTTCTACCGCCATCCACCCAACCCAAAACATCCATCTATCCCATCCCATACAGTAGTACTATAGCTCCCATCTTCCTCTCTACGCCCCCTCCCCGCCCCCCATCGCCCCCTTTTTTTTTCGCCACGAGAGAGAGAGGCAACCCCACATACGTACATGGTACATACCCCGGGGACATCACTAACTCGCGGGATATGATGTTGTTGCATGTCTCCTGTCCTATCTGTGTCCTTGGTTAGGCTTGGCTTTTTGTTCGTGTGGCTGGCAAGGGGGCGGCGTGAATTACAGGGACCAGGTTGATGGGAAGAAAACCCAGTACCTAGGTTACTGGGTGAAAGTCCGGGCTGGTTCTAGAGGGGGGAAGGGGGGCGTTTTGGTTTGGTCCGTGAGTCCGGTCGGGCGAGGGGGGAAGGGAAACATGGGTTGGATGGATGCTTTGCTTGCATTGCGTGCATACAATGTAGATTGATGGAGGGATGGGATGGTGATAATAGATAATTGATTTGGTTTGTGACAATACAGGGGACAATTGGTTTGTCTTTTGTTTCTGTGCTTATTGGATTACTTGGTTTTAAATTAAGTTGTCGTTGGTTAAGTTCATTTGGGCATAGGAAGCTAGCCAGCTAGAGACCTAGTAGGTACTAGTAGCTATTACTTACTACCTATCTGAGGAGGAGATGGTGTAGGTTGGGGGGTGGGCTGTCAAACTTGCTTGAGTTGGTATACACAGAATAAAAGGGGGAAAGAAACTAAATCATCCACACAAGGGCAGGCAACTATGCAGGGCTAGCTAGCAAGAGAAAAGCTATCAATCACACTTTCAAACAATCCCCTCCCCCTCCCATCAAACACGGTGGAGAAAAGGGAAAAAGAAGTGTGGGGGAGAGGGGATAGCAAGAAGGGAGACTAAATCCTGTCCGACAAAAAGTGTAAGTAACAGAAAGTTATCAAATCAGGCTATACCCAACGACGGCACCATCCCCTGTTCCTCCTTGTGCTCACTGCCCACCCGGTACGACACTCGGAACCGCATTTTGATGGAGTTGCCCTTGCCCCCCGCTACCCCGGAGATGAGCATCTCCTGCTGCACTCCGTTCGTTTGCAGCGGTCCAATGTCCCGCCCGGACTGCGGGCGGAGTTGCAATGTGTACGCCTATGTGAATTGTTTAGCTTCTTCCTTTTCTGTCTGTCGGTTTCCTGTGCCCTGTCCAGAGGGAAGCGGGCAGAACTTTGCGACTCACCTTCTCCACAGCCACCTGGAAGTGTAGTTCATTCAGTGGCTGGCTCGTGCCGTTCGAAAACAGGGCCACCACATGGATTTGCTGCGACTGTTGGGGGTTTCGCCGCGCCACAAATTCAATTCGGAGAGCCGAATTCAGTACCGACACCCGGTTGGTGCTCGGTAGCGTGTTGCTCTCTGGCAGCGACGATGCAAAATTCCATTCGTCCTCCTCCGCCGCCTTGCCGCTGCTGCCAACCGGTTGCGTCGGTCCGCTTCCTGCCAGATCAAGCAGGGACCCCCCAGGGGCTGCATGACCTGCTGCTGATCCTCCGGATGGGAGGGGACTGGCATGTCGGGGACTAGCGGAGACCAGCGAAGCGAATGGGTCGACAGCGGGTGGGGGAGTGGGCGTCGCGACGATACTCTGGGGTCGTGCTCCTGGCACTGGAGTAGCTGACTGCGATGGCGGCTGAGAAGAACTGCCCAGCGAGGACAAGATGTCGTAGTTCGGCTTGAATCCAGCATGAGCCTGCGGCATGGGTGGTGTGGCAGTGGTCGTAATGGCTAGCACGAGCATTAGTCATGTCAAATCAGTCATGTCAGCAACAGATGTCTCCTACATGGTCCTAACGAGATACCACCCACAGCCGGAGCGGGCTCGTCTATTGACAGCCCCAGCAAGTCGTTCTCCAATGAACTACTTCCGGTCGCGGCCGGCGCACCGTTGCCGTTTGCACTGACAGGCGGCTCCGGGTCGAAGTCGATAAGCGACAGCTGGTTGTTCGCATTCTTCGATACACCCGTCGTCGTGCCCAGTGTGCCCTTGGGGATCCGCGTTGCGGCTTCCCAGTCACCCTTCTTGACAAGCTTGTACCGCTCAATGGTCCGATGTATGCTGTCATTGATCTCGAGCAATTTGTGAACCGCCTCCGGATCGTCCGACTCCTCCTCACACATCTTCTGGATCTTGGGATGGGCACTCTGCAGCGCCCCAGCCAGTTCCTAGGCAACCCGACAGTCAGTTGATGGTCAAACGAGACACTGCGCGCACCTCCAAGCTTACCTCAAACACATCACCCTCCGCGACCGGGTCGCCAGGCTGGTGACTCTGTAGCATTTCCTCCAAGATCTTCGCCTTCTGCTGCACCTTGGCGACCTCTTCCGCCGCCTTGGCCCGGTAATCAGTCTTGTGTCTGTTATCGTAACCGGCCATGACCTTCATCAGACGATTAGCCTCCTGCAGATCCGCAGGCGTACCCCTACGAATTAGCTCCTGCAATTTAGCCGACTGGGCCTCTTTCTCTTCCTCCTCCATCTCCTCCGCGGACCGCAGATTCTATCGAAAACCACTAGTCAGCAACTCTCCCTCGAAGCGGTGGGGGTGGGATCACGCACATCGCTCGGGTTCAAGACGGCCGCATCCTCATGGCGAATTTCCGGGAACACATAGCCCTTGTAGAGTAATAGCCGATGCATATCACGAATATGGCCTAGATCCTCCTTATAGCGCGATGTCTGGCAGATCGTCTGTCTCCACTCCTCAATGGACTCGAGGATGCGATGTTGCACCCGAGTCGGCCGCAGCTGCGGACGCTCGGGGAATCGACGAACCAGCTCATTCAGAAACTCTTTAGTGCTGATCTGAAGGTGAAACGGGTAACCGCAATTTTTGACGCAGATGTCGAGAAGCTAAAAGGTGACAGGAGTCGCAGGGTGGAATGTTAGCCCCGCATTCAGGCACATCTAAGCTCCATTATGTGGTTGGTCTGGACAAAAGCCTACCGCCAATGCTAGTAACGCCACATTCTGATTCCGCGAGTTGATTAGATGGACGATTTCGAAGGCAGCTTCGCGAGGTCTGGAGGTGGAGGGTTGAGTGGTTAGTCAACGGCGCGGTCGGTGGACGCGACACAGTAGTAGCAACTCACGCATTGCCCTTCTTGGAGTTGATCAGATCGGCCACTTCAAGGTTCAGGGCGAGGTTGGGTTCGTAGTGCGACAAGTCGCAGGCATTACCTGTATTAATCGTAAATATTTAGCCAACCAAGAATAAAACAAATCTGTATCGCGGTGTGTGTGCGTGTGCGTGTTGCTTTTGGGAGGGACAAGAACAGGGGTGACGTACGAATAGCCCGTTGCAGCGGTGTTAAGCCCGGCTCAGCGTAGGCACCGAAACGGTCCCTCGCTGCCATGCGTGCTGAAGCGGCCTCCAGGGTGACGGCGGAATATAGGTAAGATGGATAAAAGGGAGAGGAAATAGAAGCACAATTGACAGAGGGAGTCAGTCGAACAGGACGACTCGGGGCGGAGTGAGGGGAAAGGACCGGAGAGGGAGAGATAGAGAGGGGAGATGAGTTAGTAGCTCGAGTCGAACTGACTTGACTTGGTTTACTTGCCCGACTCCGGCTGGCTGGCTTTAGTTCGTTTTCCACGTGTGGCGCCCGCCGTCATCTTCAACTTTCCCCTCCTTCATTCCTTTTAATTTTCCGCAGTTCTTCAATCCCCCCAACTGTCACGCAAAACAACAATAACGACAACCTATATACATCATGGTCCGCCATAAAAAGGACAACTTCGCTCGAGGAGGCAAGAAATTCTCCTCCAAGGGTCCCCGTCCTCCCCGCCGCGATCCCGCCGACCCTGACGCCGATGATGCCGACCGCCCCTCCAGACCTCCCTTCAAAGCCGCCTGCTGGGATCTGGGTCACTGTGATCCCAAGCGCTGCTCAGGAAAGAGGTTGATGAACTTTGGTCTGATGCGCGAGCTGCAGATTGGTCAGCGATTCCCAGGTGTAATTGTCTCGTACGTTTTTCACCCATCCTTACCTACACAATACTCACAGAGGCAACCCCAAAAGCTAACATCTATATCACACCTGTCCAGTCCCAACGCAAAGAAAATCATCTCCCCCGCTGACAAAGACCTCCTCGAACAATTCGGCGCCGCAGTAGTAGAATGTTCCTGGGTGCGAGTGAAGGAAGTTCCCTGGTCGCGGATCGGAGGCAAATGCGAACGACTCCGTAAGCCCTCAAACCCTTAACAACCCAAACCTCCAACAACACTAACAAACTATCTTGGAATAAAATAGTACCCTACCTCATCGCCGCCAACACAGTCAACTACGGCAAACCCTGGCGTCTAAACTGCGTCGAAGCGCTAGCCGCCTGTTTCTGCATCTGCGGCCACGAAGACTGGGCCCGCCAAGTCCTGAAACCCTTCCGCTACGGCGAAGCCTTCCTAGAAATCAACGGGAAACTACTTAAGCGGTACGCCGCGTGCGCCGACGAAGACGAAATCAAGCGCGCCGAGGAGGAATGGCTGGCCAAGATCGAGCGCGAATATGAGGAGAGTCGGGCCGCGGGCGGCGCAGATATCTGGACAGTGGGAAATACGAATCGGAGGGTGGAGTCGGATTCCGATGACGATGATGAGGAGGGCTCTGGCAAGGAGAACAACGATGAGGAAGAAGAGGAAGAGGAAGATAAAGACCCCTTCGCGATATCAGACGACTCCGAAGAAGAAGAACAAATGGCCGCTATTCGCGCCAAGATCCTGAATTCCAAATCGTTTCAGAACCCCTCTGCCTCGGATAAGCCGCAGCCGGAGAAGATTGCTCGGCCGGAGGAGGAAGGGTCCAAGTCGAGACCGTTGGAGGATTCGGATGCCGAGTCCGGGTCCGCGGAGGGTAGTGAGGATGAGGCGTTCGATAGTATCATCAATGCGACGCCGGTGACGGATCGGATGGGGATTATTGCGGCGCAGAAGAAGAAGGAGAAGGAGACATTTAGTGCGTCGTTTTCGAGGACGGTCGTGGATGCGCCGAAGAGGTGGTAAGGGGGAAATCCTTTTCTTATTTTTCCTGCTTGGATGGGATTGGATATGTTATTGGATTTGGATGTCTAAAAGTTATATGATATGAGCATGCATCTCATGGGTACATATAAATAGGCATGAATATAATGAATGATACCCTGATGAGGTGGAGCATGGATGGAGTAGTAATTTACTGATCGATTGATTTTGATTTATCGGTCTTTCTTTTCTTCAATATGAACAGCGAAAGCCAGCCCCCATCCCAGTCACATACAATGCAAGTAAGGCATAACGAGGCATTTCAGACATACTCAAGGCGATCTTAGCATCTCACGCTTAGCCAGAGGGGTGGGTAGTAAAGGGAAGAAAGTTGAAGAACAATGAATTGACTGAACCCCTTTTGCCCTGTTCCGAATGAAGAGAAATAACTACCCCCCGCAAGCACCCCGCAAATTACAAAGCAACTATTTACATAACATAGAGCAGATTCACATCTAAAAGATTCCGTCAGAAAACTCCATCTTCCCAAAACAATCACGAAGCGACAGGCGACTGCTTACCCAAGGGATGGCTGCAGCTCAGCTGCGGCTTCTGCGTATATTTGGCGGACAACTCGTCTCGGATGCTGTTCAGCAGCTGCACGTAACTCTGCTGCGGGTTTTTGCGAAGCGCGCTGATAAAGGCCCAGGACATGGCGCCGGTGGCTTGGCCGGCGATCTGGGCGTCCTGGCTGGTCTGGTCGTCCTTGCTGCCGGACCACATAACTACGTCGGCCGGACTGGTCTTGGTCTGGATGGTGCGCTCGTATGCCTCGTCGCCCTTGGTCGCCTTCTTGAAGAACCCGACGGCCGTCGACATCATGCTGCTCATGTCGCCACGCGCGTAAGCCGACACCACACCCAGCAGGCCCTGACCCGCTTCCTTGGCCAAGTTGGGCTCCTTGAGGATACCCTGGGTCGAGTAGATGTAGGGCAGGTCGAGCGCGGAACCTGAGTGACAGGAATCGAAGATAGCCGTCAGTCGGACACCCGGCTGCAGCGGTTTGACCATAATCCGGTGCATCTCGTCGTCGACAATGTGGCCCGCAGCCCGGAAATCGACCGGGTAGATGACTTCGTCGTATCCGTCGTCTTCGTCGCCGTCGAGGTCAGGCGTCTGACCACCATGTCCTGCTATCGTTAGAACCAATCCAGCAAGTCGGGGTTTTGTTTAGGACATACCAGAATAGTGGAAGAAGAGCGAATCGTTCGGCTGGGCATCCTTGACGAGCCAGTGCATAGCCCGAAGAATGTTAGCCTTGGTGGGTTGACTCATGGGGTTTTGTTGATCATCCGTCAGGACAACCATGTCTTCGCGAGCGTATCCGAAGTTCTGGTTCAAGTAGGTGGACATGTTCTTGACATCGTTGATACATCCGCGCAGCTGGCCCTTCTGGTTGAAGTAGTTGATACCGATCAGCAGCGCCTTTCTCTTGCCGGTGCAGCGCGAGTACTGGAAGTTGTAGCCCTGCGGCGCGCCTTGGCCGAAGCTGACAGGGTCGCTAGGGGGAGGTGCAGGGGCGCTGTGGTTGCCTTGGTTGTAGGAGTTATGGTAGACGTCGGCGATGCCTGAGAGAGAGAGAAAGGCGTCAGTTGGGATAGAAACTGGCTCGAAACATCGCAGCGACATACCTGGCCGGCCCCCATACATCGGGCCTTGGCTGGCAGCGGGATAGCCACCCTAGAAGAAGCGACGTCAGCTACCATCCAACCCACCAGCATGCAGAACTGCGATGCATCCATCATGCAAGACATACATTATAACCATTCTGGGGGGGTTGCGATCCTTGGTACGGCTGAGGAGAGGGCTGATTGTATTGGTAAGGGTTGCTGGGAGGCTGCTGTTGGCGATAAGCCTGGCCGGGGTAACCACCGCCCCCGTAGGACGAGTGGTGGTGTGAGTGGTGAGGGTTCATCTGTCTGCCAAAGCTACGTCAGCGCGACGCCTAGAAGTAGTACTTTTTGTATTTTTATGATTGCTGCAGAGGGAACGGAGTTTATAGAGAATACAATCTCACGGAGGGGAGCAAGCAAGGAGATCTCACGGCTGCTGATATTGCGGCGGGGAGCCATAGCTCTGCTGCTGCGGAGGATAGGAATATTGCTGCGGAGGGTACCCGGGCGGGCCCGAGTAAGGTGGATAGTAGGACATGGTCTGACAAGAAAGAGGGGGGAGAGGGGGGGAAGAAGAAGAGATCAGGTGAAACCAGAAAAAAAAGGTTCGATGTGAGGATGGGAATGCAAGCCGGCAGGAAGCAGACAAATAAGAGGTGAACGAGGGATGGGGGGGTGTGGGTGGGAAGGGGAAGGATGGAGGAGGAACAAGAAAAGGCGCAGGCGTCAGTCAGATGGCCGATGGCAGCAAGATTGCAGCAAAGCCAGTGCAGCGGATCGCGCCGATTGGGTTCCGGACCGGGGAGGAAGGGGGAATGATGATGGAATGAATACAGAAGATCAATAGATATACTAAAAAAGACCCAAATGACTGGGAAACTACTAACTGATGGGCGATTCTTACTCCTCGAGGAAAAGCACGACTAAATTTATATCTTAATGGTTTCTCCTGCACGACGCACGTCCTTCCATTCGGTCCCTCCGGCGCAGAAAAACAAAGCATGCCTCGGTCTTCCCCGATCCCTTTTTCGTCTCTCCTGTGCTTCTGCTTCTTCTTCTTCTTCTTCTGCCATAAGCAAACAACGAACATGCCCAATTTCAGACAGCCAGCCAACCCCGATCCACATCTTAAATAGCACGGACTCGCCTATCCACCCCCTTGGGCCCAGAACACTCAATCCAGAAAATTCCCATTGTCCATTCCCTAGATTTCCAGCATTGCAGAAATCCTGGCTTGTTTTCTGCTTGCTGCACGTGACTGTGCAACACCCGCTACACCGAAGAATTGAATAGTTCCATACGTAGTAGACAGACACCCCAGGCACTGATTATAAACAACTCAAATTTTCCCCGTATAGTCGATGGGATATTCGAAATTGGCTTTACTGTACTATTGGTACCTCTCTTCTTTCCTCCAACCTATCCCATTCCATCCTTCGTCTTCCGAACATTTACCGTCCACGCCGGGGCATGCCACGTCCGCGGCCTCCTCCAAGCGCCCGCTGGGCAGCACCCGGCGGGAGGCCTCGTGTTGGGGCCTGAGCTTGGGCCGACTCTTCGTTCTCTGTAAAAGGAAGAAAAAAAGGAAGAAACACCATTGGTCAGCCTGAAAGATACTATAGGGCTTTAGGGAGACACTATATCACTGGGGTACTCACTGATAGTCTCGTCCACACTCAAGATCAAGCATGCAGCCTCCACTGCCGCCTGAATGGCGTTCACCTTGACCAGGCTGGGCTCCCACACGAAAGCCGCCATGTTGTCCCGGACGCCCTCGTGATCAAAGTCGACACCCGCCCAGACGTTGCCCTTGCGGTGCTCCACCCGCAGCCGGTTCAGAATGTCCGTCGCATCGAAACCCGCGTTATCGCACAGCTGGCGGGGAATCACCTCCAGAGCCTTGGCGAACGCCTTGACGACCGCCTGCTGCTTGTGGGGCACGTTGCGGTCCGCAAAGCCGTGCATGAAGCTGGACAGTTCCATCTCAGTAGCACCACCACCCGCGACAATGGTCGTGTGGCGGAGAGCGCGCTTGACAATCATGATGGCATCGTGCAGACTGCGCTCGACCTCGGCAATGAACTGCTCCGCTCCACCACGCAGCACAAGGGTGCAGGTCTTGGCCTTGGGGCACTCGGAGAAGAGGTTGTAACGCTCACCACCAATCTGGCGCTCCTCGAAAACACCGCAGGTACCCAAGTGGCGTTCCTGGATGTCGCTGCAGGTCGATTGAGTAGCCGCTCCGGTCGCCTGGCAGACCCGATCCATATCATCGGCCGCAACGCGACCAGCACAGAAGATGTCACGATCCGCAAAGTATCTGTAAACGAAGAGAGCAAGCGTAAGCATGTAGACCAGTTGCCAGGAAGTTGTGCGGGATAACCTACTGCGTAGCCAAGTCACCAATGGGGAGCTTGCTGAGAACAACCTTGGCTCCGGTCTTGTAGATAGCCTCAAGCTTGTTGTAGATGATCTGCCACTCGGCATCGACGATGGCCTGGTACTCCGACACATGCTCGACGCGCACCTCAGCGTTGTCCTTCTCGCTCTTCAATTCCAGCTCGACGTTCAGACAAACAATCTTCGGGTCCTTGAAGTACTTGGGCTGTTGCTCGAAACCGGCGTACGAGAAGGTCTTCTTGAAGGCGACACCGTTGACGAAGAGGGATTCCTGAAGACCACCACCAGTAACACGCTTCACACCGATCAGCTTCTCGTTAAGGTCGTCTTGGTCGAGCGACAGCACGGCGTCCACCACCACTAAGGTATTTAGTCAGCATCTCAACATCCATGGATAGGGGGGTAACCCCTTACTCTTGGTGAAGAAGTCCGAGTTCCGCTTGATCAGCTTGCTGTTCATCGCCGTTCCGGCCAGACGTCGGAGCGTCTCAACCTTCTTCTCCTCGCTTCCCGCAGACTCGATCACGTCCACGGCGATCTCCTTGATCTTGTTGACGGCCATCGCACTTCCCCTCCGTAGACCCTTAACGATCGTCTGTGAACTGACACCCTGCTCGACAAGTTCGCGAACTTCCTTCAGAATCTCACCGGCGAGGACGACGACCGACGTTGTTCCGTCGCCCACCTCAGCATCTTGAGAGCGGGCAATGTCCGTGAGAATGCGGGCGGCGGGGTGAACGATATCGAGAAGCTAAAATGGAAAGACAAGAACAAGTAAGCCCACGGAATGAAATAAAATAGAAAGGATAAAGCCTAGAGTTCTCCAAAAGGAAGATGTTAGAGTGTGTTTCTAGACGCACCTTCATTACGGTAGCTCCATCGTTGGTGATGGTCTGTCTACCGTTGCCGTCCACCATCAACAGGTCCCCTCCATAAGGACCGAGAGTGCTCTTGATCGTGGATTGCACGGCAACACAGGCATTGATGTTGGAGATGATCTGGCCCTTGCCCTGGGAGGTATCGGTGCCTGAAGCAAAAGAGAACAATCAACAGAGTCAGCAAAATCTCGCAGCGATGACACACAGATGCCAATGCAAATGCGGGCGGGTTGACGGACCCTCCTTGAGCACGATAATCGTGGGTGCTTGGCCAGCGAAGGCCATTTTGATGAGATTATTTCAGGGAAAGACGGCGGAGGAGAGTGAGGTTTGTGAGCCAACGGACAAGGGGCAACAGAAAGATGAGATCGTGGCCCTGAATGTCCCAGCTGGTCGGGGGTTCGATATCGCTGCTCGACCAAAATTTCCCCGAGCTTCTTTGGGATCGAAACTCTCCAGTGCTGGAGGCGGTGACCAATCATGCCGCGCCCCGCAGCCCTATTTGCTGCGTTTTCCCCTCAAAAGCACTTTCTTGACATTTAGAAAGTCGTATAGTGAGCTTATACAGGATCTACTTTTCTTAGCATATAAGTTGTATTGCCTTATATTCTTATTCCATGGCTGTATATGGTTGACTTTACATCATCTGTGGTCACTTCGTCCACCACATCCCTGAACCGTTCCTGTTGTCTAATCATATGAACCCCACCAGATTCCAGTATAACTCGAATAGTGCTGGATAAGTATAACCTTCTTGTGCAAATGGTGGAGGGTAGTCCGGTATATCACTCTTCACTCGAGGTAGGAGCTCTATAGGCTTCCTTTAATGTACTAATACTACTATGATCATAATCATCATGACTTCCTGGTAGCCGCTCAGATATCCTTGTGATATATATACTATGTAGAGTGGTAAGGCTCAACTCTGGGGCATCATAGAGTAGTACTAATTCTCTGCAGTGGCATCACCACGAGCTCCTGCGTACTATTTCGCTACCAAGATCCTAAATTGATCAACCATACGATATTGAAATAGAGTAATGTGTGAGATAACCCGTGATTGCCATTGGCCATTCTCTCATAAACCCCTTCGAACCTCGAGTAGTAAGCATTACGTCTACCGTACACCTAACTAAAACACTCACCAGCTCGCTTACGAGTATCTCACACCATGAAATTATTATCTTGAGAACAGTGTGTATGTAGGGTGTCGTAACTGCTAGACTGATCATATTGAGTGGCAATGGACGTAGTTTTTGCCGTCTCCCTACCCCATGTTCAAAGGTTACAGGGGTGGTGCGCCTTTAGCGCAGTACCCCCCCTCAATAACATATAACCATCAAAAGAAGCCAATTTTTGGGCAGGCGTGAAATAAATTCCTGCCATGCGTTTCAATTCAAGTTATAGTAAGAAGTGGGAGAGATATATTGTAGACGTCCCGAGCACAGAGAAGTAATGCATAACCGAGATTACCCAGGCTGGCTCAGCTGGAGCGGCCACAGCTGAAGTCGATCAACTAGACCATAAATCGGGAATAACCTGTCGATCGTTCCAATTATTCAAGCCAATAATATACACAGTATTCAGCGTGCCTTGAGAAGCGGCGCAAAGTGATCAATAGCTGCGACCGCTAAACAGGGGAGGGAGTGGAACTGGCACAGGTTTTGGTGGAAAGTGGAGTACCTATTGATAAGACTTGGAAAGGGAGAAACATGGATATTTGACAGGTTTTAGCCCAAACTGCTGCTGATTGTTGCCAGTATCATTATGTTCAAGTGCTCGTTGCGTAAGAGATCGATATAATGCATGCGACATAAAACGCTCATCTGCGCGACATAGGCAGGCATCTTTGTTCTAGGCCCCAAAATGTAGATGCCTTGATACTGATCGTACCTGTAAATCGGAATGTAAATAGTCCAAGTCGAAATCGACGTAAGTGTATCTGTCTGGGGACTTCGGGCTTCCCATAAGAAGCTTTCAAACACACTGGGGAGTAATGCCGCTGGAGGATCACTGCGCGAGCATCATCCATATGTATAGCCATGGATATGATCCCTAGCTCAAGGTTCGCGATCACTACCGATACATCTAATTGATTTCTGATTGAATTTGTCGTTTTTTAGAGTCTCCTTTGACCCGAGTCAACTGATGCGTTCCTTTCCCACCGGGCTTTCAGATAGGCAACTTGAATTTGTCAAGAGACCTTCTTAGGCTTAGTTAGTATTTAAGAGGTCTGATTGCGTTTCAGTCAGCGTTAAATGAAAAATCAAGTTTTCACAATGTCCGAACTATCAATTGACTGGTGAAATGCATAAAATGGACTCCTTAAAAGTGGTGCTTTCCGTACAACCGTTACTGTCGCATGGTTGAGTGACAAATCAGCATAGTTTCCCAAAGGACAGATCACGCGCTGTTTATTGACGTATGTCAAGGGAGAGATTCGAAGTCGAATAAGTTCTTAATGTAGGTGATCCTTCGCATAATTGCCCTTCTGGTGCCAGGGTCAATCAGGCAACTTCGGTCTAGGAGAACTCATGAAGTCCTAGACGAAGACGGGGCATATGAAAAAGAAAGGTCAAACTCCTCCCAATAACTACAGCCAATGTGTATAACTTGTAGGTCGTAAGCAGATCTGCCGCGGCTAAAGTTTGCAATGTTACACAGCCAGCTCATGCGTTCTTGACATCTCCACACGGTCTTGAGGACAGTCTGACAGGCAACTATAGATGCCTTGACATATAATTGCCTGATCCTATGAGACTGCACCAGTGGCTTGTTGTATTTGGCATCGAGTTTCCTTTTCAAGAGAATAACATATGCCCATTTCAGTTGCCTGAGTGCCGATAGTAGCATGGCTAAGATAGTGATAGGATGTCTAGAGGCAGGCGCTTGTGGCGCAACCGGGGCTCTCGGCTGCTAGGATCTCCAAGATGAACTTGCGAATCATCGAAGATAACTGTTGCAGTGTATGAGTCAAATCCAAGACATCATACTGCAGTGGAATAATCAATACTGGAGTTACGTTTTAGAGGAATGTAGATCATGCTGGTCAGGTGATTCAGAGACGCCACCCACGTCTTTAGGCATCTCGCCTCTCTGCATCTTCGTATTTCAAGCCATTAGCCCAGTGACCGCCGACTTCATCACATTAAAGCCTGGGTATCGTCGGCTTTACTTATGGTTTGAACATCCCTTCCGAGCTGCAAATTTCATAATTCAGCTTTCTTGTTTATACATAGTCCCTCTCTGTAGTTCTCCTACCCTCACGAAATCATGTCCACTGCAGACTTACCCCAGTATTATCCAAACAATTTGATACCGCTAGACATAAATAAGGAGACCCTCAAAAGCGCACTCAAGGAGCTGCAAGTTGCAGTGAACCGTGGTGCAACATTGCTACAGGAGGCCTGCCCTCCTCAGAGCGAATGGGGAAAACCCTACAACACGGGTTTATACGTGGGATTTCCAGGTATGCGTATAGCTTTCACTCTATGAATCGGTTGAGTGATACGCTACATCACGCACTTTGGCAAGTCTAATCTGATCACCTTTCCCCTCACAGGGATTGCTCTTGCTTTCCTCCGACTGGACCATCAGGTTAAAGCGTTCAGCAACAAGGAAGTCGGGCTTCCTCTTGACTTCCGCAGGCTTGCAAGCGAGCAAATTATACCACATGGACCGGATATTCCACTTTTGCCTGAAAGAGTAGCGCCTTTTGGCTCCCCTAGTGTGCTTGTGGGACCCTTGATGCGGATTCTCGCAGCCGCCCAATCTGGTGCATCCATGTCTGAAGCTGATATTGAATGTCTCAGAAGTGTCGTACAAGTGGCCATCGGAAATGACTACATGCTACCGCATGGGGATGGGATGATGGGTACGGACGAAGTCTTGTATGGCCGAGCGGGTCTATTGTGGGCTGTATTAAGCGTGCGAGCTCACAAGTATGACGAGGGGGCCACAGGCCTTCTGACGTCCATCTTTGAGTCTGTTCCGGATCTTGTTGATGCGATCATCAAAGGTGGGCTCCAAGGCAGAGACGACTATGTAGAGGAGTATGGGGAGAGGGGTGCTTTGCCGTTGATGTGGCACTGGCATGAAGATCGGTATGGATTAGGAGCGTAAGTAATGCCCCCACCATCAGTATGTATGTTGAGCAACAGAACGGCAATCCTGACATATCTGACTAGGGTACATGGAATGTGTAAGTTACGCTTGTGTAAGAAGATTCACATGATATATGCCGCTGACAAGCTTTTGTAGCCGGCATACTCGCGGCCCTCCTTGCCTGCGATCCTGAAGAGCTCAACGATGGCGCTTCGCGTAACTATTTGCCCCTGATAGCGGAGACCATCACAGGCCTTTGCAAGATATGCATTGCCCATAACGGTCACCTCCCAACAAACCTTCCCAATCGTGGCCCTTCATCCAAGCGCACCTCACCTCTCGTCCAGATTTGTCATGGTAGTCCCGGCATCTTAACCCTGATGGCGAGCGCCAGACGGAACAAGCCCCTGATCACCGGCTTCTGGCAGCCAGAATGGGATGTAGCAATTCGCCTGGCAAGCGAACGGGTCTGGGAGGAAGGACTACTTTCTAAAGGTGGCGGAATCTGTCATGGCATTACAGGTAATGCATGGCCACTGCTGCTTCTTCACGACAGCTTCGAGTATGATAAGGAAGAGATGCAAGCTGCTAGGGAAAGATATATGGAGAGGGAACAGATCACTAGCGCAACAGTATTGGATACCGGGCTCACAGGTGACTACTTCCTGTCGAGAGCGCTGGCGCTGATGTTGCATGCGCGGGAGACGCCTCCGTATCATAGCTCCGACACGCCAACGTCCAACATCTATCGACTGCCCGATCGCCCGTTTTCCCTCACGGAGGGCCTGGCAGGCATTGTCTGCGCGTGGTCGGACACATGTGTGTCTGTCCAGATGAGACTGCAAAGTATGCTTCTGCGGGAGAAGTGGCCGCATAGTTCTGCATCTCTGAAGACGGACCCAACATTCCAAGAACTTGAAAGTCTGCGATTGGGAATCCCAACGCTTGCCTATCACAGGGCTGCGGCTTTGCCCTGAGATGGAAATATGAGAAGCTTATTTATTGGTTCAACTCATGAAGGAAACTGTAACGACAGCAATGTATGCATGGAAACTTCTGCATGTAAATCGCTCAAGCATAAGGATATCTCGCTTCAAATATTCAGAATAGGAAAACATGATGCAATGCGACTCCAAACTCCACGCTCATGGCTGAACTCCAGTCGCTGATAAACGAAAGTAATATCGTAAAACGATCAAAACCCATTTCATGTCTTACACGGTTTAGAAGAGCGTGAATCCCGTGCGATACATGGGTGGTTGACCCGGAAACTCAGTCCTATACTCCACACGCTTAGGCAAGTAATTCCCATTTGGAGCTTCCACAGCAACTCTCCATCTCCGCCAGCAGTTTGAAAGTTGGTGATTTCTATCTCCACAGAAGGTACAGCGCATCTGCACCGGTCGTTGAACAGGTCCGCCCTGCATTGGTTGACTGTAACTTCGATTCCTCGTAGCCTGCTCCCGTTCTCGACGCATCTGTTCGACCACGTAATCGTTGATTTCCTCCTGACTGGGCCGCTTAGCATGTCTCCGGACAATTCCACTGCGACTACGGAGCGCCTCATCCTTGTTCATCTGTTTGACAACGAATGCGTTGATCTCATCCTGAGTGAGAGCACGAGGATCTTCCGGCATCTCCGACGACGATGCAATTCCCCTCTTGGCAGCACCATGATCATCACTCCATGCACTCCTTCCCCGCCGCTGACGGGCTTTCTCTTGCTCCATGGCCAATTGGGCCAGCTCTTGAAAGGTCACCTGCTCCGCAGGATTGGAGGAACACATCCGACCGTCTCGCAGCATGGCAGATGCCCAGTCACTCCAATCAGGGCATTCCTTGAGCTTTGTCAGAAAGAGCATATTGATCTGCGGATCGGGTATATAGGAATCTTCGTCGATTTGCGTAAGCCCTTCGCGGATTGCCTGGATGAGAGCGACGAAATCGGCGATCATGTCGGACTTTTGAGGGTCGAGGTCAAGGACCTCGCTGACTTGGTGTATCCTGCGTATGTTTCGCTGCCATGGCTCCATCTTGGCCTATGAAGCAAAAGGTTTGAGAAGATGAAGTTGGCAAGAGGAAGGCCTGTACGTACCAGTTTAAGCGCCGTGAGCCAGTGGTTTTATTTGTCGGCGATGGTTTGCTGACCGAGCGGGGGATGACGTCAGAAAGAGGGCCGTACTTCTTGCTGTATCCATACGATAACAGTATCTATTCCTATCGTTGCTGCTGTTCTCTCAGTCTTCTCCGGCTTTTTGCTCTTCTTTATGGTTGAGGTACTACATTTCATATTTCACAGTAGGAATTCATTATCTACTGCAAATTAGAGTATGGGGTTCTTTGGCTCTATGGATCCTTCGGGCCTTCCCTCGCCCCATCGTGAACCGTGGCAGTGCCCGACGCCCATCAGCAAGTCAGCAGCAGCTCTTTGGGGGCCGCTTTCTCTTAGCTTCATTTGCTTAGCGGCGTGTGACAATCAGTCCAGATAAACGTCCAACCCATTCTTTCTCTCAATACACTGCAACAGGCTGTCCTTGCACATACGGCTAGCCTGATCTAGGACAAGGCTTAAAGGCCCCCATCACCCGGGTGGAGAGAAGTCGCATCACGTACAACTGTGACAATGGATACTGTGCCACCATCCTACCAAACAGCTACCACCAGAGACGCTTGGTCGATTATAGCGCACTACATCCCTTCAAGCGACTTATGTGCAGCTGTCTTGGTATGTCGGAAATGGCATGGTCTCTTTATGCCCTTTCTGTGGGGAGATCCCGCTTCCCACTTTGGAACGGATAACGATGCGGTTTATGGTAGGCCTGAACGATCCCACGACTGCTTGATTTGATCGTTTGGTGCTGACAAGATGCACTAGTCGCTCTTACAAGGTTCAGGAGGACACTAAAATATGCCCGTCTTAAGGTGCGGATGCTCACCCATACGCTGCACCTGCCGCCTGCTCTCTCGGAGATTTATGGTGGTCCACGACCCGAATGGTTAAAGGAGATCCTGGATGCTCTACCGTGCCTCCAGTCGTTGATGGTCTCGAAGCTCCCCTTTTTTGACCACAATGCTATGACTGCCTTGAGCAGATCTAGCCCATTTGGAGAAAATGACACAGCTTCCCAGACTTACAATGTCCGTCTGCTATTGGCGGATAGTGAGCCAAATGCGACATCGCACGGTATTGCGGAGACCTTACTACGCTTCCCTGAATTGATCTATCTCGATTTATCCTATACCACCCCTGCGCGGGACCGCATGGTTCTGTCGTCGCTATCGCAGTTGGAAAATCTCCAGGTGCTCAAGCTTCGAGGGATCGGTTTGAAGGACAATGATGCAGAATTTTTGGCCAATGCCATCGGACGCAGAGTTCGATTCCTGGATCTGCGCAACAATCTACTTACTGATATGTCCATACGGTCTTTATTGCAAGCATGTTTCCTACCCCCTGGCGCTGAGGATAGATTACAACGAGCGACATTAGCGTCACTAGGATCCCTTGCACACTCTCCGCAATCGAGACCACTGCTGGCTGACAGAAGACTTCTCAGGACCCCGCTTCTAGATGAACAAATCCTGAAAGCTTTGACACAATCGTTGACTGGCCGCTCCTGGGTTGAGGACTTATCCCATGCAGGTATAACGCACCTCTATATCGCCGAGAATCCCATTTCTGTAGAAGGGGCCGCAAGTCTTTTGTTCTCCTCTCGCCTGCACGCGCTAGATGTGGGAACCGTTGATACTATAGAGTCTATCGGACGAAGCCAGAACTCCCTGGCTTCGCCCCAAGAGGACACCCACAAGCTTCCTGGTGCCGAAAAACTAATTCCAATTCTGGGTTCTGTTGCCAAGGGAAATCTTACCTATCTTCGAGCTCACCATGCCGTCTGTACAGTTGATGCACCGTCAAGGGAGACCTCAACGGCGGACATGTTGCTGCCAGAGCTCCCAGCTGAAACTGAGAGTGAAGTGCGTCTAGTGGCAGAGTTAGGTACGAACCATGAGATTTATGAACTACCCTCAAATGAAGCACCTGTTTTCGAGCTTCCTGGCTCACCAGTCCCACAATCTCCGGACTGGCCTACGCAGCCCGCCGAGAGGGGTCGAAAGCCAATTGTTTATGAAGACGAGCCACTACCTGACCTGCGACGAGGCTCTGTTTTCGCTCCTGAGGTGATCGGGGCAGACCAAGTCAGTGATGAAGAGCCTTCGAGCAGTACCTCTGCCGCGAGGCCTTCAACTCGCCTGCCCCATGACATCTCCTTCTCTAGCATTTCCAGTATCTCGGTGGGTGCAGCGGGGTCTATCCCGCAATGTTCTTCGCCTCTTTCAGTCGAAGATCCTCGGGCCCAGAAAATTCAGGAATTGCTTGCTAAGAGGCCAAAAAGTCTTCCTCGTCGTGATAACAAAAGATGCTATTTCCCGTACTTGCATCCTTCCCATGTCCCTCACCTTGAAACATTGGTTTTGACCGACGTTCCATCTCACGTACAGGCGAACTCGCCAATCTTGGAATCGCTGATTCGATTCATAACTGCATGCTCAAATGAAGCGTTGCTTGCAACGCTCCAAGCGGGATCGGATTATTCACTCGCACCTGGAAGAGCTCGGGCCAGATCTGAACAAGAACGTGCCAGGTCTTTATTTGGTCTACGTCGCTTGGTGCTTGAGATCACGCCCTCTGTTGAATCCAACAGATTATCTAGATGGACGCCAGCCAGTCACCGAATAGGAGCTTCTAAATCAAGTACCGGTGATCGCGATTCGGAGAAGCTATGGTCAGCAGCAGAAGGCGACTTTAGTTTCTTTGGAGGAGAGGAATGCGGAGTGCCCGATGTTTATTCAGGGAAATATTTCCCTATGGCAGCCTTGAACGAGAAGGTGACGTTGATCCCAGAAGATGACGATGTCAACCCTTTACAGTCAGACATGGCTTCTTCACCAAACATGCTTCATCCGGATCCTTTGCGCTCGCGGTCAAACTCAGTCGATCCCGCGACTACGCCTCTGAACATGCGCTCGCACAGCCCACTCCAGGGTGAGGGTAGAGACATGGGGCCGCACAATGAAGTACCAGACGTTGACCTGGTCGCCGAATTGGCAGCATTCCGACGTAGTAAAAAGGCAGAATACGAGGATATGCTGAGAAGAGACCGGAGAAGGCGTGGTACTACCAGCACCCTGTCATCTCGCTTCTCTCCTTCCGTCTCCTCATTCCAAACGATTTCTCCGTCATCGAGTATAAATACGTTGGCGGCGGCATCAGCGCCTCATTCACCCATTGCTCACTATCTTGAAGGGCACTGGAAGGGGGAAGTGAAGATTGTCCGAAACCCAGCGCCAAAGGGCCGAAGCGGGGTAGTGGATATGTATGGGAATTATTTTGAGAAGGGCTATCTGTACCCTTGACGGAGGGTATTCATTATATTGTAAAGCATATATGCTGTTCGTGACATTAGCTAGTTGATATAGATTGCGAACATGATACCCAGTATATACTACACTACTTGATATCATATTACGTCGCACTACTTACTAGGTGAACACTACTAAGGGCTGAAGCAGTATGAACTTGCCCGAAATTCTGATAACAGATCAATAATGTACATCAATATCCGATTACCAGCTCGACACCAACCCTCCATACAGTATCCATCGGATGAATGTCACTCTTGATACTTTACTTAACCAAGATAAGTTGCTTAGAAAATTTCGTTTGTTCGTTTTAAAAATTGGTATAGAATTTCATCTTTCACACACGACTCCGCGCATATTCATTTCAACCCCGAAACTGAAACCCGTTCATTTCCATTTAAGAATTCCGCATAAAGTAGTAAAGAAGTTCTGGTTTTTTTTCAGACAACATAAAGAAAAATAATAAGAAGCACCAGTTAAGGCCCCTAAACTAATTCCATTTTTCTTTTATCTCTTTTGAAATCGTTGTCATTCCTTCCTTACATAGCCTTGGCGGCCTGAGGGGGGTTCAGCTTCTTGCCATCCTTGTTGTACCTGATACGAGGAGGGGGAGCACGGTTGCGACGACCTTCCCGGGAGCGGACACTATAGGATAATCATTAGCTTGTGTTTGTTCTCGAAATCGATGATGATTCGACGCATTCATCGTTGTTGAGTGGGTGGTGGCGTACCGAACAATCTTGCCGTGGATAGCGCAGGAGACGCAGTACTGCAGCTTCAGGTACATCTTGGGGACGGCGTAGTCGGTGAAGACGGAGGCGTCCGAGATATCACCTGGAGAGTTGGAAAAAGAACCAGTCAGTCCGATGTTGTCTTTCAGGATGGGTCGAATTCCGTTCACTCGTGCGTCGCGCTGTTGTATCTATTCCTCTTTCTTCTTATCCGATGTCGTATTCCGGTCGAGTTCATTTCGCTTCGAATTGTTGCATACACACGCATACGCACACGCATACATAAAACACCCCACTTCCCAGCTCTTTCAGAATGAACAAACAGCGCGCGCGGACGGTTTCGGGAAGAACTCAGATCAATGGAGCAAGATCGTGGAACGTACGGATGGCAGCGGACTCGACCATGTTGCGGATGGTGAATCTCTTGATGGCCTTGTCCTTGGGAGTGCAGCGAGCGCAGTTGGAGCAGCGCACGGGCTTGACGTGGCCGCGGCCGTTCTTGTTACGACCGCTGTGAAATAGGTTAGTTTATCGGTCTCTTCTTTAAATTTGCGAATTTTCCATGTTTTCGATTTGAACATCGCCATTTCTTCAATTTTCTTCTGTTTTTTCCCCAAAATCACACACAACACTGTACGGTAGCCGGGCCATTCTGCGGCAAATGTATGGCGAATATTTTTCCGTGCGGCCGTCTTCATTCAGGTGTGCGTAGATTGTGTATATGTATACATGGCATGTGGCATGGCATGGATGGGTGGGATAGGAAAGGGTTCGGTCTTACTTGTTCGCCCTCTTCTTGACCATCTTGACGGATTTCTCTGCAGCAACGGGTCAGAGAATGTAAGTCAGGGAGAAGGGGAAGGGAGGTTGTCGCGTACTTGGCTGTCGGGTTTGGTTGTCGTAAAGGCTCCGGAGTCGTCTCTTCGGGATGAGGTTGTGTCGGGTTTGTGTGGTAGCCCTATGCCCTTAAGCGAGCTGGGTCACGGGATGAGTGGCCTCAGGCGGTTAATGGGAGATGTTGACACCTGAGGCATAAGCGGAGGGGGGTGACATCGGGAGAGTGGCGGAGGGTGGCCTGACCGCCCCTGCCTCAGGCAATCGGCGAGAAACTTTGAAAAAGTTGGGTGATCCGACTGAGTTCACGTGCCGTGTCCCGAAGCAGCCTAGCGCGCAAGGCCCTTCCCGACCCAAAGTTACGGTACACCAATACGGTATTCTGTTTACTCAGGCCGAGTATTGTGAGTGGTCCCCGTGCCATCCCTCTTTCTCCCTGAAACTGTCATTAACAGCAAATAGTTCGGCCAGCCGAATCCACTTGGGATCTGCTTCTTCCTTTTCCCCCCCCTGGGTTTGGCTTGGTGGCTGTTGGCTTGTCTGCCGTATCTTTCTCGTCCCTCCAGATCATCGCGTTGTGTCTCGCTCTCCCTCTTTTTACTCTTCCTTCTTCTTCCTCTTCAGTCTGTCTTCCTTGCGTGACTTGTCTCTGGTTCATTCCCACTCCTCAATCCTCGTTCGTCCTTTCACGGGGGGTTGTGTCTCCATTCCACCGCTCCGCTGCATTCTCCGCTCTCTCTTGACCGGTTCGTGAGACACAGACCTGCCAGCCTACCACAGGTCCGCCATTCTGGTTCGGCGCCATGTCATCCACACCCACTTTTAAGGGAACCATTAGCCACAAGACTGTCGGTAGAGGCAGGCTGCCCGACTTTGACAGTCACATTCCACGTCCTCGCCCAGAGACTTCCTCTACAACTCATACCCCCCAGACCGCGTCCAGCGACATTGGCAGTTCCACCATGAGTGCCGCCAGCAGCCGTCAGAGGCAAAACCAGTCCAAGCGCGATGAGGTATGGCACGCTTTTCCCCCTTTGGATTGTTTGCAACAACCCCGGAAGAAAAGGAGGCGAACCCTGAAAAATCTTGCCATGCAAGCTGTTTCTCGTTTTTTGAAAATTTGATTGCTCAATGCCTCCCATTGACTTTTTCTAACTCTCATGGACTTAGGCCATCCGGCGAAAATTGGAGGCCGACCTCAACAAGAAGAGACATGCTCCGGCACGAGCAAACCGCTCCCGCAAAGCTCCCCCCGGCACCGTCCTCGCATTGAAACCTAGTCAAGCCCTTCAGATCAAGCCGAACACCTCCATCGCCGAAGCCGCCCAGTTGATGGCCGCGAAGAGAGAAGACTGCGTGCTTGTAACTGACGATGATGACCGGATTGCTGGTATCTTCACCGCTAAGGACCTCGCGTTCCGCGTGGTCGGCACTGGCCTGAAGGCGCGAGAAATCACCGTGTCTGAGATTATGACCAAGAACCCTCTGTGCGCGAGAACGGATACCAGTGCCACCGATGCTCTCGACCTCATGGTTCGGAAAGGATTCAGACACTTGCCGGTTATGGACGAGAACCAGGATATTTCGGGTGTTCTTGATATTACGAAGTGCTTCTACGATGCGATGGAGAAGTTGGAACGTGCATACAGTTCGTCGCGCAAGCTCTACGATGCATTGGAGGGTGTGCAGACGGAACTCGGCTCCAGTCAGCCCCAGCAGATCATCCAGTACGTGGAAGCGCTACGACACAAGATGTCCGGCCCTACGCTGGAGACCGTCTTGGACGGTATGCCCCCGACCACGGTCTCCGTCCGCACCACTGTCAAAGATGCGGCAGCTCTGATGAGGGAACACCACACCACTGCTTTGCTCGTACAGGATCAGGGCTCCATCACGGGTATCTTCACCAGCAAGGACATTGTTCTGCGTGTCATTGCTCCCGGTCTTGACCCGTCTACCTGCAGCGTCGTCCGTGTGATGACCCCTCACCCCGATTTCGCCCCCAGCGACATGAGTATCCAGGCTGCGCTCCGGAAGATGCACGGTCAGTCACTCGGTCAACCCCTGCAGCGCTCGAGAGGAAACTAACACTGGAGATATATAGATGGACATTACCTCAACCTGCCCGTCATGAACGATGCGGGCGAGATTGTGGGAATGGTGGATGTGCTGAAGCTTACGTACGCCACCTTAGAACAGGTTAGTAACAGCATATCAATAGGATAGGGCCATTCGTCTAACAGGCAAGCAGATCAACACCATGCAGTCACATGATGATGAGGGCCCGGCCTGGAACAAGTTTTGGCTGTCGATGGATCACGAGTCCGATTCCATGGTCTCGGGAAGCCAGCAGCCCGCGCAGCGGTCAGTACTCAGCCCTGAGTCTCCGAAGGCTAGTTATGACGCCCGAGACAGCGTTCTCCCCAACGAATCTGCTTCTCACCATGGCGGTGACGAGCACTCTGAATACCACGTGGACCCGCACCACGGAGAGCACATCCCCTTCCCGTTCAAGTTCAAGGCTCCTAGCGGCCGTGTGCACCGTGTTAACGTGTTCCCCTCTGCTGGCATTGCTGAGCTGGTTGCTCAGGTGTCGGCCAAGCTGGGCCCCGAGGCGGAGGCCGTGGGAGGCGTTCCCAGCTGCGACGAGGGCAAGTTGAGCAACACGGGCTACGCTCTGAGCTACCTGGACAACGAGGGCGACACCGTGTCGATCACCACCGACCAAGATCTGGCAGATGCTGTCAGCCTTGCCCGTCAATCGCACCGTGATAAGGTCGATCTCTTCGTCCACGATCCTACGCAGCCTCCTATTCCTGCTACCGTTGAACCCCAGCCGGCACCAGCCCGCCCCGTCGAGGAGAAGAGTGCCATTTCCGAAGACCGGTCGGAAGAAGAGTCCCTGGTGGCCAAGCCCCGGGCTCCGTCCTTCCCCGTACACCAGCCCGAAGAGCAGTTCATCGCCGGAGTGCCCAACGACCTGCTGCTTCCGGGTGCCATTGTGACCTTGGCGGCCGTCATTGCGGGAGTGTTCATTCTGAGCCGGGCCACTTCCCGGTAAAGAAATGTGTGCATCTACCTGGCCGTGATGAAAGAAAGCAAGTACCCTTGTATCTATTTCCTTTTCGACGTCTCCTTTCGCGTGTCATATATCTGTAACCCCAAGAGCGTTTCGTTTGTGTGACTAGTTTCCATTATGCATTGGTCAATCTCCTTCCCTACATGTGGTGGTGGCCCAGTCCTAATTGAGCCTGTTTTATTCTGTTTCGGATACCGTTGAGTTCGTGAGAGCGTAAGGTTACATACAAATAGCATGTTCTGCTCCCATTCGGGAAGCGTATTAGACCACCCACCAGTACAGGACCATCGTCATGGTCAATATCATGAGAGACGAGATAGCATTTTTAGATGATAAACATAATAGTCTCCGGTATAGCCAAGGGACGTTCCTGGATGATTTACCGAATCCTGCAAGAGGGGTTGACGGCCTGGCTGCCTGAAGGGCTTGCCGGAAAGAGACTAGCGCAGCGGCCTTGGGGGAAATTTTTGGGATCTTGGGAAATTCTGATTGGGGCGTCGAGAGCAGAAAGCCGTGAATATTACTTACAACCTAGTCTATTCTTGCAGTCACTTTTGACCTCTTCCCTCCTTCACCATCAAACATCCAGGCTCTCTTTCTCTCACTATCTTCTAAGCCTCGCGCTATTCACGGGCCCTCTTCTTCCTCTGCGCCCCCCCCCCCCCCCCCCCTCCCCTCCTGTTCACCCGCAGCTCTCTGTCCGGCTGCGATGCTGAGCTGGGAGTTAACCCGCGTTGGTACATATTATTGATTGATCGATCTTCACTCTACTCTACTTTTTTTTCTTCCCTTTTTATTTTTTTTCCTGGCCGGGTTGCCCGTTGATTGATTGACCTGTCTGGTTGCTTGGTGCCCATACCGCCCTCCCTCTTCCCCCTCGACTGGTCAACTTATTTCTTCCCCCACCAAAACAATTTCTCCTCCAAAGGGCCAAAAAAAAGTCCCTTTCAAGTCAAACCACCACCCCCACCTCCACCACCTGGGTTCACCGCTGGACCCCGTGTCTCCTAATTTCCCGCGCTCTTGGTGGTTTTCAGCTCGGGTTGATTGTTCACACTTGAGCTGTCAAAATGTCGCTACTCCCCCCCGAGGTCCACTCGGCGCTCTCGCAGCTCCTGCGCGCGCTGTCCACCCCCGACAACACCATTCGTGCTCAGGCGGAGGAACAGCTGAACAATGATTGGATTCAAGGCCGTCCCGATGTCCTGCTGATGGGCCTGGCAGAGCAGATCCAGGGTGCGGAGGATGTGCTAGTAAGTGCCCTGCTTGGCTTTCCCTCGGTGGGCCCTTGGAGGACGTTGGTCCAAGACGTTCGAGTCAAAGATCAGCACCCCAGACCATAACAAGCGTTATCTTTTATCCCTCCGGACTAGTGGCAGATCAAGGAATCAAAAAACAAAGTTGGTTCGCGTTCAGGTTGCTCATTGTTGCATCTCACCCAGACACGTTCTTTCTCCGCCGTTCTCTTCAGAAGAATCGCGACCAAGACACGAAAAGACCCCGTCACAAATGAGGCCAAGGAGCTCTTTTCGACCCTCACTGGCGAGCAGAGGTTGATCATCCGTCAGAAGCTCGTGACTTGCTTGACCAGCGAGTCCGTCACAGATACCCGCAAGAAGATCGGCGACGCCGTGGCCGAGATTGCCAGACAGTACACCGATAATGGTAGGCACCGTGAAGGACCTTGATGCGTGCTGGATCTTTTCCAATCTGATATATGTGGCTTAGGCGACCAATGGCCCGAACTGCTCGGCGTTCTCTTCCAGGCCAGCCAGTCCCCCGACTCCGGCCTGCGTGAGGCCGCTTTCCGCATCTTCAACACTACTCCCGGTATCATCGAGAAGCCCCACGAGGAGGCCGTTGTCGGTGTATTCAGCAAGGGTTTCAAGGATGACGTCGTCTCAGTATGTCAACGCAGCCATCCCCCGGGCTTGAGGCCCCCAGCCGTATGCTGATTGCCGTGTGTACAGGTGCGCATTGCCGCCATGGAGGCCTTCGCTTCGTTCTTCCGCTCGATCGCCAAGAAGTCCCAGCCCAAGTTCTTCTCCCTCATGCCCGATCTGCTCAACATTTTGCCTCCGTTGAAGGAGTCGTCGGAGAGCGAGGAGCTCTCCTCCGCCTTCTTGTCTCTGATCGAGTTGGCCGAGATCTGCCCCAAGATGTTCAAGACCATGTTCAACAACCTGGTTACGTTCAGTATCAGCGTGATTGCCGACAAGGACCTCAGTGACCAGGTCCGCCAGAACGCTCTCGAGTTGATGGCTACGTTCGCCGACTATGCGCCCTCGATGTGCAAGAAGAACTCCGAGTTCGCTCAGCAGATGGTGACCCAGTGTCTGAGCTTGATGACGGATATTGGTGTTGATGATGAAGATGCTTCTGAGTGGAATGCTTCGGAGGATGTACGTTCCGCTCTATAATCTTGCAGGGTTATTGTTGTGCTGACGTGTTACAGCTCGACTTGGAAGAAAGCGATCTCAACCACGTTGCGGGTGAACAGTGCATGGACCGTCTGGCCAACAAGCTTGGCGGCCAGATCATCCTCCCCGCGACCTTTGCCTGGATCCCTCGCATGATGTCCTCTTCTGCCTGGCGCGATCGCCATGCGGCTCTCATGGCCATCTCCGCCATCTCGGAAGGCTGCCGCGACCTGATGGTCGGCGAATTGGACCAGGTGTTGCGACTGGTCGTTCCCGCTCTTCAGGACCCCCACCCGCGCGTGCGCTATGCGGGCTGCAACGCTCTGGGCCAGATGAGCACCGATTTCGCCGGTACCATGCAGGAGAAGTACCACGCCGTGGTACTGACCAACATTATCCCCGTGCTGAACAGCACCGAGCCCCGTGTCCAGGCGCACGCGGCCGCGGCCCTGGTCAACTTCTGCGAGGAGGCCGAGAGGAAGGTGCTGGAACCGTACCTTGCTGATCTTCTGCAGCACCTGCTGCTGTTGCTGCGCAGCAGCAAGCGCTACGTGCAGGAGCAGGCCCTTTCGACCATCGCCACCATCGCCGACTCGGCTGAGAATGCCTTCGAGCAGTACTACGACACCCTGATGCCTTTGTTGTTCAACGTCTTGAAGGAGGAGCAGTCCAAGGAATACCGCCTGCTTCGCGCCAAGGCGATGGAGTGCGCCACGCTGATCGCTCTGGCTGTCGGCAAGGAGAAGATGGGCCAGGACGCGCTGAACCTGGTGCAGCTTCTGGGTAACATTCAACAGAACATCGTCGACGCGGACGACCCGCAATCGCAGTACCTTCTCCACTGCTGGGGCCGCATGTGCCGGGTCTTGGGCCAGGACTTTGTCCCTTACCTCCCTGGTGTCATGCCGCCTTTGTTGACGGTTGCTGCTGCCAAGGCTGACATTCAGCTCCTCGACGACGAGGACCAGATCGACCAGGTCGAGCAGGACGAGGGCTGGGAGCTGGTGCCTCTGAAGGGCAAGATCATCGGTATCAAGACCAGCGCACTGGAGGACAAGAACACCGCCATTGAGCTCATCACAATCTACGCGCAGATCCTGGAGGCTGCGTTTGAGCCCTATGTTCTGGAGACGATGGAGAAGATTGCCGTCCCCGGACTTGCATTCTTCTTCCACGACCCCGTGCGGGTGTCGTCTGCTAAGCTGATTCCCCAGCTCCTGAACTCTTACAAGAAGGCGCACGGCGACCAGTCAGCTGGATTTGCCGGCATCTGGAGCAAGGTGGCGGAGAAGATCATTGAAGTGCTCAGCGCCGAGCCCACGGTCGACACGCTGGCGGAGATGTACCAGTGCTTCTACGAGTCGGTGGAAGTGGTGGGCCAGAGCTGCCTGACCCAGCAGCACATGCAGGCGTTCATTGAGTCGGCCAAGTCGACGCTGGAGGACTACCAGGTCCGCGTGAAGGCGCGTCTTGAGGACCGTGCGGAGGCGGATGACGGCGAGGAGGACAACCTCGACTACGAATACGCGATTGAGGACGATCAGAACCTTCTCAGTGACATGAACAAGGCTTTCCACTCCATCTTCAAGAACCAGGGCACAACGTTCCTGCCGGCGTGGGAGCAGCTGATGGCCTTCTACGATGCATTCATCACCAGCGAGGACCCGACACAGCGGCAATGGGCGCTGTGCATCATGGATGATGTGCTTGAGTTCTGCGGGCCCGAGTCGTGGAACTACAAGGACCACATCATGCAGCCCCTGGCAGCCGGTCTGCAGGACCCTAATGCGGCCAACCGCCAGGCTGCGGCGTACGGTGTGGGCGTTGCTGCCCAGAAGGGCGGTGCCGCGTGGGCCGACTTTGTGGCGGCCAGCATCCCCAGCCTATTCCAGGTGACGCAGATCAACCAGGCACGCAGCGAGGAGCACGTGTTCGCGACGGAGAACGCATCGGCCAGTATCGCCAAGATCCTGCACTACAACGCCAGCAAGGTGCAGAACGCCCAGGAGATTGTGGCCAACTGGATCGGCACGCTCCCGATCACATTCGACGAGGAGGCTGCTCCGTACGCCTACTCCTTCCTTGCGCAACTCATTGACCAGTAAGACCCCCAAAGTTGCTGAATAGTATCTAATAATCATACTGACTGATTTGCAATAGACAAAACCCCGTGGTGATGTCCAGCGCCGACAAGGTATTCGGACACATTGTGCAGGCACTGGAAGCGGAGACGCTGCAGGGCCAGACAGCCGGCCGGGTGGCCAACTCGGCGAAGCAGCTGGTGGCCGCCACAGGGCTGAACGCCGAGCAGATCCTGGCGGGTGTCAACCCGGACAACCAGGCTGCGGTGCGCAGCTACTTCCAGTGAGTCTGCCATGCGATGATATGATATAAACCAGTTGGGGACGGGGTTCGGTTTGGGAAATGTTCATATGCCATGAGTTGAAATGAGAATTGCAATGCGATAAGGACAACAACATCAACCACCATCAATAAGGATATGGGATTTATCTATTTTTTTTTCCGACAGTTATTTTTATATTCCTTCTATTGTTATGCTTTTATTGTTAAAGGTGTATAGCGGTTTCATGAGAAGAAGACAAGACAAAGACGTGACGTAGTCGGGAGCCATAATAAGCCGAATACATACATACTACTACATATACCACATATCTTCCACTCCCAATCAATCCTATACTATAGACATAAGAGACAGAGAGAAGAAATACAGGGAAGTAGAGAGATCAAGCAACCGTCTCCAAAATCTCCAACACCTGCCCCTTCTCCTGCAGCGGCACCACATTCGCCTGACACCACCGATCATGCAGACTATGTTCCGCCAGCGCATCGAACTGATCCCGCCCCACCCCGACCGCCTGCAACGACCGCGGCAGCCCTAACTCTCGAATGACCGCGTCCAGCACATCCCCGAGGTCAACTGCTGCGTCTGCGTAATATTTACGCACTACCCCCGCCACACCCTCCTGCCGGAGCAGGAAGTCGCGGAGTTTAGTCTGTCGGGGAATCACATCGCTGTTGCTGCTGCTGCTGTGCTTGGCGTTGTATTTGCATACGGCGGGGAGGAGAATACAGCTTGTTTCGCCGTGGGGCACGCCGAAAGGGCCGAGCTATCATTACCAATCGCATGTAGTTTAGTACATATATATATATACACATCTTTGTGGTATATGAAAGAGTGAGAGAAGGGGATACTAACCTGATGCCCGATCCCATGACTCGCCCCCAAAGGCAACCCCGCCGAACAAGCAGCCATAGCATCCACACTGCCCAAAGCACAATCCAATCGCGCTGCTTTCCCTCCATCACCATCTGCATCTATCCCATCTTTATTGTTTAACCTACACTTCACCAACCCAGGTATCAACAACCCCAACGCATGCAACGCCAATCGATCTGTCTCCTCCGTAACCCCATCTTTACTTCCCACCCCGGAGGACAGATACGTCTCGACGCAATGATCCACCGCGCGAATCCCCGTCCCTAACCAGATCCGTTCGGGAGTGGTGGCAGTCAGCTCGGGGTCAAGTATCACCAGCTGCGGGCCGCGGATCGGTGCCCCGAAGGAGTATTTTCGACGTGAAGTGTCGTGCGTGGCGCCCGCGAAGGAGGAGTATTCGCCCGCGGAGAGGGAGGTGGGGATGGAGATGATGGGAATGGAGGGGGGTTTGATGGGCGGGTTCGGAGTGGGTGGTTCGCTTGTTAAGGTAAGGAGGGTGGATGGGGTGGTGGTGTTGTTGGATATTGCCTTTAATGATTAAAATTATATTACCAGTATGGGTATGAGATAATGAGAAAGGTAAAAGGGAAGGGTAAATTACCAACGCAACCACCTTCGCGGCATCAGTTAGACTCCCCCCGCCCAAAGTAATCAGGAGATCTGCTTCCACCGCTTGGGCGTCGCGGACTACTTCTAGCACTTCGGACCAGAGAGTGTGGCTTTGCATGCCGATGCGGGTCCCTGCAATTTTGTCTGGTCCCAGGGCCCGGGTGAGACGGTCGAGGGCGTCGGTGTCGCGGGCGAGGGAGGCGGAGCAGAGGATGTAGATTTTGGAGGCGTGGAAGAGGTCGGTGATATGGTGGGCTGCGGACGAGGAGAAGGGGATGCCGTAAGAGAGGAGAGGCCGCGGTCGGTCGGCGAAGGCTGGACGGAGGGTTTCTGTCATGTTGAGATGATGGTGATGATGTTGCTGATGATGGGGAGTGTATGTATGTATATGGGAGGTATGAGACGAAGGGAAAGAATTGAAAGGGACAAATGTGACTCTTATATACACTCTGTCAGGAGGATTGGATGTGGGATCTGCCTGTCAGCAGACTGCGAGTGCCCCAAGCAAGGGTGATGTACTCTTGAAGTAGCTGCGATGTATATTCCAAAGAGACCCGCGATGTGGGAGGTGGGGCCCGGCGGGGCGGAGCGGAGGTGATGTCATTCAGGAATTCATGCAGTTACAAGGTATGTAGTAGTCAGTTATTGGTTTCCAACTTGCTTCATGATTCAAGTTCAAGTTCAAGTTCAGTCATTCACTACGACGGTCCAACTCCCTAACGCCTCCAAAGCCAGCACGATATCCTCCCGTCCGCATTAGTACATATTAAGACATCTTTCCATCTACCCCGTCCGCTCATCTTCGTCCACCGCCGCCCGCAATTCCCATACAATGTCGTAGCATTCCGCCAGCAACGCGTTCACGCTGCCCTGGCCTTCGGGGATGTCGGTGCCCACGTAGAACTTGCCGTCCACCCGCATGTTGTCAATTGAATTGAGCTATTGGATGTCGTTAGTGCCTGCACACTCTCATCTGCGAAATTAGCACCCACCTTCATGCTGTACGGATAGAGCTCGCGCGAGTTCGATACGCCCCCTGACTCCTGCACCTCCAGCAGGCATTTCCGCAGAGTCTGCAGCTGGTTGTACACTGGCAATAGCGCCTCCGACACCGGCTCCGAGGAGATCAGCAGCGCATAGATGTACCCGTAACTACGCCGGATCAGGTACAATAATGTCTACAGCAGAGTCAGCGTGAATCTTGGAAACCCCCCGATAAAACTTACCCTCTGCGCATGAATGTCTGCTGCGTTGCCCTCCGCGTCCACAAAGTTGCCGTTCACCCGCGCCTCGTCAATCCGGTCGAGTTTGCGCTGGTAGCCAAACAGGTCTGTCTCACGGAGCGACCACGCCTGTGTCACAGCCAGACGGTCCAGCTGATTGCGAATCTCGATCAGTCGATCGTATTGTTCCTTGAACCTTTCGTCGATCTTTCCTTGTCTGCAACAATATCAGCACCGAATTCTAACACGGACCCATCCATACATACCGCTCCAGAACAATCTCCGTCCAGAGCCAACACCGTTCCATCAGCAGCTTAACATCTTGCTGAGCACCGGGGAGCGGTACTCCTTCAGCATCCACGAATTGTCCATCCTTCATACCCTCTTCAATCTTCTTCAATTGGGTCCGAAGCGTAGTGACCTCGGATGATGAAAACTACCAGTGTCAGCTTGCACGCATCCGATCGGCAAGGGTGAGCTACCTTGGAGCGCGTGTTCACGGCCGACGTTGATCGCAGAATGGAGACAAGTGTCTCATGTGTAGCCGCCAGTTCCGGGCCCAGCTTGGCCAGACCACTCTGCAACTTCTCCAATAGCAGTTGGCATTTCTCCAGACGGCTCTCGAGCAGGGTGATAAGGGCGGGGGAGTAAGCTTGGCGGCATCGATCAAGAGTTTCGTTCATGTTCGCAAGGGTCTTGGTAATGGAGATCAGGTCTTTGGAGCTGTAGAAGCCGGCCTCTTCCAGGTGATCGAGTAGACGCTGAAGGGTTAGTAGGGGCTAGTGTCACAGAGACGGTCACGCGTACCTGAACAGTCGTCGCAAGAGAGTATCTGTATTACAGCGACAACGATGTTAGTATAGTCCACCTCATTTCGGACGAAGGGCACATACACGGCAGGAGCTTCATTGTTGCGACCAACGGTCAGAAATAGCAGCGAAATGAGCTGGAAGCAATCGTCAAGAACATAGTCCACTAGAACATCGCACAAGTTAGCATTCCCATAGTCGCCATCATCCATACACAGGCCCACTCAGTGCTAACGTCGATTATGTGCCCGCCGGCGATCCTGTTCCTTGCGCGCGGCATTGAGCTTTTCTACCTCGGCGACCACCTCTTCATACAGAGGAAGAACATCGCGAGATTTGATGTATGAAGACTTGTCCTGCTTGAGCAGGATGAGAGCATCGCGAGTGCGCAACAGACGCTCAAGGATTGGCTGCTCTTTCGGGTCCAGCGGGGCGGGGACAGCGGGGGAGTCCATGCTGCTGAAGAGGGGGAGAGGGGAGAGGGAGAGGAGGGGGGAAAGAAGATAGGTAATGGAGGTAATGAATCGGGGACGCCGATGCGGATGAAGCGGAATTCAAAGAGATACCCGAGATGATTCTATATCAGCGACACAACAGCCAAGACAGGTAGACAGAATTCAATAAGAGATACATCCGCAATGAAGAAAGTCAACGGGCGGGAAAGCAACGTGAAGCCCATCAGGCGATGATGGCATTGCCAAGCAATATGTCCCGAAGCAGGCTAGCGCGGAGTCACGGGCGAGGGGCGGTGGCACTAAGCCCAAACGGGAGCAGCCCTAAGCGAGGGCTTCTGCGGCGCTCAACACACAACTTCCGTTCAGGGCGAAGCGTTAGTCACTCACCGTCCGACTCCCCTTCTCGACCAGGCCGTTACAAAAAAGTCTCCCGTCCTTCTCTTCCTCTTTTTATCCCCATCCCTCTCGAGACTCCAGTCCAGTCCAACCCCCCCGTCGACCACCATGTCTACTGCCGAGCTCGCTTGCTCCTACGCCGCCCTCATCCTCGCCGATGACGGCATCGAGGTCACCGTACGTATTGACCCTTGATTTCAACCCGGGCATTGGAATGGCAGGCAAGGATAAGACAAAGTGCTGGGAGAGAGCAGGAAAAAATAAAGGGTGTCGCGAGAAAGAGATGGATCTGGAGGATATCAAGGATTCGGAACATGCAACAATTGCCGGGTTGAAAAATGCAAGGTTACAGGATCAAATTTGGACTAATAATGCAATTTCTTGAATATAGGCCGACAAGCTCCAGACTCTCCTGTCTGCCGCCAAGGTTCCCGAGGTTGAGCCCATCTGGACTTCCATCTTCGCCAAGGTAAATTAAATCCGTCCAAGCTTCGCAACACATCTCAGTTTCATCATCGCATGCGATTCGCGATTCACCCGATTATCAATCATCACCACCCTGGAATCAAACACAAAACTTACACGTCGGTTTTTTCCAATAGGCTCTCGAGGGCAAGGACATCAAGGAGCTCCTGACCAACGTCGGCTCCGCTGGCCCTGCCGCCCCCGCTGCTGCCGCCGGTGGTGCTGCTGCCCCCGCTGAGGCTGCTGCCGCTGAGGAGAAGAAGGAAGAAGGTACGGAACATCCAACATACCCATTGTCTTGGCGATTGCAATGGCAGGGCATAGGAAAAGGAA
Organism: Aspergillus niger; assembly: GCF_000002855.4. Classification (NCBI taxonomy): domain Eukaryota; kingdom Fungi; phylum Ascomycota; class Eurotiomycetes; order Eurotiales; family Aspergillaceae; genus Aspergillus; species Aspergillus niger. The sequence continues at coordinate 1,341,318 of NT_166533.1, forward strand.
CACTTGGACTAACTTCTATACAGAGAAGGAGGAGTCCGACGAGGACATGGGCTTCGGTCTTTTCGACTAAGCGTCTTCAACCGTTCGGGTTTCCTAATTTTTCCTTTTCTATCTCGTTTCCTTACTACCTCCTTTTCGCCCCCTCGCATTTCTTGTACCTGATACTACGCGACCGCACGAAGACCAAAAAGGGAAAATTAAAAGAAAGAATGAACGGACAAGGACATCCGGTGGGACTGGGCGCTCTGCTCGCATGATAGGCTCCGTCGTGAAAAAGAACCAGAAGTGTGTCTCTTACGTAGTACTTTCTGGGGGGGGAACCGCGATGCCGTTGGGATTCCGGTTTTTCCTGGGGGGGCGAAGAGATTCGGCTTCGGCTCCTCTTGTGTCTCTGATGTTGTGTGTGCTTGTTGCTACTATGCTATATGGCGTGTTCTTTCGAGCTTAGGTGCCCCAGCTCTCATGCAATGTCTGTCATGCGACCATGAGCAAAACCTCGTTCCCACTGTTCCCCTTATGTTCTGTAGATTTAAATGTAGAAACCAGTAGTTTGTAGGGCTATAGTTTAGTACTCCTATACTATACTCCGCCTGCCCTGTGCACCACTTCCCCATACAACAATTCCGCCAATCAATGTACATCAACAACAGCAAATCAGTATCAATATCGATAACAATAACATATCCACTCCGCAATGCAAGATCAAGATCAAGATAAAGATCTTTTAGAGACCGCCAGCCCATACAGTACAACCAACCAAGAATACAACCCCAGACAATGAAAGACTAGCTAGACACGCTAAACCATCAGCAGCATAGAACCGAGACAACTTTAGAAACAACACACAACACCAAATTAATGTTCAACAGACGCGCTAAACAGCAGCCGTGTCCTGGTCGCGTGTCGCGTAGAGTCGGAACTGCACGAAGATAGTCACGTCCTCGACCATGGTGCCGAGCGAACCAATCAGCCATGGGACATTTGTCACGATATAGTTCTTTTCTGTGGAGTGACAGATGATCTGTATAAGATCAGTTAGTCTGGTTTATGTGAGTCACGAGGAGTGAAAGTGAGACTTACGCCTGCGCCGTAGGTGAGGTTTCCCATAAGGGAGAGGATGAAGAATAGTAGCGAGAGTCCTATATCCATATCTGTTAGCTCATCACAACAATCAATTAGAGAGGAAGGGATGTACATACCCTCACACGACTTATCGCAGTAATTCTTGTAGATCTGCGGAAGTCGCGCCCTATTATTCCATTAGCACAATCACTCTCCCCAACCAAGCGTAGAAAAGTAAACATACCCAAGATAACAAACCGCACTAATATACCCCAACACCATTGCCCCAGGCGCCATATCCACGCCTCCCAACCCCTCCTCCACAGGCGCAGGCTTCCACACGCCCGTCCGCCACGCAACCGTCCACCCCGCCATCCCAATGACGCAGATGCCCAGCACACTGCTAAAATTCTTCACCCACGCCTTGCGCCCCACATCATTCTCCTCGACAATCTTAGCCAGCATGTCATCACTGCTGCTTTCCGCGCGGCGCGTCGAGTTCCTAGGGTTGTCCACAATCTCACCAGTCTGCGTATGCGCATACGCATCGCTGAACCGCCGGCCCAGAAGCGGCGTCGTCGGATCGGGCGTGCTTGGCTCAAAAACGGAAGAGGAGGTGCGGCGGCGGGGGCGCGGCTGTCGGGAGTTCCGCGCCTTGTAGTAGAGACATTGTCCGATGAGAACCCCGTCCGCGATACAGAAGTACACGGCGATGGCGACGATCACGGGCACGAGACCTGCCCAGGCGCCTCCGATTAGGTTTGTGATGTCGCCAAGGAACCAGACGAAGAGGAAGAGGAGGGAGATGGCTTCGGCGTTGCCGTTGCGGTAATTTTCGATTAGTTGGGGGACCTCGAAGCTTGTTAGTATGGCTTGTAGTATGGGGAGGGAATAGAGGATTAGAGGGCTTACGAGGAGAAAGATCCAGCAGGTGAGTGATATTGAACCCAGCAAGCCGGAGGCTGCTTCGCGAGGAGTGAGAGGGACAGAGTCAGCATTGGTAGCTGTCCAGAGAGTCGCCATGTTGAATTGAGGTGTTGGGGGGGCAGTGAGGTGCAAGAGTTGTTGCTGAGGTTTGGAGGGAACTCTTGCGGACTGCTCGACTCAGTCAATGACGGGCAGAGATAAGGAACCCTCCGATGATAGCGGTTTTATTGAGAAAATCCCTTGCCGGCCGGGCGCATGAGGTCACAGGGAAATAGGGTCGCGATAAGAGCGGATAATGAAAAATGAAGGGTCAGCTGCTCGATTCGGAGGAATCCGGTGGTTGAAGAAATTTTCATGGAATGTGTAGGAGGAAAAGCACGAAGGAATGAAGCTATTAAAAAGGCGACAATTGAGTCACTTGGTGACTGAATAGATTGGCGCATGGTTGCGGGTGGAGCCGGTCAGGAATGCTTTTGACTAAGCTGTCTGTCTTTTGCACTGTCATTCTTCTAAGTTCTAACTTCATCCGATCGCTTATCAGCTTGGAGAGTCCCCCTTGATTGATTGTCGATTTATTTGGATGGGGATAGAGTTTCTTTGGGGACATGTAGGGGAGTATCTGTGAAACTAGAATGGATACATTTAAGCTGCATGACCGTTGGTGACGTCGTATTGCTACAGGGGTCCCTTGTGAAGCAGGCCATACTAGGTTGTACTGCTATTTTTAAAATATAAATACACTTCAATTGTGTATTACTCGGCCGCGATAGCATCAACACATACGATCGATATTAAAAACGATTACTACATTAGACCAAGTTATCTGTCTTCATTGAAGTTCCTGTCGTGATATTGAGTAATTTTGCTCAACAACCATCTATATTCTATGCTATCTACTATGACCAGCTGGATGCCCATGCGGCAAATACTTTTCCTAATTTCACATTGGTAACACAACGCGATACTTCATCCTGGGTATCAAGCTTCTTCCTCATCATACTGAAGCAGCTGGAGCTCGTCTTCCAGCATGGAAACCACCATGTCGCCCATCGCCTCCCGAATCGGTCCATGCAGCAAACGCTCGCGCTCCGACTCTGGCTGAACCAATTCCAAGCCATCCACATACTCCGTCAGCGGGGAATAGTCGAGTACTTCGCCCCAGTTTCCGCGGTCAACTCCATACTGCTGGATGAATGCTTCCAACGTGTGCATCCCATCGTTTAACAGCCACTGTTCGAGGACTGGTTGCTGATCGGCGCTGGGGTGGGCCGGCGCACGGTTGTCCTCAGCTTCGGTCTCCGATGGAACGTCATCTTCGTGTACTTCCTCTCCATCACGCTGGAACCGAGGGAAATGAATAGCTCCGTTGTTCAGCTGATCAAGCAGGTCTCGCAGCCATTGTGGCCGCCCTACATCTGGTACCTGCGACAAGTAGGATGGCGTGGGGTCGGACTGCTGACGATAGGCTTCCGACTCGTACGGAGGAAGGGGGTCGGATGCGGAGAGACGTCCAGCGACGAAGCGATTTGGAAGATGTGTCGTGACCCGAGGGATATCGGACAGTACAACATGGCGTGCGATGTCCAGCGATATCTCCGGCGGCTCAACGGGCTCTTCTTCGTCGGGAAGCGTGTCGGCCACTTCTACGATCAAAGAAACCGCTTCAGGAGTGTTCCAGAGGTCTTTGGCACGGCTAATGTAGAGTTCGGTGAAAAGTTCGTGGGCATCCGTGGGTGGCATCTTGCCCCAGATCCTCTTTGGCATGGGCTGGATGTCGAGCTCTTGCGCCATCTTACAGAATACCCACGGGTAGCGCGACATGGCTCGCCGCAGCTGCTCGCGGCATTCCTTCGGTTTGTTGAGTCGTAGATAGGCCAGCGCGAGCGAACACTGTATATTGGGAAGGGTGTCCCACTCCTTGCTCAGACGCGTCTGTGTGCAGAGATCCACGAAATGGGCATATTCTCGGCCTCGCAGGGCCAAGTGATCGATAAGAAGCCGGATGCAGTAGGGGTCAGTCTCATTGAGACTCAGTAGTAATTTCGCCCACTCATACGCCGTCCGCCAAGTACCCTTCATCCCCAGATTAGCAATGTACCTCCAGCCAACCAGCCACAGCTCGCGGTTCTCCATATGCACAAAGTCAAGTTTTGCCTGGCCTTGCTTAACGAGGTTGCTGAAAGACGAATGGGCTGAACGCCCGATGTTGAACAGTGCGCGCTCGAGTAGATCGGCCGAGACTGCATGATCACCCTGATGCTTTGCTATCTCAGACACCTGTAGGAGGGTAGAGATGTGGTAGGGGTTGTATTGTAAGAGGTGGATCATTCTTTGGGGATCCATCGACTCCACGCACATATCGAACTGTCTCTGCACGTCTGTATAGGATGAATTGTGCACAATCTTGTACATAGTAGAGCCATTTTGGAGCTTTTCGACTAGCTCCATTCCAAGACCACCACTGGGAGATCGAGGCCACTCATCCCTGCCCTGCATGAGAACGTTCCGCCGCTGCGTCACGCCAGCCAGACTCTGACCCCTACTGGCAGGGCTGTACCGACCTGTCAGTGCCTGCCCTAAGTCAAGCGTCTCTCGCCCTCTATCCCTTCTGCGACCTGATCCAGTATCTTGATCGAAGTTTTCCAACACGACATTCCCAAATAATTTGCGCATCTCGTTCGTCGCATTCAGGCATCTAGGATCAATGGCGAGAAGCGCTTCCGGTGTTTTCGGGAATCCAGCATCACGGTCTTCTGCGGCGCCTGGACCACCAGTGTGTGCGGAATGTTTAGGGTTGACGGCCAAGTCTTTCAGCGCTTTGTCGATATCATCCAGTCCTGTAGTCTCGGAAGTAGCAGCACCGGCCCCCGATTTAGCTCCAGCCTTCTTTTTTTTCTTGTTCTTCTTATTCTTCTTTCCCGGGGCTGCTGGCTTAGGTGCAGGTGCAGGTGCAGGAACCTCTTTAGGTTGAGTCACCGGCTCAGGTTCCTCAATCTCAGCTTCATTTTCGGACTCCTGCTCGTCTTCGTCATCGTCGACTGAGTTCAACAGATCGAAGGCGTTGAGCTTCGGCTTCGACGGCCGGACCACTGGCTCTTCATCGCTCGAGTCATCGTTTTCTTGTTCGACTTGTGCCAGCTGCAGCTCTTGTTCGCGCTGCTTCTGCAGCTTGCGGAGCGCACGGGAGGACATTCAGGAGTCGGCAATATATCCGAATATGTAGAGACTGGATTTACTGGGTGCAATGGGCCACACACGCAGACAGTGACAGGGAGAAGATATTGAAAGGAAGGGCCCAAGATCCATAGAACAAAAGAATATGATTGAATCGGGCAGTCCCGCGGGGAATGACGACACGGCCGAGACAGGCTTAGCGGGGTTCTGGCAGTTTTGCTTAAGCCCCTTTCGGAACATGCCGTATGTAATGTCACAAACAATACGTACACGGTATCACATGACGCAATGGCGGCGAGATCCCGTGGTTGAAGTAGTTGCTTGCCTCCACCGCATCTCGTTGTTTCTCACTTGCTTATCTTCTGCTTGCTTTTGTTGTTCTCCGAAACCAGAGACGGAGAGTAGTCAAGACACTCCCGGCTCACACACAACTCTCTATCCGCCGGCCCAATGCGTCGTGCGGCTTTTCAGGCCCTTCGTACTGCCCGTCGCGTGCCAGCATGGAAGGTCACTGGTAGGAAACCGTGCGCCGTGTCCTTCTCTAGCAGTCGGAGTCTCGGTCTACGTGCTTCCTCCACGGGCAAACACCCCTCTTATCTCTCCGCCCCCCTACAGTCGTCGATGCATCTTCGGAACTTCTCGCTCGCTGTCATTTCGACCGTCGTCGCTTCGGGCGCCTGGTACGCTTATCAGGGCACCGGCCAGACATCGGCGGGTCTGAACCCAACATCGTCGCAATTCCGTTCGTATTCGACCGCTGGTGCGCAAGCTGAAGCCCCTGCGGAGGCCACTCGACGTGCGCTGCTGGTGGATAATGACCAGTTTTTTACCGCCCCTATTTCTGGAGATCAGCCTTTATCCAAGCACACGGACGATTCCGACCGTCGAGTTCTCGAGATGTTGACCCCGGAGCAGGCCACACAGAAGCTCAGGAAGAACGAAGAGTCATATTTGGTGAACCGGGGCAAGGGAGTGGTCCGTTATGATATTGTTCAGGTGCCTAGTAATTCTCCGATCGAGGATGATCATGCCGAAAAGATCATTGAGGTGCCGTCGTCCGTAGCGGCAGCCAATCAAGGCGAATCCAAGAGTGATTGGATGTTCTGGGCGGTGTTTGATGGCCATTCGTACGTCTACAGAATTCCATACGATCAAGCATCTTCCCCTTACTAACTTATGGTTTTTCAGAGGCTGGACAACATCTGCCAAATTGCGCAATGTTCTCATCTCCTACGTCGCTCGTGAATTGAACACTACCTACAAAGCCGCAGCTGCAGACCCCTCTCTGTTGACGCCCTCGTCCGCTGCCATAGACGCCGCGATCAAGCAAGGGTTCACTCGTTTGGACGACGATATCGTGCACAGCAGTGTCGACAAGGTGCTCAAGTCCAACTCCCGCCGGGTCGCAGCCGAGATGCTTGCGCCTGCTCTTTCCGGATCTTGCGCTCTTCTTGCTTTCTACGACTCTCAATCTAAGGATTTGAAGGTCGCCTGCGCAGGTGACTCCAGAGCTGTTCTGGGTCGTCGCGCTGCGAACGGTAAATGGTCGGCAACACCTCTTTCCGAAGACCAGACTGGTGGAACTCCGTCGGAGATGAAGCGTCTACGGGAGGAGCATCCCGGGGAGCCCAACGTTGTGCGCAACGGACGGATTCTCGGACAGCTTGAGCCGAGTCGCTCTTTTGGAGATGCTTTCTACAAGTGGAGCAGGGATACGCAGGACAAGATCAAGCGACAGTTCTTTGGTCGCACTCCCCATCCCCTGTTGAAGACCCCTCCCTACGTGACTGCCGAGCCAATCATCACCACCACAAAGATGGACCCCGGCAGCGGTGACTTCCTCGTCCTCGCAACCGACGGTCTCTGGGAGATGTTGAGCAACGAGGAAGTTGTCGGTCTTGTTGGCCAGTGGGTTGAGCAGCAGCAGCAATTCGGCGCCAGTGGCAGCAACAAGGCCTGGCTGAAGAGCTGGTTTAGCTTTGGCAACAAGTCAGAGCTGCCCGTGGAAGGGCCCAAGGAGACCGACGCTGAAGGCCAACGCCGTCCCATTCGCCAGCAGCAATACGACATTGCTGGAGCAGCCAGCCGGTTCACTGTTGAGGATCAAAACGCTGCGACTCACCTTGTGCGCAATGCCATGGGAGGAAAGGACAAGGAAATGGTCTCCGCCTTGCTCACACTTCCCAGTCCTTATTCTCGCAGATACCGGTATGCTTCCTTCCCTACTTTATCTTTTCTAGGATTCCGCTAACTTCACCCAGTGACGACGTAACTGTCGAGGTTATCTTCTTCGGCGAGGGCCCTGACAACCGCACCGTCACCATCAACGAAGAGGCCAGCGCATCCGAGGAGAGCGTCAAGGCCAAGCTGTAGTTGTAAACCCATAACTTTTTACCATAAGACATTATTATGACTGGTGCTAAAGAGCCATAAAAAGAGAGATGCAAGAAAACATGCTTGATTGTCGATTTCCATTTCTTATCCTTTGTCTTTGATGCCCGTTCGTGATACATGCATACACAGTTGACGGCATCCACTGTCTTTTATGATTTTCTTTCACCCAGACTAAATGAACTGGCAGTACAGCCGGCGTTACGCGTGCGGAGCCTGGTGGGGAATATTATCTTGCTTTTAGTATGCATTAATTAGCTAGCATGGAATAAGATACACATGACATAGAATGTTACATTCGTGCAACTCGTGCTCTTTTACAAATGGAACTGATGCTATTCCTGGGGTATCGAGATTCGAATAATAATACAGAGCGGCATATGTCCGCCATGCCATAAATTGCGCTGAGATTGTCAAGCTTCCTCAGTGCTCGAACACCCGGTCTCCGGTCCGTCAGGCCAGGCCGTGACTCAATGGGTTCAGTTATGGACGAGCATGTATGAGACGATTGCACCCGGGTATATTCTCATGAAAGAAACCGCGACGCATATCCTTGCCCTGAGCGAGTGATAGATGTGTTGTCCCTCAGTGAGACTATCTCAGACGCATTTCAGTACTCGTGACTGAGCAGGGCCTGTCTCGCATCTTGACTCGGTCGGCTATAGCCTGATATTACATACTCCGACGTGTCCGCAATCCATGTCCATAGTCTCATTTCATGTCTTCTTATGCGGAGGCGCCAGGCGGTTTGGTGCTTTGTACATGACATAGTGTCTCTTCCAAACAGGTAGGGGCTTAACCGGGAAAAGCACCCGATCCAGGAGTAAGGTCTGTAACGTGGCGATGTTCGTACTGCTGAGCCAGTAGATCATCAATGCAGTAGGCATCTCCGACACATAGGATGACAATCCCACATTCAACGCCAGCACCTGAATGAACATCCGGATTCCCCGCAAGGAAAGCTGCTTGTACATCTCTATCTTGGGCAGATCCGCCAAGTTCTTCAAAGGCTGGGCCTTCCAACCCATTCGGATATTCAGCAGGATAGAGAGTGTTAGCGCCAAGGGCAGAATACCGGTAGGATCTCCGGCCAGGAGATCAGGGAACCAAAGAGCACCCTCATTGGCGAGTGAGGGCTCGACCGCCAGATGCAGGGCAGACGAGGGATCCGCAGACTCGGGCTCAAGGCGCGATAGGAGCCAGGGCACTAGACCACGGTCATTGCCGGACATGGCGCGGAGACTCTCCATGATGGAGATCCATATGGGTAATTGGAGGAAGTTCAGCGGTTTCCAGAACCGGGGAATGCCCAGGCGACGGTGTACGATTCGTTTCCTTTCCAGGAATTGCTTCATGAGCTGTTGCTTTTGGGCCCTTGTAGGGCCAATTTTGGCGAGCAACAGGCGGTCTTCGCGGGTGTATTCGTCTGACTTCTGCAATTTCTCTTTGAAACACCTGTTCCATGCTTGGAGGAGCGGTATCGCATCCCGTTCTCGTCTCGCTTGCATCTTGCTGTAGAGTTGCAGCGGCAGCGCAATGGATGTTCGGACGATCAGAGCGCTCAATGGGATGGAGACGGCCCATGATAGACCGGAAATGGCGTGGACATTGTGAAGAAAGGCGGAGGAGAGTTCGAGGGCTTCGTTGATGAAGGGAGTTGGGCGTGTTGGATGGAAATGCCGGACCTGCTGGAAAGCCGCCGTCTTGCGTGCGGGATGCGACAATCGGAAGGGCCGCATGTTAAGCAATTGGCTGGGTGGCTGGAGGTACGGACTAGAAAAAATAGGATATGTACAAGAATGAAATGATGTATTTATGAATTAAGAGACAATGCCTCACCAACACCGCACCGAGTTGATCAGATCAGACCAGAATGAGTTGGAAGGGCCGCGGAGGATGGAAAACATGTGATCACGTGGAATGCTCAAATCACGTGGTGATAGGAACAAGACAAGACTGACCATACCGTCAAGCTGTCTTGTATGTATGGTAACATACCATACAGGCTATCGATAAGATCTCGAGATCGACCCGCTTCTTCGCTTCGTCTTCAACCTCCACGCTGGCCAGTTTCATTCTTCTTCTCTTCCGCTTCTTATCCACCTGCCATGTCCGCAGCTGTCTCTCGTTAGCCATGATGCTGCTCATCCTCAAGTCGCTCCTCACCTTGCTCGCCCTCCTGGCGACCTGTGTGCTACTGCCCCAGCTGCCCCTGAGTCTTCTCCGCCTAGTTCTCCGCGGTGTCGGTTGGCTGGTCCAGAAGCGCACCCGCTCTCGCCGCGAGTATATCATCTCGCGCGTCCGCGCTGACGAGGAGGAACATGCTGCCCGCACAAAGTCCGCCTCTGCTACCAACTCCGGTGATGAGGAGGACTGGGAGAAGGTCGACACCTCCAGCTCCAGCTCCGGAACCGCTGGCATCAACCGCAATGAAGAATGGAATGGCATCATCGGTTTCTTCCATCCGTTCTGGTAATGCCCCAGCAAACCCCTCGTTGCAGCTCCCCACTGATCACTATTCTACAGTAACGCAGGCGGTGGTGGTGAACGTGTCCTCTGGGAGGCCGTGAGGGCGACCCAGAAACGCTGGCCCAAGGCCATCTGCGCCATCTACACGGGAGATCATGAGGTCAACAAAGCAGCCATGCTGGAACGGGTCCAGGTACCACTCACACCAGCTTCTCCATACCTGTCATGCACTTACTGATGACCTCAGAACCGCTTCAACATCACCCTCCATGCCCCCACTGTCGTTCTCCTCTATCTCACCACCCGCAAATATGTTGTTAGCAGCATGTACCCTTACATGACTCTCCTCGGCCAATCCCTAGGCTCTCTCATTGTCGCCTACGATGCCTTCAACCTCCTTGTCCCGGATATCTTCGTTGACACAATGGGCTACGCATTCACCCTCGCTTTCAGCAAGCTTCTCTTCCCCTCTGTCCCGACCGCCGCCTACGTGCACTACCCGACCATCTCCACGGACATGCTCCAATCCCTCGACGACCAGACCGGCCTGCAAGGCGTCAACTCCGGTGCCGGCAAGGGTCTCAAGGGCCAGATCAAGCGGAAGTACTGGATCGCATTTGCCAAACTCTACGGCTGGGTAGGCGGCCACGTCGACGTCGTCATGTGCAACTCCTCCTGGACATCAGCACACATCCGCGCCATCTGGGGTCCCTCCCGCCAATCCAACCCCCACAAAGATCCCACCGTCATCTTCCCACCCACCGCTGTCTCCGAACTCGAGTCCACCATCACCGTGTCCCCAGAGACCGAACGCACCCGCCAACCCATCATCCTCTACATCGCCCAATTCCGCCCGGAGAAGAACCACCCCTTACTCCTCCGCTCTTTCGCCCGCTTCCTCCAAGAGCGCCGCGACCAGAACGCTGACCCCGAATCCGAGCCCAAGCTCGTCCTGATCGGTTCCGTCCGCCACGCCAGCCCCGACGAAACTCACATCTACAACCTCCGGCTACTAGCCCACGAACTCCGCATCCGCGACCAAACCACCTTCATCTGCGACGCCAGCTGGCCCACCATCCTCGACCACCTCTCCACGGCCTCGATCGGCGTCAACGCCATGTGGAACGAGCACTTCGGCATCTGCGTCGTCGAGTACCAAGCCGCCGGTCTGATCAGCGTGGTCCACGACTCCGGCGGTCCCCGCGAAGACATCGTCATTGATCTCGGTGATGGCGCCACGGGATTCCGCGCCTCCACGGAGGAGCAATTCGCTGCTTCGTTCGAGGCGGCGCTTGCGCTTCCGGTTGAAGAGAAGGTCGCGATGCGGCTACGCGCCAGGAAGTCTGCGTTGAGATTCACCGAGGAAGAGTTCCATGCTAAGTGGATTGAGGAGATTGGGAAGTTGGTGAGGTGAGCGTTTGTGGTCGTAAGGGAAAACTGATTATCCAATCCCATCCCACCTCTTATAAAAAGAAATCATATCTATTATCTGCTCCATTAAGAGTTTCGGTTTCTTCAGCTGGCTGGCTAGCTAACTAGCTGTCCAGCTGTTGGGCGTTATCCACGGCACTGGGGGTAAATGAATGCATT
>NT_166533.1:1353030-1366834 GCF_000002855.4 Aspergillus niger
CCTCTTCACTGAAACCTGAGTACTTACATCAAACTTGGAGCCTACTATATGTCCGTAATCAGAAGGTTGTAGCAGACACAGCTGAACTAATACTATATTTAGTGCTAACAGACAGGAGTGTAGAGCTTGTCTTGTTCAGTAATTCCTTATGGCAGGGAGGGCCTTGCAATTGATGCATGAGCGCTCGTATAGTACTAAGTTTCCCTTCAGCTGGGGCTCAATCAAGTTTTACTTCTGGTTCTAGGGTACCCTGTATAACAATGAATAGAAAGATAGATATAGACTGTACGAAAAGAACAGTACGCTACTATCATCTTAGAATGTGGATATGACAATGGGCATAGGACTGAACCTTATTCTGTTAATTATGGTAGCGTATACTTCGCAGAAAGGTCTACCGCACCCCAGTCAATTACATGAGCTTAACAAGACACCTCTCACACTGAGTAGGACAATAAATGTGGTGGAACGAAATAATTTAAAATATGCGTATTCAAATGGATATCCCTTTTCCTTGGGTAACAGAAAATAGAAAATAGCAAAGTACCTAAACCTCGCACACGAAAACACAACCGGGAGCATCTTCCATGGGTATGAAGTTCAAGGATTCTTCGTAATCTCGTAACAAGATAAGAAAAAAATAATGCGTGGTCGGGTTAGACCAGCTGAGAATGAAAGAAAAGCAGTAATAGAAATAAAAATAGGAAGTGGTAGGGCTGAACGAAAGTGAAACCCGCCGTCATGAGGCAATCAATCAATCACCAATCCAATCCGTCTCCCTGTATCTCAACGCCAAAACCCTGTTCTATTGAGAAATCGAAATCATGAGGAAGCCTGCTGCACCCGTTGCCTCAAATTTCGGGTAGAATGGAAAGAAATATCGCCTGTTTAATGATCAAGATGGGGAAAGAAAAGAAGAAAAAAAAAACTGGGGCGAAAGGGGATATAGCACCCGAGCTAAGAATGAAGAAAAATATGGGAAGGCAGGCGAGCATCACCGAGACAAGCGTTGTCATGCTCTCCAATCCGTTTCTCGATAGCCAGATTCTGCAGGGTTTACTCCTAACATTTGGCCCGGATTGTTCACATCATACATGTTACTCGGACCTCCGTAGCTTCCGCTTATGCCAGAGACACTACTGAGGCCAGATTCGTCTTCATCAAACCCAAACTCTCCGCCGGAACTAGCATCGAAGCTGCTGCGACCTCCTAAATCACTGGGATCGTCTGCGGTGGCAGGGATCTGATCCCACTGCAAGGTCTGCAGCGCGGGGTATTGGGCCAGCAACGCGGCAGGAAGAACGAAATTGCTGGTATGTTGGCCATCCATTCCTGGCACCATCAGCGGAGGTGGTATAGGCTGTAGGTGCTGTTGCTGATCCATCATCGTGCGCTCCCGCTCTTGAGACTCTTCATCCAACAACGGCTTGATACAGATCCGACCAGCTTCGGAACGGAAATGACGACCCAGAGCATCTGCACGAGCGAATCGCCGACCACATCCCCACTGTCCACCCCGGGAGAGGTCACCGCGACAGACGAATTTCTTTTCACCGGAATGCAGCCCCTCGTGCCGCTTCCGATCATGCTGTCGCGCAAAGGCTTTCCCGCAGACAGTACATACGAACGGCCGTTCATCGGTGTGCGTACGCAAATGGGATCGTAGGTTGTAGGCTCGCGTAAAGCGCTTGGGGCACAGGTGACACTGGAACGTGGCCGGGTGTTTCTGGACACGTTTGGAGTCGTTAGGGTTGCCCCCAGGCCTCTGGGGATCCGCAAGGCCGAGAATGTAATTTCTACTGTCGATCGACGACGTAGACAGTCGCCGACCCGACCGCGAGGGAGACGGCTCTCGGGAGCTGGGATTACTATGTGGCTGTCGCCCCATGGTATCAAAGGGCGACAGCGACCGGGGTGACGGAGGCACAAATGGCTCCAGGCTGGTCGAGGTAGAAGATGACCGTGCGCGAGAAGCAGGGTGGGCGTATGGGTCCGACTTACTGCGCATGCGGGAGCCTATAAGCTCGCAGTTAGCATTGTACGAGAAAATGCAAAAAATGGGGCGAGCAGTGACAACTTACGCATGGCAACGGGGGGACTCAACGAGTCCAAATCCGCACTGGGCTTCGTCTGCGGGAGGTTGAGATTCTTCGCCGGGGGCGCGAATTCCACGTTGATAGATGGGGGCGCCATTTGCGATGCTTGACCTATATCACCCATGCCAGCGTTTCCTTGGACCATCATACCCTCCCCGTACATGTCGGTCGGTGGGGTGGGGTACTGCGTGTTGCCCGCAGGAGTAGAGATGTACGGCACGTTGGGAATCATGTCTGTCGGCTGTTGAGGCATCAACTGCGGGGAGATATATGGACTGTGAGCAGGGCTGATGCCCTGTGGATGGTGCTGTTGCTGACCATCAGACAAAGTGAAAGATTCAATGCCTAGTGCATTGTCGTAAAGACCGGGGTCATGCTGGGGTGCTAGGAGGGGGGAAGGGTTGTTCTCCACGCCATCAAAAGATTCATGCTGAGACATGTATGGAGATGGGGCAGCGGATGACACCTCAGACACCTCAGATGGGGCCCGTCGATGACCCTGGAAGGCGGAGTTGGCCATGACTGCCTGCCAATCCGTATGCACATTGCCCGACATGTATGCGGCGCTAGCAGGATCCAAGGAAGTATGGCGGGAATGTTGCGGGGTGTAGTAAGTCCCCGGCGTCGAGCTGGGCGGCGACATGGGCCCGGGAGATGAGTGCTGATAATGGTCCTGGGGAGAGATCGGAGACAATTGCGGAGAAGCCGAGGGATGAGGAGAGGGTATCTGGCTGACGAGGTCGGCAGGATTAACCGCTTGACTGCCCGGTCGGGAATGGCTGTGAACTTGGGGATCTAGCAAGAGCGGGGAGTCGTAGTCCGGGGCGGCCGTGCTATTCGGACTAGGGTTCTGGTATAGGGCAAAGTCGAAATCTGTGGGGTTTGAGTTCAACAGATTAGAGAAGTTCTCGTCTGACGCCTGTTGTTGTTGTTGCTGCTGCTGTTGCTGCTGCAAGGACAGGCCCGTCGACTGGTCCAGCTGGGGCATCAACCCAGCATCGAAGGATTGTGGCAGTTGAAGGCTGTGCGAGTATGTTTGATCGGTCGGGGCCAACGTCTGCGCGGCGGAGGGTGCGGAGAGATAACCGGTGGGGTTATAGCCGTAGGAATCAGAGGCGCCTGGATTGGAGGGGTTGTAGGAAGTAGAGGTATAAGGAGCTGTAGTGGTTGCGACGGAGACATCCAAGGTCAATCCGGCGGAGGGATCATTATATGGACTGATACTGCGGCTCCTCATCCCAGCGGGCGACTGCCCCGAGTCGGGCAGGTTGTCCTGGGATGCCATGACGAGAGGATGAACCAAAAATAGATACCACGCGATGCAAGGCTTAGTCGAGTTGAAACGCAAGGTCCGGTCCAATCTCACACCCAACGGAGAAGCTGAAGAAACGCGGGGAAGGGCGAGTCAGAAGTGCCGCAGGGAGGGATGTGGGCGTGGAGGAGGGCCAGGAGGGGGAGGTAGAGGAAGGAATCGGGCACGAGTTAGTGGATGACGGCGGCGGGCGATTCACAACCAGCACGGCACAGCAATGGAGAATTCGCGTGCAGAAAGGCGGACACGAGCGATCAGAGGGGGGGGGGGGAAGAGGCAAATGAGGGAAAGGGGGGGGTGTGGTTGTGGGAAGAGGGAGAGGGAGAGTTGAGTGAGAGAGTGAGAGTAAGAGAGCCTTGCGATTCAGCCTCGTGGCGCGCAGTCGGTCTGGAGGGGGAAAGTCGTTGCACACATTCTCAGGCGCCAACAAGCGCCGGGGAAGATGCCGGGAGAGGACGATCCTCAGCCGCTAACCAGGGACGAGAGAGATAGATGCAGATTCAATCAGACACTCACTCTCACACACACAGACAAGGGTGAAACCAGGAAAGAAGATCGAAACTCGAAAAGGATGATGAAGCTGACGGTCCAAGAAGGAAGCTCAAGGCAGAAACTCGTCCAGATTCCCAATGCCTGATTCCCGGGGCACGTGCAAAGCAAGTATTCCTCAGGCCAGACAGTCTGCCTGTCCAGAACAAATCACAATACTAAATGACCTGTCAATTTGCTGGCTTTCATTTTAAGTTTCTACTGATGCTGAAAGGTCTATTTATCAGTTTATTTGTAGTAAAACAAGGTCTTGTGAATTCCCTCTCCCAGTTAGTTCTACTGTTTTCATTATAGTCACTTAATCTACTACTTCTAGTACTACTACTACTAAGACTTAATATCTGTTCATCAAACAATCTTCAACTCACATAATCATGCTTGCCCGTCTTACAAACATATTCACCCCACCCACCAATCCTTCCGTGCTCCTTGTTGTTGGCAACTTTGGTGCCACAATCCATGTTCTTCATCTCCTACCCGAGGACGGCACCATCCAACGCTTCGGCCTCACAACCCCATCTACTAACTTTCGCTACCGCGGAGCCAGAGAGCAGGCGCGCGAACAGATCGGCACAGTTACACTTCACGTTGGAGATGGCGAGTCTGCCGACAGCTTCCTCGACGACGTTGAGACACGAATCCGTAAGCTGCGAAATCAGACAAGCAGTGGTGAAGTGACTCAGCTAGTGCAAGACGTCCTTCAGCCCGCAGCACTCGATGCGATTCAAGAAAGAAAGGACCGAGAGCGCTCTATGCGCGCGACGCAGACCTACCCTGTTTATGTTGTTTACATACGCTTGAGCGCAGGGAGGAGTCTGACTGGGCTGACAAGCTTTCCTTAATGTAGATTTCATCAGTTCTTGTGCTCAAGATCCGGACAGTAGTTGTGGTGTTTTGAATTAACATTACATGCATTACAGTAA
The DNA here is from genome assembly GCF_000002855.4 of Aspergillus niger. Classification (NCBI taxonomy): domain Eukaryota; kingdom Fungi; phylum Ascomycota; class Eurotiomycetes; order Eurotiales; family Aspergillaceae; genus Aspergillus; species Aspergillus niger. Next base: position 1,357,911 of record NT_166533.1, read on the forward strand.
TGCATTCGCACATTACTTGTCCTATTTATGAGTAGCTGAGCATGAAGTGCAGTTAGTCAATAGTAAGAGCAAGCGATTGTATCAATAACTCTTAAAGACTTGACAATAATAGTTTAGACTGCTAAATAGGCAAACTGCCTCTACGAAATAAAGTAAAGAATCTCCGACTAAAACGAAAGAGAGGGTGAGACATTGAAATCATTGGAGCAGCAACAGGTCACTGGAAACACGGCGTGAAAATGACGCTATAATCCGCTTCACTGGCGGTCATTTTCAGCGTCAACCTCACAAGTACTCACATTCTAGTCTAGTTGTAATGCGGATATCCCCCTTGCGAACGCTGCCTAGAAAGCAGGGGAGACTTTCCTATCCCCCCTGGTCGGGAAAATGATAAGAATAGCAGCATATTGCGGGATTTATTTCTCAATGGATAAGAGTTAATCAATGGAGAACGAGAGAAAGAGTAGTAGTGTGTGAGGGTGTGTGTGTTGATCTGACAAGGCAGACTGCAGGATCCACTGAGACTGGAGACTGAGATGAACGAAGGGTGAAACCAGGAGCAAAAAAACGGTTGACGTAGCCTGCAGCCGAGTTAACCTGCACAGTGCTGATCTAAAAAGGGTCCAAAGCAAGAATAACTGAAGAAATTATTGATTGATTGATTGAATCATCCATCACAGCCCAAAAAGCCAATTGTCACGGTAGTTAGTTCATGCTGATGAGGGACAGCTGATCTAATCGGGTAGGAGATGTAGGATAAAAATAGCCTGTCTATCTCTTCCTCACCAGGTCGATTGACAAGGATCAAAAGTCAAACCAAGAGAAAGAGACAAAAATAAAAGTACAAGGGTGTTATGATTGGGATCACGACCTGACAGGCTGCAGCGACGAGAATTCCTTGATTGCCCTAATTAGATACATACTCCATAGCAATGCCAGATATCCCTCTACTTTCCTCCATATGCTTTACTTTTATCTCCCCAGCGTCATGCAAGTCGGAAACCCTCACGTCACGGATTATTTTACGTCAAATAGTAAGAGGAAGAGAGATGTGCCAAATATCCCGCACTGATCCCTTCGTATTACGATAATCATTGATTATTTCCGAATTGTGTGATGGATAGATCACCATCTATTCTCTTAACTTTCTCTCTTCAGCAAACCTGTCAGCCTTAACCCCTCCCCCTATCTCGGTTGCAAACACACATTCTCTCCTTCTCTCTCTCTCTCTCTCTCGACAAACTCCCAGGGTTCAATTTCCTTGGCTCTGATTTAGATAGATTGGCCGGCCATGCCATTAGCTGCTTAGAACACCGCCGATCCCAACTGGATCGCTGGTTGCACAGCCACCCTATCTGCTGCCCCTCGACTGCAGGTCCACGGTTCAACCGCAGGCTTCACCATTTGTGTGTTAATGTGTTTGTGCGCGCGGGCCGATAGTTTCTTGATGGATCTACATGAATTATTTCCCTAACGGGTGTGCCTTTTTATCTTATTCTTCTTTGGTTTAGTTTATCGTTTTCTGAAACTGTTTGCTACTGTTCAAGTGGTGCAGGTAGCAGAGTTGAGTTATGGTACTAACTCCTGATTGTTGATCAATTATTAACACATACTACTATACTCACACACATACGCTGTAACATCACTACTTAATAGAGTACATAATAGCTGAGATGCATCGATCTGGTGCTCTCAAACAGAAGAAAAAAATATCAGAGGTCCTCAAACACGGTGACACTCTCCAGGACTTCATCTGTGTCAATATCCACCATCAGGTTGTCCGCACAGCTGGATCCTAGCGCGGCATTGTCGACCCACGCCGGTTCCCAGTAATAAATACCCAGTCCGTCCGTGACGCCCTCTACCACCTCTGCGAGCTTCTCGAGGAACTCCTCCTGTCCTGCGGCCGAGAAGGGGATCGAGCTGAGATCCGACGGGAATGAATACTCCGGGTCCGGGCAAGACACGGGCCAGTTCGTCTCCACCACCACCACGGACTTATCGTAGTTCGATTGCATGTTCGTGAGGCTGGTCTGGAGCGCCGACAGGGTAGCTTCCGAGCTGTAGAATGGATAGTACGAGACTCCCATGAGGTCGAAATCCGTGGAGAGCAGCGACCCCGTGGCCAGGACAGTCTTGTAGAAGTATTCTTGTTCCTCCCAGTCCCATCCATTGTCCAGGTGGATCATAATCTTCGGGGTTGTGGCCTGGTTGGAGTCCTTCACTCCCCAGGCGCCGGAGTGCAGCAGCTTCGCGATATTGTCATAGTTGCTGGTTTTGCCCAATGGCCAGAGAAGTCCGCTGCTGATCTCATTACCAATGGAGACAATCTCTATGTCAATGTCATTCTCTGCGAAAGTGTTGCAGACGTCGAGCGTGTAGTTATACAGTTGCCAGGTGAGTGTGTCGATGTCCGTGGTCGACCAACCGGTAGGGGTAGTCTGTATACATCTCTTACGTTAGTGTTCCATCTCTCTCTTGCGGTGTCTTCCCTTCCAGCAGTAGGACGGACCTGATCACTGGGATCTGCCCACGTATCACTGAGATGCAGATCCAAGTAAATGCTCATACCCGCGGCCTGAACACGCTTGGCCAGCTTGAGATTATAGTCGAGATCGTACGAGCCATCGCTGGGGTCTACCCACACCCTCTGTCGGATCGAGTTGACGCCATTGTTGACCAGAATATCCTCCAATGCCTGGGTCTCGCCATTCAAATTCTTATAGCTGATGCCGGCATCTTCCTCGATCAAAAGGGAGGAGATATCCGCCCCGCGGTAGGTCAGGGCGGCGCTGCTGAGCAGAGGCAATGCAGAGAGAAGCAGAGAGTAGATCATCATGGTTGTCATCGACGCTCGCCTCTAATGAGCCCGGTTATCACTCTCACGGTCGGATCCAGCGGTTCGAGGGAGTCAAGCCTGGCACCAGAGCTCTTTTTAAAAGGCGTCATCGACTGGCCGCGTCGAGCCATTGTCCACTGGGTCCGTCTTGCAAATGACACGGAGAAGGCAAAGGACAACATCTGCCCATATAGATTAAACACCACCGGAGTTCTCCACGTTTTAATCAATGCAGGACGGCAGTCAGCGTCAGGTCATGCATCGCGAGACACCAAGTGTTTCCAATCTGCCGAGCCATTGGTGGAGGAACCTGACACCGTCCGTGCAGATCGGCCGGTGGCACGCCCGAACCCATTATTCTCCATACTTAGACGGGCAGTCGGATTTGACTTGCGGTAAACCACCTCCCCCGAGGTCAGATGGTCGCCCAAACTCTCTGCAGCCACATGGGCACATACGACGACATTTCGGTTGTACTCCGGATCTAGTTTAGGAGACGCTCTCAGGCCTCCTCCCTAAGCTCCTACGGACTCGTGGTTCTGCTTGGCCTGTTTCAGCTTCCATCCAACTCCCCCCCCCCCGGCATAGAAAGTATCGGCACACTAGGCTAGACGGTGACCCGCTTTTCCCATGTGCAGCAGAAAGGCACAGGCGCACCCAAGTGGATCGTAAACGTGTGAGTGTCTCTCACTTCCTCTGTGTGTATATTGTTGTTCTCTTCATCATCTCTCGCGACTTGGTCATCAACATCGTGTCCTTCCATGGCAACCTTTCCGCAAAGCAAAATCCTACTCCCGCTGCCACCGGCTATCCAAAGCCAACAAAAAGAAAAGGGGGAAAGGCAGGTACATTGTATAGCCTGACCCACCCTCCATTACATACACGCAATCACAGACCCCAGGCCCAATGCAGCAAACAGACCAGATATATATAGACGCAGAATGAACCCCAGCATCATCCGAATGCAAGCCAATGGATGAGGATAACAGAATAAAGAGGACCGAATATGAACGTGCCGCCGATGCAAATATATGTACAAGCAATGTATCTGTGTCTCAACAGATGTGGAACCCTAGGGAAGTTTCCTGTATGCCAGCAAAAGGGACGCAACCAGCCAGAAAGAAAAAAAGAAGGTGGGGGGAAGAAGCGAAGAAACGAAAAGAAAAGGAATATATCCCCCCACTAATTGAATAAATGATATACACGCAGAAATTAAACCCCAACAAGATAATGATCATGGTGATCGAATGAAGCCGTGACCACCCAGAAAAAAAAAAGTCAGGCATAATATGATGGTAATAGTGTCATGATCGGTAAAGGAGAAGCAAATGCAAATCATCATGTAACGGTGAAGGAAACTTTTGATGTCCCTTGCTTAGATGTCAACGAAAGACCCCCGGCAATGATAGGCGTGTGTTGTGATCATGACTTCGACTGTCCCGGGCGGATGATTGGCTTCTGAGGGGTTGCCCTCTTTTTACCAATGACAAGTCCTTCATCTTCCGAGTCATCACCAGACTCTTCTTCGTCATCGCAGTAGTAACGGCATTCATCATCTTCTGCAGGGCGTGGAGGACAGGAATGCCGGGCTTTGACTGTCTCGCCAGTGCGAAGAATCGAAGGAACCTGAACGGCTGGTTCAGCATCCTTCTCCTTGAAGCCACTCTCACCGGAGAGAGACGAAGCTCCTGACACCACAGACGGGATGCTGGGGTGAGAAGTGCTTTGGGACATGCCGCTAGTATACTCGTCAATTGATGAAGAGGAAATTGTAGCTGCCGATGGCGGCGATGTCGTCAGCCCTCCGGAAAGAGGATCTCCAGAGGACTGGTCATTCGACGAGTCTGAGGCTTGCGGGTGATTCTCAATCCGCGGGCCCATGTAGTCACCGGAGCATGGCTCGCTGTCGCCACGAGCGCTAGTGTCTGCATCACCGACGGGTCCGAGGTCGCTCCTCCTCTTCCGTAGCAAGGCCTCCTTGGTCAAATGGAATGGCTCGGCGGAATGCTTGCCTGGAAGCTGGTGGGATCGGTTTCGCCGATGGCTGGAAGCTCTAGCAAGGGAGCCATCGGGAGGAGTCAAGAGCGGCTCCTCATTCGACAACAAGTTGCAATTCTGCATTTGACCAACAGCCGAGGCCACACTTAAAGCCAAGCTCGGCTCAGAATGACGGTCACCTTCCAAAGACGCTGTCTCGCCCGAGACAGACCGATCGGAGCGCCAATCCCCAGGTTGAAGGCCTCTTGCAAGCCGACGGCTCGCGCCACCAAAAAGGCCACCGAGGTTCGTAGTCCCAGACGGTTCCATACGGACAGGGGTGCCAGCACGCTGGGGTACTGATACTCTTTTATGGTCCGATGGTTTCACGGTCTTGGCAGATTCAGCAGTGGACAATGTGGATGTAGTGCGCTCGGGGGGGTCTGGACGCGTAGATTGTTCCTGCACTGATAGGGAATCGGACGAAGCGAAATAGGATGGCTGATCTTCTCGGCCCACGGGACTTGCGGTCACACTCTGCGAAAGCGGATGCTCCCCTTCCCTAGGCAACCGGAGAGAACGAGGGAATTCTTCATCTCCCCTCAGGCTGTGCCGCCGATTATCCCAGAGATATTTCCCAAAAGCAGTGCTGCTTGTAGTTGACGATGACTCGACCGAAGGAGAATTACTCGGAGTCCGTTTGCGACTATCCTTCTCTTTTGACCGTCCAGTCAGATAATTAGACCACTTAGCAACGTTGGATCGCACACGCTGAATGAACGGTACTTTGCTGACAGCACTAGTCACTTCTTCGGTGGATACTTCAATTCTCTTTCCCTTGCTCTGATATCCCGGGTCCGTCTCCTCCACCCATGCTCTGGGGTTGGGAAGACCATGCAGAACCCAAGGATGGTGCTTGATCTCCTTCACGGTGATCCGTTTAACCGGATCCTTGGTCAGCAGCCGCTTTAGCAGATCATACAATTCGTCGTCAATATCCTCGTACACCAGCTCATCCTCCATCCGTTTGCTGCTGTCACTGTAGCGAGGCCACTGACTGACGGTGTCGGGATCATCTTCCACAGGCTGTAACCGCTTTCGGGGAATGAAGACTTCCTTCCGCACAATAGTCTGGAACATGCTGTATTCGTCATCGGAAACAAATGGCAGGCGCCCGAAGATCATGCCGTAGAGGGTAACACCCAGAGACCAAACATCAATAGCGCCGGTGATCCGAGGGGCGGCGCCAAGCACGTCCACAAAATCATCGCCTGTATAGCACAACTCAGGGGCATAAAAGGCCGGTGTCCCGACCGTCTTGGACAGCTCGCGAGCATCATCCAACTCGGTGGCATCCGTTTCCTCCACCCGCTCCTCTTCCTCGTCTCGAATGGGTCGGCCCAAGTACGAGACACCAAAATCTGAGATTTTCACACGATAGTTGCTGGTGACCAGTAGGTTTGCGGGTTTGATGTCACGATGGATGATGCCTTGGTAGTGGAGATATTCCAGGCCTAGCAACGAATCGCGAAAGGCGTTGCGCGCTTCGTTGAAAGTCAAGCAAGGCACATAGGACATGTCGTCATCGTCAGTGAACCACTCTGGTTCAGAAGGTGCATAGCCGAAGCTGCTTGACGCGGTACTGAACCGTCTTTCGAATGGGTAGTCTGCATAGGCGCCGTACATGCTGCCTTCTACTGCAGCCAATGCCGACTCGGGGCCCGACGCATAAGAATGACTCGGAGAGGACTGAGCATCATCGGTGCTCACTAAAGATCGGCTGGGCACACGCGCAGCCATAGGCTCGCCCCCCAGATCTTCTTCTTCTTCGTCGTCTGACTCCGCACCATGCTCCAGACTCCAGGCAGGGATCGGAGCTTCTTGCGCATATGCCGCCTGTGCTTGGCGCCGTTCACGTGCCTTCTCGCGCTGCCGACGAAGGTGCTGGGCTGTCCTTACGTACTGTTGACTTTCTTCCATGAAAGAAGGTGTGTCGGGAATGCCCGCCTTTTCACGCTCCAGCCGGCGCTTATCGACGTGAACAATCTCTCGCAGCCCACGCTTGCGCCAGATGATCTCTCCGTTCTCCACATACTCGAGGACTATATAGACCTTTTGGCGATTCGGATCATCGATGACTTCTAACAGACTGACGACGTTAGGGTGCCGTGCCTTTTTCAGGATGGCAACCTCTTTCTTGACCTTATCCTCAGGGTTACCGAGTTTTCCGAGGCGGCGACGCTTTGAATAACGCTGGACGATCTTGATTGCAACCTTTTGCCTCGTCGTTATATGGCGGCCGAGCTTCACCTTTCCATGTTCACCGCGTCCGAGCTCCTCAAGGATCTCATACTGGTTGATAAGCTTGTTTCCGGTCACAAGATCTCGATCCACCTCGGCAGTATGGGTCCTATCATCAAGATGGTCAGTCAACAGTCGAGTGATATTTGGCAGGACAGAGGAGGTTGGTGCACCCAGTGGCACGTCGGACTTACTCTTTAGGGGGCTGGAGATGGGTGGGATGGAGATAGGGACTGCTGATGCGACCTTCGTCGTCGGACGCGAATGGAGGCGTCGAGCGAGGACTTCTGATGGAGAATAGGCCCGGGCTGGAGAGGGGGGTATTGCCCGCCGTGCGTGCGGCACGCGATGGAGCATATTTGGCCGCCTCAGTCCGGGACGGGTAAGAGCTTCGGGTGCGTAGGAACGGGGGCTGGTAGGTGGGGTGAATTTGGGACTGGAGGACGGCGTAGGATTGGTCGGGATAGACGGGGTAGTCTGCGGAATGAGTCTCAGAGGGGCCCATGTGGGCGACCCTCCGAGAAGAGATGGAGCTCCGGCCAACGGCGCTGTGATCCGACCGCGCATCAACAACGGTGTCCTCGTTCAAAGCCTGAAGCGAGCTCGAAGAAGTACGAGTGGAGGGTGACCTGGATGTACTGGATGAATGGTACAGATGGGGAAACGGGTGTCGAAGAGACGTCTGCCCATCTGAGAAATCACCCTGCAGGGGAAGTTTCGCGTTCGGCGGCTTGGTGACAGTCTGCTTGATATCTGCCTCCATCGGTGCCGGCAACGAGGAATCCTCGATGGACTTGTCCGAACTCCGCCTGCGAACATGGTCTAAGGTCTGGCCATTCCGGGCAGCCAGAATGACGGGCTCCTCCAGGCCAGGAACTGAAGGCGGACGGTCCATTTTCATGTCTTTGATTCAGCGAACTCTTTCCGAGTTACAACTGGGCATCCTCCCCTTCCAAGGCCTTATTTCCTGGGGTTCCGTCCGATGACCCTGTCCGTACAATATATGTCCTTCTCCGGTCCGGTTGATCTTCCCATAGAAACCGCTTGATTCAGGGCGAGCTGACGTGAAGCTCGGTAGATGCGCACGAGTGGACCAGCATTACTCTCGGAGCTCGACTCGGAAAGGCGTATAAGCAGGCATGCAGATTGACCTGAGGAATAAACCGTGTACCGGACAACGGTGATAGCGAGACCGGAGACTCCGAGCGACCGAACTGCTACAGCGCCGGGATGCAGCTGATGGTCGATTGGGGCGCCCGGAGACGTGAGGGTGGAACGAGGTTGGAGCCGGAGATGTTCGCAGATCGGTCGGAGAAGAGACCCTTTAAAATAGGGCAGGACCAAAGCCAAGAGAGTGTCTAAGTATAGTAACAAAAAAGACACGACGGTGTAATAACCGTTATATAGCAAGGGGGACCCGTCCGAAGTCGATAGGAAACAGAGTAAGGAAAAAAGAAAGTGCAAATAATTATACTGGCGATGAAATGAATTAGAAGAAAAGGAAAGGGGAAAAAAAAAAGGTTGTATAGGGAGAAGGGGAAAAAAGGAGGGGTAGGTATTCGTTAAGTATTGAAAAGTAGAAGATGATAGAGTTTAATGAAGAAGAGGAGTAGTGGAACGAAGTGGAAGAGAAGAAAGAGGAGGGGAGGGGGAAGGAGGAGGAATTAAGGGAGGTGATGGGTGGTGATTTAGAGGAGGAAAAGGGACGGAGATGGAGAGAGTTGAGGGAGAGAAGTGTAGAAAGACAGGAAGAGGGAAGAGGGAGAGAGGGAGGAGAGGAACCGCTGTGATGGCGGTTCGTAAGTAA
>NT_166533.1:1366934-1439266 GCF_000002855.4 Aspergillus niger
TGCTCAGTTTGAATAGATAAGACATGAGATGATATTTATTACATTTACGACCCAATAAAGAGGCTCGTTTGGTATTACTTGATAGTCACTATCTGCAGTGAATATAGTAGATCATTCACACTGATAGGTGCCACTACCTCCAATACATTGAATACTGAACCAATCAGATGAAAGAAAATAGCAACTGTAACTAGAGACCGAAGACGATTCACTACTAATCCACTCAACGAAGATCATACCCACAAGATCAAACCCACCTACCACAAAGCGAGGAGGGAAAAAAAAAATCATAGACACTTCCCACAATGCATGACATGAGGTAAGAAAGAGCATGAGACATACTGAAGTAGACCCTCCATGTATGGCTCATCGTGCCTTGTTTCGATAATCCATGTTCAATTTGAACTTGTTAAGCTGTATTCACAATATATACAAATCAGAAACTACTACTGAAAGTCAGTACTACGTAGTAAAATAGCTCATGACTATGTTGTCTATCAGCATCCACCTATATGGCATACATAAACCTTGAAAGATGAACTATATCCACTACTATCTATGAGAAATAGATAGTAGTTAGTTAGGTAGGGAATTGGAACCTAGGTACACAGTGTGTAGATAGTTTGTTACCCCTGAAAAAGATTAGTCCCGTAAGTCACATACAGAACTGCCCGTATGTATGTATGTATGTATGGTATGATTGAAATTGAACGAACCCATTACATACCACATAACAACATCTTTTCTATTTCTATCACATACTAACTACTATATTACCACCTTTAATCTTCTGCTTCGTCGATATATATATATCTATTCCTTGTTTTTCTCTATCAATTTCCATATATAGATGGGGGATGATGATGGGTGGTGGTTGACTTACGTCTTGACTTCTATCTAGTTCGGCTAGTGTTACTATCAATAGACGCTAGCTATCGGTGGATTTGCATCCCCTTGGCTTGCTGTCTGTCCACCCCCCTTCCCTGTCTGTAGGCTACCGAATATCGCTACGTTAGGCTATGGAGTGTTGCTATTTGAGGTAGTATGCGTACCACTCGTCCATTAGGGTGGTTAATGGGACTGGTATAGGTCGAAAAGTACGGGTGCTAAAATAGATGGTTGGGTTGGGAGAATACGCAGTGCATACGCAACAGGATCACAATACGAGAAAGGGGTATGAGAAAATGGTGGATTAGTAAATAGTAACTTAATAGGAGTGCTAGATATTCCTCATGTCTGCTCGGAGACCATGACGATAGAACATGATGCAGTGCAGGTCGACAGGATAGGCTGCAGAACATGTAGGAGAAAACCAAGCCAACGACAAATTCCATGCATTCTCTTTAACCGAAACAGGGGGAAAAACAACAGATTTGGGGATAAGACTGTGCTGAGGGGAATCCGTACAAAGTGAGAATCGGGATTCCGATTCTCAACTTCCTTTTCTTTCCTTGGACCGGATCCATTCGAGAGAGTTGACTGATAGGAGAGACATGAGACGAACGCAATCCTCAAATGCTCAATTCCGTATCTGCATGCAGTACTCGCGCGTAGCGAGGACGTTTGCTTCGAAGGCAACCTGGCGCCCTTCTTTGCCATAGTGACCGAGAACCGTCCCGTTGGGCGCCTATTTAGTGCTGGAACCGATAGGAAAGAAGAAGAAAAAACCCACGAGGTTATGAAGACAACGCCTCCCTAGAAAATCAAATCAAGTCTGCAAAATAGAAAAACTCGACCAACTGCATAGCCAGATATCCCATGAAGCTCATGTGCCCGTGATTGAACATTATCCACACTCGCATCCGGGCACACATAGTGGAACACGCCAACGGAATGACCCCCTCTTAAATAGATAGTAGAAAACCAAAGGTGAGACGCTTATCCGTTCATATAATCTCCGCATGAAACAGACCTTTTGCGAAGGAGAGAAAACTAGTTTACAGGATGGTGCACTTCTTCTTGCTCTTGTGGGTCTTGGTCAATAGGGCAGCCCGGGTGGCAGCCTCAAAGACCTCGCGGACACCCTCGTTGGTGCGCGCAGAGCACTCAAGGTACTTGTAAGCACCGATCTTCTTGCGAACCTCCTCACCCTAATCGCATATTAGCCGCTATCTCAAGGGATAATGCATCCTCTTGGTCGTGTGCCACATACCTGCTCAGGGGTAACCGGCTTCTGGGAGGTCTTGTGAAGCTCCTCAATGGTCTTGGGGTCATGGCGCAGATCCATCTTGCAGCCAACGAGGATGATGGGAAGTCCCTGGCAGAAGTGAAGGACTTCAGAGATCCACTGTAATCATGTTAGTTACCTGGAGGGCAGATTCTTTGCCCATATGCCCGCCAAGGAGACCAGGCATGTGACGGAGGACTAACCTTCTCCTGGACGTTGTCGAGGGAGTCGGGAGAGTCAACCGCGAAACAGATCAGGATGACATGGGAGTCAGGGTATGAGAGGGGACGGAGACGGTCGTAATCTTCCTGACCAGCCGTATCCCAAAGGGCAAGCTCGACGTGCTTGCCATCGACCTCTACGTCGGCGACGTAATTCTCGAACACAGTAGGGACGTACACCTAAAGCGTGATAGGGTCAGTTTGATAGAAGCGGAGTGTTTGACCGGAAGGCTATCCAGATAACTCGGATTGACGATGGGGGGGTTGGAAAGACGGCATTAGGGATCAGGCCAGGAGGGTCGGTGGAAGCTAACCTCAGGGAAGGTACCCTTGGAGAAGACACTGGTCGAAGAAGAAGCCAAGGTCAGTTCGCTGTTTGATCCCTACCCAGCAAAGAATGGAAGAAGGGGAGGGTACTCACATCAAAAGACAAGTCTTACCGCAGGCACCATCGCCCACGATGACGAGCTTGCGGCGGATTTCAGCCATCTTTCAAAGCGTGGAGGATTAGCAAAGGAGGTAGGTGAAGGTGAGTTGAATAGAAATAAAGGGGGATGATGTGGGTGAAAGAGTGGACAACGACAACGAGCGAGGTGGGAAGCTGTTGCAGGAGTGGATGGATGGGGGTGTGTGGATGGGGGAAGTTGAGAGTAGAGAAAGGGACAAGTCAGGCGCCCGAGGAAAAGGGTTATCACGTACGGTGCAGGGGAGTCGTAGGCGCAACGGGCGCGGACTAAAATATTCAGGGAGGGAAAGGTAGGGTGAATGGGCGAGCCAAGAGTTTCCAGTAATAAACCCAACAAACGAGTTTACGAGGAAAGAATGGCAAGAAAGAGAGAGAAAAAAAAAAAGGAAGTTCCCAGGGGAACAATAATGAAGAAAGGAGGAGAAGGTTGTTGATAGAAGGATGGAAGAGGAAGAGAGGGAGAAAGAGAGAGAGAGAGGAGAAAGAGAGACAATGCTTGGTGCAGCTGGATTGGTACTGCTGCTGCTTTGCTGCTGGCGTGTGTATGGGTCAGTTATCGGCGGTTGGCCCCAGGGCTGGCTTTTGGCTCCTCCTTCGTTTGGGCGACGTTCAGTTCTTTTCGTTTTCCCCCCGTCCTTTCAGGTGAGGCTCCCTGTTCCCGAAAAGTAGGTGACTAAGGAAAGGAACCCGACCAAACCCAGACTAGAAGGGCCTGAAACGGTTGGCAAGCGACATTTGGCCCAGCCCCATCCATCTTTCCTGGTGAAAATGCTATGTGGCTGTGAAAGCCAGTTGGTTCTTTTATTATTTTATTTTGATTTGATTTGATTCACATGATGACGATTTTTATTTCCCACACACTCTCCCCTTTCCCTCCAATCTCCCCATTCATGTGATTCGATTATTTGATTATTCTATTTCTCTCTCTCTCGCGGTCTTTCTCTCTTACTGTATGTAGATGGCTACTAGAAAACAAAAGGCCAAAGAAAAGAAAAAAAAAAGTTTCATACTTGGGAATGACGTGATATGCTTTCCCAGTCTCCTCAGTAGGACACAGTACAGTTTGATGGCTTGTATCGCATTGGAATTTTAATAATGGTTTATGGGCCAACCAGGATGAGAGAAATCGGGATAATCTTTCCACACCCTTTCTTCTTTCATTTTCATTTTCATTTATTTTTCATCTTATTTATCTCTCTTCAAGTGCCATCTCCTTTTTCTTCCATCTACTTCCCTCATTTTATCAAGCACCGTTTTTGGTTTCGCTCGTGACCCCAGCTTGGCTCCTTCGTACAATGCTGCTGCTTACTTAGCTGCCTAGTTTGGTCTGCCTTCATTCTCCGTCGAAGCCACCGTGGCTGAAGACTAATGACAGGGTAAACGCAGTAATAATCGACATTACCTACGGGTATCAGTGGCACTTACGTATTGTCGTGGCCCGTGTTTACGACTATGTATTTCCCAGGCATTCAGCCCAGTCAAGCTTCATCCAATTTCCTCCCCTGTAATAATCGAGCTCCCTTTTTGCTGCTATTAAGATTCGACCTAACTAGTTCTTCGGTCCATTTCGGCTGCGTAGTAGTAAGTATCTTAGTAGACTAAGTACTGAATAGTTGTCAGTCGTCAGACTGCGTTACCTTAGCCTTCTTCTATATTCCGCGGGCTTATCTTCCGAACGATTTCGAAAGGGGGAAATGCAAAAAGTCAAAAAGTAAACAAAATCCCCTCCTACAGTTCGAGGCCATGCAAGATTAATATGATTATGATTCGTGATAGTACTAGTAACATTGTCCATTCTACATCCGCAATAAACGAACTCCCGTCGACACCATAGTTACCGTCGCCATAGTCGGAGAGAGCCTAGAAGCCTGTGGGCGCCCCCAGAGAGTCGGAGCTGTCGGGTGTGGCTCCATACTTCTCCTAATCGGCGGTGTCGCGTCCCTCCGGTTGTCTGGGTAAGCTGCCACAGTATTTTGTATGTGTTCCTCTCGCTTTCGTGCTCCAACATTTAGATAGCGATAACCAAGCCAGCGAATTCCAAGGTTAATGCAGTTTTCGGGAAGTCAAGCAATTCCTCGATTCGCTATACTCATTCGGGTCTTCCCTGCATGTTACCCCAGCTTTTTTCCTTGGACAGGCATACCGGCTGGATTTCACTCTATGCATCTTGGATCACTCATTACATCGTGCTACACCATGCACGGAGTACTCCGCCCCAGGGAATAACATCATAGTCTGCAGCTCGAAATGATGTAGACGGCTGGTGGTCGAAGGGATAACCCAAAGACGATAACCCTGCAGGCGCCCTATCTTCACCCTGATTCGTTCCATTGCGGATGTCCCGATAATCCAAGACTGAGAGTGTACCTAGTACCTACTGTACGGTCTGCATTGGCGATCCGAGTATAGCCAGGCAGCGGTCAGATTGCTTTTTCAACAAATAACTCATCACCAAGCCAGCCCTTCTGTGAAAATTTAAAATGGAGATTTGTTCTGAAAATTTGCCTGCAATTTTTCAAAAAAATGACAGACCATCGGCACTTCAAGATAACTGTCGGACCTTCCGAGGGGATTAGGCTTAGCCTGGAAGGAGTAACCAAAGGTACGTACTTCTGGTGCGGTATGATGGTAATCTTCCAGACCCGCTAGGGGAGGGGGGAGATGCTTCCTTCAATTACCGACAGCAAAGAGACGTGGCGGTGCAATTGATCGCCATGTTCTTTACCCAACCGGGTCGGTACGTATATTCCTCCAGTGCAAACGTCATCCTCCTCTGGAAGCAGGCAACTCCTTTATTCCTTTCATACTATGAATATCAAACCAGATCGAGTGTCTAAAGACGCAGAGGATCACGGACTATATCGTCACCAACCCAAATAGCTGGTTGTCAAGTGGGGTGATTGTCACCGTACTTGAGACTTAGCAAATGGACTGGCCGACGTTTCGTATGCGGAATGCGGAAGTGCAGGAAAGGTGCTGCAAGCCTGCGGCCGAGACGCTTTACTTCCACTACGGAGTCGATTTTCCGTACTCTCCGAGGTCTTTCGTGCGGAGAAAGCAGCCATAGATAACCTGCCACGGCCTTCTGGGTCTAGTTGCAGTACCAGAGCAGGTCCTGTGCACCTACAGAGTACATGGTTTTCTGTGCCCTGAGTCAGTCCTTCAGAAAGAAAACGCTAATGAATTGTTGCTGGTTCAGTCTTGTTCCTGGCTGACTTGGCAGGCTGTTGTTTCGTCTGACCGAACCTGCTTATCACCCACTGATCGTGTCAGATGCTGTGCCGAATCCAATTGGAGATCTGTAACTCTCAGCAGTGGTAAGACATGATCGGTGACACCGTTCCCAGAGATCCGCTACATTGGCATTTGCCCTACAGGAGGCTTCTTGCAGTAAGGATGGCGGTCTTCGATGAATTACGAATCTACACGGTTGTATGCCAACCCACTTTACAGTGGCGATGAATTTGGACGTTGAATTAGGTGCTCATGAAAGTGTACCTTCCTGAAGGATCTACTCAGTACCTCACACATCAGTGAACAAGTCATCACGCGAGAGATCCCTGCGTTTGCTCGCCGGTGATCTCACAAAGCAGGGTACATAGTGGGACGCTGAGCATGGACTGGAGACACTATGTTGTTGCCTGCTACGGATACCTATTTGCAAAGGATGGCATACCCCTTGTGCCTACGGAGTAGACGAGGATGACGGTCGTGCCATGAAGACCACAACTGATATGAGGTCGGTAGATTCTAGAACCATCGAGATACCATGATATGGTATCGTTGTAGCGGAAATAAGTAGTTGGTGTTACTCCCTGGGTGACTATGAGCGTAAGGCCAGCCTTCTAGGTTATTATGTTTCTCGGAGGTAGCATATTCTATTTGCAATATGCCACGCTCTTCTCTTTTGATATATAAAGCGGGATTTTCACCAAATAGCACCGTACACTGAATGCTGTGAAGGAAACGCCCAATATTGCACACATTCCCAAACAAAGATGGTATAACTAGACTTCGAACATGAGCGATGGTCTTAAGTATTTGTTGCATCTCACCTATGCTTATTGGACAGTCCCGTAACATCGAGACATGTGTGCTCTGCAGGAGAAGCCTGTGATTTTCAGTCCCTATCAGAGCTCTTTTAGCCTGTATGGTTCGGGGGATACTGATGATGCTGCTTCATCTCGGTACTGGACAATATTCCTCTCTGCTCCTGGAGTATATAATGGTGAACTTCACGCTCCAATATCTTCCATATTACCGAACTCATTCCGTTCGAAGCTTAAAGAGCATACTGTCTCGATCGGACGGGCCATAAAGATATAGACTTGGGGAGTACATAGCTAGTACTAGATTGCACGTGCTGCTTTTGCCGCCGTAGCCCAGTTTTCTTGAAAGGTAGCTGCTGCATTCCTGCTAAAATGTACTCGAGCGTTCAATGCTCAAGATATATCATTTTCAAAGACTACTAGGCAGATATCCACCAGCAAATGTTGTGACGAGACAAATTCCAGTGTACATACTTAGTACTGTTTCGGAACCCCATGATTTTGTTTCCCCATTGGCTCTCCATAGTCCCGGTCACGTGCACAAACCAGGGCCGCAATTTTCCCTCCCGAGCATCTCTCAAGGCTTCCTGGTGACTCCGCGGAAACAATCGGCCATTGCTGGGCAACAGTCAAGATGCAGAAGGTCATTCGAAGGACCGCCCTGGCGCGGAATCAGGCCCAACGGAAAGCAATTCGAGCCACCAAAGCAGCCCAACGCGAGGATTTGAAGGACAGTCTAAGGCAGCGCTTTGCCTACAACCGCATCGAGCTCGATAACCTCCGCGCGGAAAGACAGCGACGCCGTGAAGACTGGCTCCGTGGACCTCTGGCTCCTCAGCGCGATGCCGGTCTCGAAGGGCGACTCTTCGGTGCGTTAAGCCCTCAGGCAATGAACCCTCCGCCTGTCCCGGAGCACTTGCGGAGAAAGTACATCAACATCGCCCCCGGTGACCGAGTATGCATCATGAAGGGCAAAGACAAGGGCAAGATCAACGAGGTTACTAGGGTGGATGCTACAACCGAGACTGTTGTGGTTAAGGATCTCAACATGGTATGTAAACCTGTCTGAAGTAACCACTGTTCCTTACGCTGATCCTTGGGCTTTCCAATAACAGGCCGATGTCCATTTCCCCGACTGGCTGAATGAGCAGTATGGCAACTCGAGCCCCTTCCAATCCGTGAGCCTGCCTCTTTCTATCGATGATGTCCGCCTGGTCGTCGCTCTTGATGATCCTGTCACCGGTGCCACACGAGATGTATTGGTCGAACATGTCCGCGGTGGAGAGCCTTTCCTCGAACGCGAGTACGGTACCGAAACGCCCCGACACACGAGATACATTGCCGGTGAAGACATTGAGATCCCTTGGCCCCGAAGTGACCCCGCCGCAATGAAGGATGAGGCCTGGGATACGCTCCGTATGGAAGTCGAAACGCCCACTTGGATGCCGTCGTTGCACTACGCCCCATTCCCTCCCAGCGTCCTGGACGAACTCCGCAACAAGTTTTCGAAGTACAGAACGAGACACGATGAGGAGTGGGTGGAGGCCAGGAAGATGGAAGACTACAGACGGGAATATCTTCAAAGCCGGTCTTTGTTGACACCCAGAGGTGAATTCTTGGCCATGATTCAAGCCAAGAAGCAGGAGCGCCAGAACGCGAGGAAGGATGCCAATGGAAATTACATCCTGGATGATAAGACGGTCGGATTCATTGAGAACTTCATGAAGGAGAAAGCGACCAAGAAAGCCTAATTGCTTGCTGGGATTTCGTTTGGTGTTCCGACTTGTGGGAGAGTGCGCCTGGGTCTTTTCTGTTTCTGTTCGACATTTCTTTTTTCCAATGGGTGTACACAATTATACTACTGTAGCATAGAATCCGAATGTATAAGATGAATATGGATAGACAGCTGCCCTGCAGCACGAAACTGTAGGCCGATCTGAGTACCGTTACATCCGTCGCAAGAAGACTGGACGTGGGAGCGATCGGACCCAATCTTTGCGGACTACTTTGCCCCAAATGCGCTTGAAATTATGGATGCGCGCGCCCACGGGTCGACAGGGCCGCCAGGGGAGGTCTGCAGCTGCGTTCCTGCTAACTACTTACCTTCTTCATCCATCCGATCCGCGTCCCGGTTTACCCATTTGCTCCCCCATTCAACTTCCTTTATTCAGGGCGGCCTCAACTGTTTTGACTTACGCAGATTCTATATATAAGCGTCATTGGGGCTGTCACCTTCCACAGCATGGCTTTTGCCACGATCAACTCATCAGTGCCGTCCAGCATCCCGGCCATTGAGGACGCTTTTGCCGCCGAACCAGCGCTCAAAAAACGGGTTTACGATGCGATCGGTGCGTATTATGTCGCTTAGGACAACAATCTACATTCACCCCACAACCCCATAGAAGGTGCAAGGTCTGCCGGCTGACCCTCTTATCTTGTAAACAGCACATACCCCGCAACATGGACTTCTCTTCGAAGATATCGCGAAATATACCTCCAGCCTGCTGGCCAGGACTGCAACCGCCCCCGTTCGGCCTGTCGAGGTCGTCAGCGACGGCCCAGCCATGAAGAAACGAAAACTACAGAATGGCAATGCTACAAGTGCCCAATCTTCCGGCGATTTGAAATCCGATACTTCGCTCCAGTTCTACATGCAGGATGTTTCCTTTGCTGTTCCCCAGCGGAAGAAGCTTACGCTCGAAGTCACTGCCGGATTTTTACGTGCGAGAAACCAGACATCGAAGGAGGTGGAGTTTGGTGTACCTTTGGATAACATACGTATGTGTAGAACTATGGTTGACGGAGGTGGTGTCAAGGCTGACAACGTTGCTGGATCCGAACAGAGCATGTCTTGTGCCTCCCCGTTCCCGAGAAGAACCAGCGACAATTCAATTTTTGCATCATCCCTCAATATGCGGACGGCGTCAACTCACCGCCTGAAGGTGTAGCTGCTCCCGATGCCATCGTATGGACGGTCAACGACGGGCCTCCCAAGGCAGCGTTCTCAGGCAATGGACAACAGCTTGGAACGGATAACGAAGAAACGGCAGATAAACTTGTCCAGCGGATATTGAACGACAGCCTCCCGCGGACCAAGGTTGTGCGCCCGGATGAGCGAGAGTTCGTGAGTGCTATGCCTGAGGCTCATCGCAAGGGGGAGAAGGCCTTTCATGTCAAGGCCTTCCGCGGCAGTAAAGAAGGTATCGTTATGCCCGCCGTGCTCTTGCCCTACGTCCCCGTAACTAAAATTATTCTATCTCAGGTTATCTCTTCCTTCTCTCTACGGGAATACTATTCGGGTTCAAGAAACCACTGGTTTTCTTTGCCTTTGAAAACGTCGACTCAATCTCATACACATCTGTCCTGCAGCGGACCTTTAATCTCAATGTTGTAGCTCGTCCTACGTCAAGCGAAGAGACGCAGGAATTCGAGTTCTCCATGATCGACCAGGCTGACTTTTCCGGAATTGATGGTTACATCAAAAAGCATGGTCTGCAGGATGCCAGTCTTGCCGAAGCACGGCGTGCGAAGCGATACAACGTCAACGGTGCCAAGGGAGAAGATGAAGCTGCTGCCAATGAGGAAGGAGCCGTCGAGGAGGAAAGTGAGCTTCAAAAAGCCCAACGCGAGCTGGAAGATCAAGAGGATGAGGACGAGGAAGATTATGATCCCGGGAGTGACAGTGACAGCGACGGAAGCGGCTCTAGCAGCGAGGAGGATGATGATGATGATGAGGAGGACGATGAAGGCGACATGGAAGAGGACGACGAAGAAGGAGACCGAAATCTGGTGGCGGAGGAGCTCGGAAGTGAAGCGGAAGATGTTCCGGCAGAGGAACTGTGAGAGACCGCCTTTATATCGGAACTGTTGCTGTATGAATAAGTGACTGTTGCTATGGTCACACCAACACTTTTTGTGCGATGTGATGATGTGTATTCGACAATCGCGTGGCTAAGCCATTGTACTGGAAGGGCAGCCCGTTACACTACACCAGGCCACTCGAACGTATGAATTTTGGGGGCGATTTAGGTCGGACTATGCCCCTGCATTATCTGGCATACGCGCCTGTATGCCGTAGAGTTTTACCAACGAGGCATTCCACGTCTGATGTAGTTGGGGGAGGAGAAACCGTTTCAAGGCTGCATTGAATGCGTTTCAAACGGGCAGGCATCACCACAAGTTCAATCGATCAGAACAAACCAAGCACAGGCATCCAGTGAGATGTGGGTCATGGACGTGTCAGATGCATCTGAAATGGACGAGCCACTGGTGGATGTGCTACGGAGTTGCAGGATGCCCGGCTGTGCGGCGCAGTACTTACTTAGTAGCGACTTTTCATGGGAAGTCAGCCCTCCATGGGAAATCCGATCATGACGGCCGGTTACTTCTTCGAGAACGCTTCGAATCCTCCATATTATTGAAAAGTGGTGGAAGCCGCCAACCCAATTGGGCTCTTCGGAAGCACCCTTGTGCTATCAGGGCCCCCAAATCCCACTCCGATACCTTGTACCAATGAAATCATCAGGTCGATACCTTGATAATGAGGACACTGCGGAGCAAAGTCATCCTCGTCCTACTCCTCGTTTGGAAAGGGTGGGGAGGGGAGTGTGGATGAGTATTAAGTCTAGTCTCCTAATTCTCAGGTCACTCAGAGACTCCGTATCTATTAAGTATCTACTAGCTGGTAGGGGCCAGGTAAGTACGGTATGATACATAATTTTTCCCCCAATACGACACCTATCTACCACTAGCAGCTACCGAACACTTTACTAGTAGTAGTCCGACTACTATTTGAAGTAGCTCGATTGGTTGCCCTGAGCGTCAGGTTGGGTTACAGACTGGTCAGGGGCAGTGCCAGCTCAGCGCAGGTACCTTCAAACCCCCCTCAAGGCTTTTTAGAAGCAGTCCGCAGCACCTCACTAGTCACTAGGCAGATTAAGAGCGATTAGCCGCTAGGAGCGAGCTGACAGTCTGTCACTGTCAAATAAAATTGATATATATGGGGCGTTGTTTTAGCTGGATTGACAGCTACGATCGCTGGCGATTATTGGTAGAGAAGGGGAGAAGGGAATTGGACCGCTGCGTCGGTTAGGTTACTTACTTTTCTCAACTAGCAAGTACAAAGTCAGTTAGGTTGGATAGTATACGATCTTACTTACCTAGGAAGTTATTATCTGCGCCATTACCCGCAGCTTGCGGCCAGCTCGCATCCTCCTGCGCAGGTACTCAATTCTGGGTTTAGGGGTCCTGGGGTTAATTGTTGCTTGCTTGTTCCGGAGTAGAAATCCGATTGAGGGAGGGTGTGTTCCGCAATGTGATTCGATTTATTGAACTACTGATCGGATATACGGTCCATAGATGAAGTATGTCAGTAGATACGTAGTAAGTTAATTAGTTAGGCATGTGTTGTCTTTTCATGAGCTCCTCTGCTCCCAAGTCAAGTAGGCTATGTTCCGAAGGGAATAGATTGACTGATACGCCACGTATGTACCTGAAATTACATTACCATGCCCAAATCGGCTAGACTTTGATGGTCCATTTCCATACTGTCTATCGTTCATTCCTCGGTCAAGGGAGCAACAACAACCTAGGCACAGGGGGGGGGGGAACAAGTGCGAGTTATGAAAGTATAGTGGTCAACCGGAGTGATTCCGGCATAATAAATAGTCAATAGAAACTAGCCCTCAATGTCAAGTGTGGTGACTTCATAGTTCTTCTTAATAGTATCTATATAAAAAGAAAAATAAAAAATAAGAAAGCATTAAATGAAATGGATCCCTTTTGCCCACCGCGAGTGAACCCCCGGGGGTTCCATGTTTCTTTTTATTTTCCCTCCTTGTTTTGGTGCTGGAGCTTTTGACGACACACTTAGACAGCGCCAGCCCCATGTGGCACCGGGGGAGAGGAGAAAAGGTAACAATCGTACCATCGAGACCACCGCAATAATAAATAATCAAAATAATAATAGCTTTTTTCCATCTGGGCCAGAATCCACTGCTGGCGTCTACTAACCGGAGTAGTGCCCGCTTTCAACCGTTCATCGCCCAAACAGGCTGAGCGCTAGCGGCGCCGCTAGTAAAGGTCCCTGGGTCAGGGCGATTCCGAGTCCAGGATAGAATTTGGGAGGCGAATAAGCGCAATTGAAGTCTGCAACTGGATCCTTTCATTGGCTCTCATATTGTATCCAGAGTTTTCTTCACTTCCTTGGGTTCAACCGTTTCCAGTGTCTGGTAGACGTGAGAGACACTCTGGGGTAATCTGAAAATTGGAGATCTTGTCTCACACACCTAACCTTACCCGATCGGCAAGTGGTGGTAATAGTAGTACTTCATTAGGAGAGAGAGAGAGAGAGTGAGAGAGAGGTATGTGGGATTGGAAGGACAGATGAATGAATGAATGAAGAAATGCATGGGGCCCTCCGGATGTCTCAGTGTAATCAGGTACCATACCCGTACTCCCGATTACCGCCCTTCATCCCCTATCGATGGGGCCTTTCCGACTCGAATCGCCTGCACTAGTTAATACCAGTTACCCAGTTGTTACCATCGTTACCACGAGAAAAACCGGGCGGAAGCGCCCCATTTCGAAGGGCGGGCGTCATCGGGTTTCGACTTTCTTGAGTCGTTCGACAGGTAAGTAAGTTACTTGATTTTACTTACTTTACTTACTTGAACTAGTAGCCGATACGGCTGTTCCGTCATGACCTGACCAAAACCCAGCAAAGGAACCAGACCGGACCAGACCAAACCTCTCTCATCCAACCATCGCCTCTCTTGTCGCGCTCTCTCTCTCTCTCTCTCTCACCCTCTCCTCCGTCTCTCTCCTCTTCCTCTTCCTCTTTCTCTTGCTCCTCCTGCTATTCTCCGCCTCATTTCTTTCCCTTTTTTCCCTTTCCCTTTCCCTCCTCCCTCCCCCATTGGCAGGTCGTAGCAGTTGTAGTTCATGCCATCGGCGTGTTCACTGCTCACCTAGGTCCTCTCTACCTACTCTTCCTCCCGTCTCTATTCCTCCTATCACTCTTCTTTCCCTTCTTCCTTCTCTCTCTTCCTCCCTCCCCTTCGACGGCGCCCTCCAATTCTACATCTACCACTGCCTGCCCAGTGCGTTTTTGCCGTACTGCCACGCGGTTGGTCGGTAGTAGGGGAATTTTCTTTCCTTATTTTTTTTTTCCCTCCCTCCCTCCTTACCCCTTCTCGATTAATTCCTTTTTTCCCAAAATCGAAACATTCTATTCCTCGTCCCCTTTCCGACGAGCGCACCCTTAACTGTCAGCCTGCAGCCCTCAAAGCTGTCGGTTCCCCGGAATACCTTGTTCTTCCCTCTCCCGTCACCCTTCTTGCCAACGCCGTCCCAAGGGTGCACCCTATTCCCTCCTCGTCCAAATTCACCGGTGCGATTGTTCGAGCGACTATCTATCTCGCCGTCTGCGGTCTCCGATTTGTCGTCCGTCCGGGTTCCGTGATTGCTGTACTCTGGGGTTCTTTTTCATGAATGGTTCGCATTGGTACCATCGGGCTTCCTGTAAGACTCCGGTCGCCTTTTCCCCCCTCTCTCAGCCTCTCGCCCCAGGGCCCGCTACTAGACCTCTTTTCTTTCGACATTCATTTTCTCTTGTCGATTATTCTGACCCATCTGTCAGGCTAGTCTCACGTGTAACCGCCGTTGATCGAGTGCTCTAAGCCTACCTTCCCCTTCTCTCAGCCCCTGTCCGCGGTCTCAACGTCCCTCCTCCCCTCCAACTACCGCAGTCATGGCATCCTCCTCGTCCAACGTCGTCGGTGTTCACTACCGAGTAGGGAAGAAGATCGGTGAAGGATCGTTTGGTGTGATCTTCGAGGGTACGAATTTGTTGAACAATCACCAGGTGGCGATCAAATTCGTATGTGATATTCTTGACGGCACGCGTCTACGTTTCGCCATACTAATGGTACTAGGAACCTCGCAAGAGTGATGCACCACAGCTTCGTGATGAATATCGGACATATAAGATCCTGGTCGGATGCCGTGAGTATACCCTGGTTGCAATTGTGTTCGTAAGGTTTCCCGGTTCTGACTGGTTGCAGCTGGCATCCCCAATGTCTACTACTTCGGGCAAGAGGGTCTTCACAACATCCTGGTTATCGACCTGCTCGGTCCCAGCTTGGAAGACCTCTTCGATCATTGCAACCGACGCTTCTCGATCAAGACTGTTGTCATGGTCGCTAAGCAGATGGTGCGTACCCCGAACAATCATACTGTATGGGTGTTCATACTAACATGCTTCAAAAGCTTTCGCGAGTTCAAACGATCCACGAGAAGAACCTAATCTACCGTGATATCAAGCCCGATAACTTCCTCATTGGTCGTCCGAACACCAAGGCTGCTAATGTGATCCACGTGGTTGATTTCGGTATGGCCAAGCAGTATAGAGATCCCAAGACGAAGCAGCATATTCCCTATCGCGAACGGAAGTCGCTGTCCGGCACAGCCCGTTACATGAGCATTAACACCCACTTGGGACGTGAACAATCGCGACGTGATGACCTCGAAGCTTTGGGCCACGTCTTCCTGTACTTCCTCAGAGGTGGCCTCCCCTGGCAGGGTCTCAAGGCCGCCACCAACAAGCAGAAGTATGAGAAGATTGGCGAGAAGAAGCAGACCACCGCAATCAAGGATCTTTGCGATGGATTCCCAGGTGATTGCGTCTCTTTCCCCTTTTTTTCGAGTAACCAAAAATCACTAATCAGATGGCTTAGAAGAATTCACAAAGTACCTAACTTATGTGCGCAACCTCGGCTTCGAGGATACCCCCGACTATGATTACCTCCGGGACCTCTTGACACAGGCTCTCAAGAATGCCGGAGAAGTCGAAGATGGCGAATATGACTGGATGAAGCTCAACAATGGAAGAGGATGGGAGTACAAGTCCTACTCGTCTCAACAGCACCTCCACAACAACGCCCTTCCCAACACCTCTGCTCGCGAGCTACACGCACAGCAGCTTCGCGGCAGTCGGCCTGGAGTGACTGCAGACCGTTTAAACGCCGCTCAGCCCCCGCCCCCGTCCCCGGCCAAGCCCGGAGCTGGCAAGACACGCGACCGGCCAAGCGTCTCAGGCGGGATGCCGCCGAAGCGTCAGAGCGGGGGCCTGGATGCCACGCCGACAGCATCGACTCAAGCACAGTTTCAGAACTCCAATGCCAACATTCCGGGACGCCTGGACAGCCCTGCGAACCCGACGAAGAACAGCCAACAAGGCCAGGGCGCTCAAGGAAACAATGAGCCGCAGCCCACGTTCGTCCAGAAGCTGATGAAGGCGCTTTGCTGCGGTAGGTGATCCATGTGCCATACCGCAAGTTTCTACGCCTTTTCCATACTTATAGTGGGATATCCAGGTTGATGCGAGGATGAGCGTGGAATTCTACCGAATTCTCTATGAATCACCTGGTCATGTTGGCTTCTCGACTTTCTTTCGTTATTTCTTGTCTTCAACATACTTGGGAGGTTTGAAAGGCAGCATGCGATTATACTGTGTTATAGCCCGGGAACTCCCCATCCCGTTGTACGTGTTCTTGCCGACGCAGCTGCTGTTGCTGCTGCTAGTGCAGGTGAACATGATGTTGGCTTTGGGGAGCGTGGATATATTGTTCTTTTCCTTATTTGTGTCATCCATGGGTCTCGGATCAAGAGCACCTGGCTCCAACCCGCCTGCTCTCGCTCTTTCTCTCTCTCTCTCTAATCTGCCAAGGCAACATCAGCTCGAAATGCGTCGGCCTTCGATATAGAAACGACCCTCCCACGTCTTTCTCATCATCACCCTCGTCATCTCAACGCTCTCTTTATGGTGCTACGGCTCGGAACGGCGAACCTGATCAGTCCTGCTTGTGTCATTGCATTTCTTTTCTTCCTCTCTTCCTCTTATTTCCTTCGTCCCGCATTCCCGGCACGAGCCATTTAATACTAGAGTTCCGTCTTGTGTTTGTCAGAGTACATGATCAGTGCCCCGAACCTCTTACCTTTCCCTCTTCGACCCGTCTCTGACATCTACCACTCTATCACGTCGGGTCTCTCGTGGCTGGTCTTTCGATGGTAATTTTAATGATGTGGCAGAAGGGCGTTTGGCATTTGGTGGAAGTCCTCGCGTGTCGTCCGGGCAGACACTGATTTACAAAGCATTTTTAGCATTTAAATGTTTGAATATGCGGCCCCGTGGAATGCGTGTGCAGGACCAATTGAGTCCTCGGTCAAGGAGTTCATGCGATAGCGGCCTGCGGCTGTTTCTGTTTAAATTTTTTTTTCTTCTTTTTCCTTTCCTCATTTCCATTATGTGTCGCTTTTCACGCGCATTTGCAAGGAATCATTCGGATGTAGCCGTGTGTTTTGTTGGATTTGTACTTGTTCCTATTATGCTCTCTGCCGTTGTCAGTTCCAAAAACAGTTGATTCACCAGATTCGCCTGGTTCTTTCGTCCTTTTCTTTTTTTTTTCTTTCCGTGCTCGAAGGGTGTGACGAGACGTCTGCTCGACCCCTGTTGGTCGAGGGACTACAAAGGGGGGAGGGGGGTTGAGCAGTAAATCAAGCCCTGTGTCGGCCTCGATGACTTTTGCGTTCCAGAGTCTACAGCAAGCTGTGCTATATATACGATGAAGCAAAGTGGCAGGTGACAGGGGAAAGCAGATATACCGGAGAGGAGACAGGGAGCATATACATTCAGCACGGCCGTGGGAGTTGTATATCGAAGACGGGGCTCGATTTCCGTAGAGTAGTGTCGTCTTTTGGGTGTCAGGCGTGTGAACATGGGCGTGTTAGGAGTGTTTCTTTCTTTCTTTTTCATTCGAAGATACCTACTTTTACTACTGCTGCATAGTAGTACTACTTTAAACCCCATTAGATAGATCTTCTAATATACAGTTCTATACCAATCACTTACGATCACTTGAACCACAACATAAGTCACTAACTCTCCATCCCATAGAGCAGCCAACATTATATGCATGCTATCCACTTATCAATGTTGACAGCAGTAGACCTTCCTCCCTAAACCCAAGTAATCGACCATCGACCAACCAACTACTACCTCCCCAGAAATCCAAC
This sequence comes from Aspergillus niger, assembly GCF_000002855.4. Lineage (NCBI taxonomy): Eukaryota > Fungi > Ascomycota > Eurotiomycetes > Eurotiales > Aspergillaceae > Aspergillus > Aspergillus niger. Next base: position 1,384,911 of record NT_166533.1, read on the forward strand.
GACATCTGTCAGATACTATAACTACGAACTCTTACTACATCCATCGCCAAGACCAAACACGGCACAGCAGTGAAAGCCAGCCAGCCAGCCCTATCTACGGAGTCCTGCCTATCCTTAACCCTGCAGGCCAAGAAAGACGATATTCCTTCCCGCTATGACATGATGACATGACATGACATGACCTCCATAACCCCCATGCCACATCCTCCCCCCCTTGTATGAGCTCTTACACGTAGACCATGACATGACTATCTATCGAGCAAAGCAAGCAAGCAAGCAAGCAATCAAATTGAAGTAAAGTATCAACGTACGATCCTCATTGGAAGATGGTAAGCTGAGCTGTGCCGTGTCTGGGATGAGGGATGATGATCGAAGGGGATCTGTGCGCTCGGTGGTAGTACTAGTTTGTAGTGGCGGATGGGGTGATATTATAGGTTGAGATGGATGGAGGAGGAGGAGGGGGTGGGTGGTGGTGGTGATGATTGTCTTGGCTTGGGCTTGAGTTGGGTTTTTTGTTTGTGAGGTCTACTCGCATGTTGAATTAATACTATCTGTGGTTTTTGGATTTTATGATATAGGTATATATATCATAGGACTATTATTATTTCTTCACGATGTATGTATGTATGTATGTATGTATGTGTCTATATAGGGATGAAATCAACGTAACACGACATCCCCATCCCCGTCCCGAAAGTGCCTGCCTGCCTGCCTGCCTGCCTGCAATACAGTCCTGATTATGCTATTGAGCGGGGGATAATGATGATGAAGTTGAAGTAAATTCCCATCCTGCTTTCTTTTCCTGCGGAATTAATCAGAGCGTATAAGGGGACATGATGGTGTGGGAGGTGTTTTCCTCTTCTTGGCTTGGCAACTTGCTTGGCTGCTTGGCTAAGTCCTCCGTGCTTCACATTGAAGCCTGGAGGTGCAACGAATCATCTTTGCAAGAGGAAGAGAGGAGAGGTGTCCCTCGTAACTCTGTCGGTGATAGGGTTTGCCTTCTTGGGAGAAGTGCATATTTCCTCCCCATCGTCATTAATACACGGAATATAGACCGGGATATATGTTGGTAGAATGATGGGGGATCGGCGATGGCAAATCGATACTTCGGTATGGGGTAGTTACTGTTACTAGCTATGGTGGTGGTGGTGGTTTGATATGCTGTCATGTTGCAGAAGTGGTGCAGGGGTATAGTGTAGCCGGTCGCTGTTGAGGTGATAACTACGTAGTAGAAGGATAGTACTTGGTGATGGGATGATCATAATAGCATTTTGTATACATAGACGATTCACTATAGTAAAAGGGTATATTATCTATAATAGGGAGGGGGGAATAGCTCTTCTCAGCTCTGATTGAATGATGGAAAATAACAAGCTCCAACATAGAAAAGTGACAGTCGACTCAGTAAACTATCCCGAGCATCTGATTGAGTGCCGGGCCAACCAAGCCAAACATATGATGACCGACAACGGATCATCAGACAAGACAATCTCTAGTTGTTCTCCACTGCAGCAGGTCTAGACCAAAGTGGGAATGGAGAGAAGAGGGGGGAAGGCAGCATTTCGGGCCCGAAAATCGAATCGGAATCCCAGTTCCCAGTTCCCACTCGCCTGTTTCAGATCAACGGGAGAAGCAAAAGACCAGGCATCATGCCACTTCGTCATATTCTTCAGGCATTTATTTGTCTTCTGTCGCGTTGGGCTGCCCTGGTCAGGATCTTCCTTATATCATCCACTTGCTATGATGATCCAAGTGCCTTGCCTCACTCATGAGCACCGACCAAGTACCACTTCTATCTTCCTTTTCCCGTAAGGGTTCGGGTTTCGCTTTCTGCAGAGATCTCTTCCCATGCGGTGTCTGATCGCGTCATACTCGGTTCTTGGCTAGTGCGGCGGCATAGTGTATTGCCGACCACGGAGAAATTGTGGATCGTTCCTTTTCGTAGTGTCCAAGTCCGTAGTAGTAGAAGTTTATGATGGCGTAAAGATGGAGATATGAGGGTCCTTTCATTCCAAGGATTCATACTGTAGCTAAATGACTTGACTGCCGCCGATCATTGGGGTGATTGACGGTGATTTTTGTTGTTCCTTTCGGTTGACTCCGAAACCCCGTAGAATTGTCTATCTCCAATCGGTGCAGTGCATACTTACAGCGCCAACTTTGCCATCAATGTAAGCTGCTAGCAATTAGTAGGTCAAAATCTGCCAGGCAGAAACAGCTGTACGAGAAAAGGGAAAAAATCCCTTCCATGACAGCTGGCCGAAAACGTGGCTTCGTGGCGGTCGCGCGTTTAGCAATTGAGGTCGTACACGTGGTGACCAGTCCTTGGCAGCGCCCACGATACGATGGGGTCAATTGGAGCTGTAGGTACGTAGAGATTCATGAATGGTGGTTCACTTGTTAGTTTGCTGGAGAGATGGAGAGCTCTGTAGCTAGCAGCAGCAGCTGCTGCTACCTGTCTAGCTCCAAGAAGTGCTTCTGCAAGTGGCTCTTGTTCGCATCCTACTTATGCATGCAGGAAGCTATGAGACGAGAAGTGAGGCGAACGAATCCAATATCGACTCGAATAGCTTCACTACCCATTGACTTTCTTAGTTGGTGTCCACCATTGGCAAAAATGACTATAGCCAGAGTTAGTCATAGCAATTAGATATTTGGTGTTACCTCCGATGCAATTGATACCTAACTTTCCCTATCAGTCCGTTCTACCTTTGGGGTTTCGGTGTGCGGGCGGTGCCGACAACCTTGTTGGCTGGACCCAATATTTGCCCCCTCCTACTAATGAATAAATCATGGAGCAAAACGAGGTTAGTGTCAGGGCGGGTACCGTCGCTAATCGTCGGCATGAACAGCCACGGAGATTAGGTAATTCATCTCCATGAACTAATGTTAGTACTGTGGTCCTAATCTATCACTCTCATCAGAGTAGGTAGTCTAGATAGTTATAAAATCAATCATATGTGGGGAGACAGGCTCAATTTTGGTATATTTATGGCGCCGAAGTTTGATAAGACTCCGATGAATCTCTTTCCTAGAGGAGCAGCGACCTTCACTAGTCTGAAGATTAGGTTCAGCACTCCGAAATAGTTTTTTCACGGCCAACTGATAAGCCACCGAGCTGCTTTGCCACCCTCACCCGATCCGTTTCGCTGAGGACTTTCTTTATCAGTCCGGAGCATATCGGAGCGCTTTTCCATTTTCAGTGGCCATAGATAATATAGTCCCTAGGAGATGTGCAAAGTAGTTGTGTTACATTAATAGAGTGGCGTTGTGGGAGGGAGAAAAAAAAAGATTTCCTCGAAAGCTTCCATGATCAATCTAGAATCTCATGATGATCTGCTTTGCTGGTCAGTTGATGCGACGACCCCGGCACCCGTTCGACGACAATCAATCAGGTGGCACAAAACAGCCCATGGAAGATGTAATGGAAGTTGATAAGCAGAGCCAATTAGTCAATATGACTCAGGCGTGACCGTCCTTGAGGTGGCCTTACTCAGAAGCTTCAAGCATGTAGGCAGTAAGGTTACCGGGACCATAAGTCTGTGTCGTATTCAAATGTCACTCGACCCTTCAAGCCACTTACTCACTGGGTGCTGGAACGATCTGCAAACGGGCCTCACACAGCAGGTACATGACGTTATTTGGGTGTGGCTTGTTGAATTGATGGATGGTAATTCAGAATATCCCTCCCTTTCCCACTGATACATTTGTAAGCTAGAATGCTGTTGCTGATGGCGATATCAAGGGAGGCGTAGATCTTGTACGCCTGCTCGAGTCTTCGCCTGCCGTGTCACTCCATGGAACCTTCTGTATGGCTTCTTCCTAGTGCTGACGTATAAACCTTTCTTGACAAGGACTACGTGGTAGTACAACAACATCCGATCAGAATGCACTGGTGAGAAAAAGGTCCATGTCATTCTAGAACTCAACATCATGATCCATCCGCCACCCAGAATGACACCTTAAAACGCTGGGTAACAGGGTCGCGATATACTAAGGTATACTACCTACTCAAACTTCTACTTTGTATGAACAGTACCTGCAGGTCATAAACTATGCACTTGACCAAAGGGAGTAAAGAGAAGGAGAAGGACTTTGAAACGATATGGCCCCTATCGCGCCAAGGCCTGGAAAAGACGCCCCGAGGGCCATGCTCCACAGCCGCTAACAAGCTTCTGGACCAGATAAAGGAAGCCATTGCACCTCGTGAGCACAGCGTTTACAGGCGCCAACCTCAAATAGGAAACACGTTGCTCATCAACCTCTGCCGGGATTGGCTGATTGATTAGTTGTGCGTGTGCGTGTGTGTATGGGGGGGTGGGGGGGTTTTGTACCACCAATCCACAAAGGCGTGAGGACCCTCGGAACTGGCCAAATTTCGACCACTTGGGCTACGTTAATGCCACACACTCTCTTTGCCATTTCGTCAGGCGTGGCCACTGACTGGTCACATCAGCAGTAACTGCGTACGGGCGGGCCGAAAGCGCCCCCTCCCTCCTCCCCAGTTGCCATCTCATTAGTGGATGCCGCAAGGGTTGGACTGGTTCTTTCGCCCTCCCTTGCGGTTCGCAACTGGGGCAAACCAGCATTCCTCGAAATTTCTTTGCGCCTTCCTTCGTGTTCTGGAAAAGGTAAGAAATTCCAGGATTCCGTTTCTTTTTTTTTTTTTTTTTTTTTGTTCCTTTTTTCTTTGTCGGCTAGTTTCCCGACAACGGTTTGCAATGATGAAATCAATCACCCGGAATTTGGCAGTGAGTCCGCGACCACGACCGGGATCGGAGGATGCGCTTCTTCTCGTTAACCGTTACCACCACCATTATCCTGTGACACATACACCAGTATGCTGCATGTCTGCAGGCCCTTGCAGGCGCGTTTGGGGAAAGCCACTAAACACATCCCCGGACTAGGGTCATTACTGGTGATACCACGCCGTCCAGCCGTTCCGCCCCCAGGATTGGACGTTGCAAAGGATGTGGATGGGGGTTAATCTCCTGGGTAATAATCGGAATTGGCGCTCAGAAGCTGATGGCGCTTAGCACGATGGTGTTTTCCTGTACTAGAACTATTCCAGCGTAGCATGGCACTAGTTATTTACCCCATAACTGGAGCCAGTCGACTCCGCGATTGACTCCGCGAAGAACAGTAGCACGCAGCTTTTGCTGCTCCTATCTGCTGGTGTCTCTTTTGTCTGCAACCACACACACCCCTCGTCGGCTTGCAGATCCGCCCATTACCACCAGCAACCACCACCTTCTACACGCTACTGCACAGGAGGAAGGTTGTTAGTAGGGAATTGCTTTTGCTGCAGCTGGTTTCGAAATTGTTCCATTGGATGTCTGAGTTGCACTCATAAGGCGTAAACTCTCTCTCTCTCTCTCTCTATACACAATCAATGCTACCTGCAAGCTCTCAAATCTCTACTCTCCCTCTCCCTCTCTCTGCCTTCGGTCTTCGGGTGGAACCCTCATGAATGTATCCCTTTCCCCCCTTGCCTTTTTCGCTGCACAGCCTGCTTGGCATCCTGTAGATCCTGCGCCAGCTTGACCAATCATTGCGGGGTGGCCGCTCTGCACGACACCGTCAGGCCGTCGTGCGCCTTTGAGATCATATTCATCATTATCGTCCGTTGAGAGGGGGGGGGGCCATCCGGAGAGTTGTTCTCCGACTCCGGATTGGTACAGCTAGTATCGTATCGGTGGGAAGCACATTCACGGTGAGGGTTAGGTGAACATGGAATTTTCAATTGTATAAAGGATTTAAAAACAATGCTCGGAGTACTCCGTTCGGGCGTGGTAATAGTATGCTTTGTTTCGCCGTTCCGGTGGTAGTGGGCGGAACTTCGTCTTTCTACTCTCTACTAAAGTATCATCGCGCCAAGTAGATGGCCATGTGTCTTGTGGATGCGTGGATGCGACAACACATCTGGGCTGGACTAATTAACAAGTTCACCATTGCATCTAGGCAGCTCTTCCATCTGGCATTGGCTCAGTTGTGTGTGGGTTTCAAGCACAGCGGCAATGCAAACCCCAGCTTGTTTGCTGACAGTGTGTGTCTTTGTATGTATGTAGCTGGTACCTCTGCGACCTGCTGCGGTCACCGGGAGGGCTCAGGTACATGTACTCCGTAGCCTAAGGTTCTTAGCTCGTTCGATTCGATCCTGCGCTGGGGCTACGGCGGACTGCGATCGAGTCCAGACTGGCACATACGAGCCCAGTTGCCACCACCTCTTTACTGTAGTCCTTCCTCCTCCCCTCCCGAACCGCATCAGGCAATCAACTTGATCAAAGCTTTCTGCATTGAACTCAGGCGCCTTCTCCATACAAAAGCTGCAAGAAATCCGGTTCCTGGGCGCCTAATGAGTTGTTGCCGTCTTTAAGTTTCTAATTTTGTTCTACTATCCTTCTTCCGTTGCGGAATCTCGCTTGTGCTGTAGGGTGCATCATATCATATATCACATTCACCTTTCTACTTCTGTGTACCGGGCGTTGAATACCTACAGCAAACATACATACATTAAACTCCACGTCTGCTTGTTCGGCTTGCTTGCCTGCCTGCCTACTTTTACTCGCCTGCAACCTACATAAGCTCCGCTATCTATCATTTTTGATCAGCCCTGAGCGATTTTTTTCCCCCCTACCCCATCCTCGTTGCTGCACCGTTGAGATATATTGGCGTTGAACGCGCGTTTTGGCGACCGCCCCCTTGCTGCCGGTCTCCTTCTACGGATATTCTGTTGCGGGAGGTCGCATTTCAATTGACGCATGGTGAGTGAACGACATTGGTTTCTCCTTCATTCTTTCTAGAAAGCGACTTTCTTTTTCTTTTTCTTTTTCACTTATTTCCCTTTTAACTATTTCCCTCAATTTCTTTACGGTTTTGGGTCCATTCCTTTGGCCCCTTCCTTTTCTGGTTTTATTTTTATGTTATTTCCTGATCTTGTGTTGGCTATGTTGTTACCCCATTGTGCTTGTCATATTTTCGGTCGCTCCACTTGCTGTTTCAACTGCAATCCATGACGGGATATTGCTTTGGGGTCCGCCGGTCGATCGATCGATCGACCTGGTCCATATCATCATAGCAACAACCGCAGTCATAGTGGTAGTGAGCACTACGCGACAAGCCAAGGCAGATGGGAAATCCACAGAGCTGAGAACGAGAGAGAGAGAGAGGGCCCAACGAGTCATTCACCCTGAAGGGCAGAAGACACAAGCGCCAGGATCCACCATGGTCGGTTTTATATTCCACACCACCTTCGGGACCGTGATGGGATTGAGTAGTTAGCGGCGGCAGCAGCAGCAGCACATACCACACAACATGACCTTGCAACAACGAGTTTGACTGACTGACCCAACGCTAAACTTGCGTTGCTATGGATCCACATTCGGCCTCACATCCAGCAGCTGGAACTCTGGATTACTTCATCGGGCGGAGATCCATCGCGCGTTCTGGTGATCCATTCAGGACCAGCGACGGGAGCCAATTTCCATTCACGGTCTCCACCTTTGGTCTCTCAGATCCTTTTGGGTTGCAATGTTTGCGAGTCACTCCCTGGGCTAGTGTCTGAGGCATGCCTTAGGAGCATGACGTGATTCTCTCCTGGTTGGCCATGCCTCTTTTGCTATCTACTAGCCGCGTAGTCCTCATCCTGTGTGTGTGTGGGTGTGTCTGTGGTTCTAGAAAGTCTGTCTGGGGTCAGTCAGTCAGTCATCTTTGCTTTCATGATCAGCATGGAATCTTTTTCCTGCTGGTCTTTCTTCCCCATCCTGCTTTAAATTCTTCTCTCTATAATGAAGAATAAGCGGAATTAGGGAATTAGAAAGAAAAGAAAAAGGAAAATCAGAAGGGGAAAAAACAGAATGAAAAAGAAAAAAGAAAAAGAAAAAAAGCCGAATTGGGAAGGAGGAGACAAAGAAATTCGCAGCCCGCTCTCTGCCTCTCCAAAAGTGACGATTTTCTTTTTTTTATCATTTTCGATTTTCCCTGTTTTCTCTTGCCCCTTCTGATTTTTACTTTTACGTTTTGGGGGGTGGGTGGCATTATTCTTTTGAGCTGCAACTGTGACTGGCTGGAGGGGCACCATCCAGTTTGGCGTGATAGGCTGGGGCTCATCCTGGGTACGATCGACCGGGAAGTCTCGTCAGCGGTGATTCGTGGTGGGAAAGGCGAGGTTCCCATGGGAATTGCAGAGGGAGAACATCCACATCCAGCCAACGTGGATGGGCTCTGGAAGTGAGGAAATCTTGGGCCGCCGGTTGTTCCTGTGGGCCAGCAAATCCAGCAAATCCACCCACTGGCTTCTCGATTTTCACTTTCTGGCCCCCCTCTCTTTCTTTCTCTCTCTCTCTCGCGCGCTCTCTCTCCACTCCACTTACTCACCTTCCTGTGCGGCGCGCCCCCCCGCCCCACCACCACCCTCTTCTCTCTGAGTCTCTCACTCTCAGTCTCTTTTCCCCCCGGGTGCTCGACGCTTCCGTGCAGGTTCTGAGAACTTTTGAAGGGGTCCTGATCGGCATCACCTCACTCCACCCACCACTGGCCCGTCCTGCCTTGTTTCTTCCACTCTTCTCTCTCTCTGTGTGTGTCTCTCTTAACTCTCACGCTCTGGATATGGCTGGCCCTCTTATTTGAATACTTACCAGTCTATCCCCCCTCCCCTCTCTTACTCTCTCTCCTCTGCCATTCGGCTGTGACTTCTGTGGCGTCATCTTCCTCTTTTCTTTTCTCAATTCCCCTTTACTATCGCTGTGCCTGGCCTTAGTCCGGTCTCTTATTATTAACAGCCGTTTTTTTACTTTTTCCTGCCCCCAAATTTCCCAATTACCGACTTTCCTCTCATATACACACAACCCCCGTCTTCTCTGACCCTTCTGGAAAACCGCCGCTGTTGCCTATACCCTTGCTGCGGGACATCGACACGACTAATCAATCCTTTGTCCACCAAACAGATCTCAATCCTTCACTAACTGAGGTCTTCCCTTATCTACTCAACTCTCTACCTTGCACTACTTACTACCACTACCACCACTACTGTTACCACCTTATCGCCGGGTCTCGCCTCAGCCTGTCTTCCCTCTCAGTGCCGCCTCACCGTCGCGCTGTTTCTCTTTACGCTTCACCATCTGAAACACGGCTTCGCTTATCGACGAGTCTGGCCTCTCCGGAAAGGGTGGCCATCCAACATCCGAGACTGGCGAAGTACCGGATTCACTGCTTGGGCTGTCTCGGAGGATTACAGCACCAACGAGGTGGATTTCGGGGCTTCACTACACCTGCGCCGTACCCCAGTGACCGACGCACGCTGTACGCGATGCTTAAAAAGAAGACCCTGCATCCTCCCATACTCTTCCGACACCATACTCCCAGCACTACACCTGAGCTTTCTCCTACGTCTTCCTCATCGGACAGCGAGTCGGACGAGGACATGGACTCCTCCGGTTCGCGTCCGCTGAGTTTGACGGTTCCTCCGGGTGCTTTCTGTCCCATGCGTCCCTCATTAGATGAGGTGCTGGCCAACACTGCACCTGCCCCCTACACCCTCAGCGCCTTCATGGCCTATCTCTCGCAGAATCACTGTCTGGAGACCTTGGAATTCACCCTGGAGGCCAAGCGGTACCGGGAAACGTACGATGCCCTGAGCCGCCAGCTGAATGAATCGCCTATCGTCACCGACTGCACCGGCAGCCAGCATCTGCGTATGCTCTGGCAGCGACTGTTGACTGCTTACATCCTGCCCGGATCGCCACGGGAGATCAACGTCTCCAGCGAGGTCCGGGATGACATCCTTCGACACGCCAACCTACCGAACCCTCCGCTTCCCGAAACCCTGGACGCTGCCGTAAAACTCGTCCACGATCTGATGGAGGAGTCGATCTTCCTGCCGTTCCTCAACTCACATGCCTCGACCGCTCACGTCTTGCCGCTATCGGAGCCGCTGTTTCCCCATGAGGACGATATCACCGTCGTATCGAATTCGAGCTTCGACGAGCACACGGCCAGTCGGGGTCGATCGAAGAGGAGACGGCAGTCCCCCCAGTCTTCTAAGGATCTGGGATCGCCCGTGTCCGTCGGTTCTCCGCCTAGCCGCTCGAACTTCTCCTTGAGTGCAATGACTTCGATGGGCAAGGTCGGCCATCGGACTTTGGGACAAGTCTCCAACGCCAGCGGAGATTCCGCGTCTGGAGCTTTGACTGATGACTCGGGAAGCCTGCAATCGAGCGCCAGTGTAGGCGAACCAATGACACCGCCGACTACGCCGCCTTCCAGTGATCCCCATTGCATGCACTTGGCCCACAGCCCGAAGCGCACCGACAACCCATGGAAAAAGATGGGACTGAAGTTGGGCTTCAAAAAGCGCTCGGGCCACGGAGGCTCCGGCAACCAACATTTCAAGTTGTCTGGCATGGACGAATGACTGGCCGTTCAGAACCGGCCAACAACAACCTTACCGAAATCACACCCTATCTGGCAGAGCGTCAAAGCTCTGATGATATCCCTCAACACTCACTCCCTCGCTCGCTATCCTCGTCGGACCGCCGAAAATGGCATCCTGATCTCCCCCTCTCTCACCGCATCGGCTAGACCGCATGATCCGATCTGCATAACCTGATATCGCATATATGATTGATCTCTCGGTTATTGAGCGAATATGTCGCATTGACTCATTGACTACGAGTGGACGGTGTAATGCATGTGCATTATGATTTAAGCATAACCCGGCGTTCTGTCTCATGTTCTTTTTGCCCTTTGTTTTCCCACTTGCATCGAAGCAAGCGACCAAGCGTGCATCATTCCATTTGTCATCAACAAAAACATATAGACTTGGGGGGTTTGTTTTTTTTTTTTTCAAAACGGGGGTGGTGGTTGTCTGTTATCTCTCTTGGCGTTTTGTGTCTGTATCCATATTGAAATCTTTCAAGGGGGGTTGTGTGGGGTGTCGAGTGACATTCTGTTGATGTGTGCGTGCATGGGAGTTGTTCTTATCCCCCTTCTGTTCGAAGGGCATGATTGCATTGTCTTTCTTGGGATGGCATATGAGGGGCTTTTCTTTCATATGCTGTTTCCCCTTTTCCTTCTCCTCCGTGTTTTAGCATCACACTTTGCATTAGCATTAGCATTGGCATCACTGTGTACTGGTTGATAGATACCCATGGATTGGATGCTTTTTATCTCTGAATATTTTTCTTCAGTGCTCAAAATGTAGGGTCCAGTAGATTATAGACCACACTGTCTTGTCATAAGGTAAAGAATCTGGTATGGAACCCTTTTTATCACCCATCATTCATACTTCTTCCTACCTACAGTTTCCACACGTATGTATCGATCGTCTCAAAATATTTACTAATCTTTTATCCTACAACTCCGTCACTAACCTACACACAAGTACACTAGGTAATTACCCAGTCATAGTCAGGCAGACAGACAGGCGGACAGCAATGCCTAAAAAAAATTACACCACGACTCTCCTTCCCGATCTTGTTTCCAACGCAGCAATGCCCAAATCCCAGCCATTATCGATCAATGCAGTAGTATACCGATTGAACCTCGAGCCTTCATTCAGGAACTCTAACGTCCGCTCCAGTACATTCATCGTAGTTTCTACCTGGTCTGAGGTACTGGTGGAGTCTGCTGTCGCTGCTGATGACGTCGACAAGACCCTTGCAGCCAGCAAGGCATGCGCCCATGCCTTGAGCTGGGATTGACTGGTAGTAGTATTCTTGAGCAGGATGTTTGCGTGCCATGTTGGGTTCTTTCTGCTGCTTCTGCTGCTGTTGGTGAGGTAGAGGATGTAGTCTTCTTTGTTGAAGAGGGTGGTGAGTTGGGGTATTGGGACTGGGGTTCGGAGGGATCGAGAGGAGGTTGTTGATCGTGTGCTGCTGGATGGTGCGGTGGAAGAGAGGAATTGGTGCAGGGAGATGCCTATACGGCAGTAACCAAGGGTTTGAGGGGGTTTCATTGTTGGGGACCAGCGGAGGATGCCGTCTGTTTCGAAGATTTTCTCTTTCTTGGAGACTTGGGCTGGGGTTAGGGTCTTCCAGGAGGGCGGTTGGTGGGAGTGTTGTGCAGGGGTTTGTTGCTGTTTGGATGGCTCTGGGTGGAGGAGTCGTGTGAGGTCTGGGTCGGTGTTTAGGAGGGTTGAGAAGACGATGTTTGCTCGCTGCCTGTTGAGACTGGTCATTTGGACGGAGCGGACGGCCGCATAATTGAGACTGAGGTGCAGGGCCTGAAGCATCAAGAGGCATATCCAGGTAGTGGAGAAATTTGTCACGCGGGAGACGACGAAGGAGCCGACCTGTGTGTTTCTTGGTCAGGCTCGCTCTGGAGAAGATGAGTTGTAGTAACTAGGGTCCTGGCTTACCAGCATTCCGATGAGTGATATGATTGTCTCTTGAGACGAATCTTTCTGTTGATAAGAAGTCAGTGATCGCGGCCTAGGCGCAGGGTTCGAATAAAGGTTGATTGATTCACTTACGGCATTGACCTCAGCGAGGTTCCCCCAGCGAGAGAAATGTGCACTTAGACTCGCCTTGGAACTCCCCCCTGCTACTCCGCATAAAGCGCGAAGGACACCTGCTGTGCTGAGTACGGTGACTCGAGGAGCACCTGCAGGAATCATTGGTGAGAGACAGTCAAGGATCATTGCTAGATCGTTAAAGATGTCCGCTGCAAGCCGGTACATCTTGCATTCTGGCTCGAGAGCAGTACCCACCCGGTGCGCGAAGAGGATCGTCGCGATACGGCCAGAGGTATCTTGGAGGATGTGCAGCAGTAGGGCTGCGGTGGGGGAGGCATCGGCGTTGCCAACTCCAACGCCTAAGGGCTGTTAGAAGGGGATTTCCTGGGGACCAGCTGTTGGGTGGAATTAGAGCAGCCACCAACCTTGCAGCACTGCTCTCGAGGATAGGAGGCCAGCAATCGAGCTGCTGAAGGCTTGGAGAGAGTCCTTCGTGAATTAGCCGTCTAGTTTGATAGGGGCTGGTATGGTACGCTTGACGCATTTGACATACAAACAATTGGTATCTGTATGAATTAGCAGAGCCCAATGCTAGGGTGATAAAATTAACAGTATCTTACGGCGCATAGTCATCTGTGACACTGTGGGGATATCCAGCAGGAAGGAAGACCTCAACTAGAAAGTCTTGAACGCTCTTTGAAGACCAAGCTGCCGGAGCAGTGGAGGAAGCATGCTAGCAGCGCAATTGGTTAAGTTGGAACGACAGCTTTGCAGCCTGGTGCGCGGATTTGGGTAACATTGGTCATCACTAACTGCCACATCCACGCGTCCCCAATTCTCTCCATGTTTCTTGCCATGCTCACGATGTGCAGGGCCCGCTGCGGGCTCGGAGTAAATGTAGGTTGCGGTAGGATGGTTAACCTCGTCCACCTCGGTGAAGGTTATTGCGGTGCTGTCCTCTTTAGGCGCCATTATGTGGCGCGTAATTAATTGGTCTCGATGGAAGTCTTATTTGAGACCTGACGTGATGTTGGAGACGCGTGAATCGATGGGAGTTGTATAGGAGATTGTTGTTGCGTGGCAGCAGTTGACGCTAAGAACACGGGCACGTGTCATGACATCTGCCCGCTGCAGTCCGGCAGAATATCAGATGGATGATCAGTATCTCTCTACAGTAGACTACGTAACTGCGGAGTGTCCTGTTAATTTGATTGATTGTATTCATGGTCTCCTCGAGCCCCAGTATTTAGTACTAATGAACCTCAGGGAAGAACTCAAAAGGCCCCGTAAAACGAGAATAGTCCAACATGCAGCAGACTTTTGGATCCGAATGAAACAACCATCTATGCACAGAAATCCGAAGATATCTCAGCAAGCCCCAGCCAGACAACAAGAAAGCATCCGTCATGTGTCGCGCCCCAAGTACAAGTAATCCAAACCGCTAAGCTCCGAAACAAGCAACCACCAGCGCCGTGACCGAAAAAAAAAACATGAAGAAGCCATCGAAGAAGAGCAGGGACGGAAGCAGCTCCTGGTTGGACAATGCCAACAAACGACCCATCACCAGTATGCGACGGTGCTCCCAGTCCCTGATTACGGTACCATCCAAGTTCCGATGATGCGAGACGAACCAGGCCCCACAACTCGCCTGTTACTCCATGGTTGAATTTGGAGAGAACAACGGCTGCCACGGCCCCAAGCCAATGGTCGTACTCTATTTTAACACGATAGTGTTTCGTCAATCACCAAACCGTGACCGCTACCGTTGCGTCATCTCTCGTTGAGTGATATCCGGAAGGATCTAAGCGAACAGGCTGGCACCGCCGGTCTCAATGGCCTCAATCTCAGCCTCGGACCAAGGAAGACGGTGGAAGCGAGCAGGAAGCTCGTCGCGGTCGAAAAATTCACCCTGCTTAGGCTGAACGGGGCCCAGAGAGGCACCAGAGCTGCGGCCAATGCCCTGAGAGAAAGAGGCACGGCCAAGAGGGCCGTGCTGCTGAGCCTTGATACGGTAGGCGGCGAAGGAGTCCGGGAGGATTCCGGAAGGAGAAGCGGGGTGAGGACGGGGGGTGTGGTCAACGGACTCTGTAGACGGTCATGTTAGACAAAAGGAGCAGGCGCGTAGAGTTGACGGGGTTGGAATACATACGAGGCACGGAACGCCGGCCGAGGAACCGGATGAGGGGGGTGCGGGCAGCGCTGCGCAGAGCAAAAGTGGCACGCATTTTGTATGATGGGAGGAAAGAAGGTAGAGGGTTATAGATTATAAGGTAGTCGTGAGGATGGAGAGCGAGGAATCGAGAGAAACCGCTGGTGTCCGACGCGACCGAATTAAGCGATTAATAAGTTGTTTGTTGGAAGTGGAAGAGGAAGTTTGGAAGGCAGGCAATTCTCCACGACAAGGACACAGAAGGCCTATATATTCTTGGAGGGGGGAAAGGAAAAGTGGCAAGGACTGTACAGAAGGCTGTCTGGAGGAAGGAAAAAGAGCAGGAGGAATTGGAAAGACTGGAGGGGAAAGGGAAGAGGAATGAATGAGGAGGAGGAGAGGAAAATGCCGACGAGGGTCGGAGCGGAAGCGAGGGTGTGGGTTTTGATAAGCAAGCTTGGTGGTATGGAGTAATACGGGTTATTAACGAGAAACCCGCCGCCGGATTTTATGATCCGGACTTTTGCCTTCCCATCCATCAATCTGGCACGATTACTATTCCTTGGACGTCTTGTCTATGCTGCTTGTGGTATGATCAGAGACCTAACTTTTGACTAGCTGCTCATCGCCAATTCGATAGCGACGACATCATTTTCCCCATCTTTTCCCCAAATCCGATAGACTGTTAGTGTTAGGATGATTGACACCTGATGATACTCCCGACGGCCCCGATCCTTGCCCAAACCCGCATTCCCGGTGAAGGAAGACCCGTGCCTGACTGGCCAGTGAGTTTGGGGGACCTGCATCGGTGCTGCTCTCGAATCGCCTTTCGTCCCGACGCTTTCACTGCACGTCTCTTTTCGCGTTCCCCTCATTCGTAGGATTCCCCGGAGGACGTTGTGCTCCAGTTGGTGTAACTCACTCTGTATCTCTCTTATCTCAGATCACCTGAGCGGAGAACATCACCGTAGTCTGGCGTGATTCCCCTCACACATGCACAATGCACACACACTCTCTGTGTGTCAGACTGTACTTTTTACCTTTCGGGATCTGACCCCCGCAAGCCCTGGGAAGGAGGGCAACTCAACTTCACTAGTAATTCCTTTCCCCTCCCCCCATCTTGGCATTTGCTCGGATGAAAAGAGTCTACCCCAACTAGCCTGTCCAAAAGGGGAAATTTTCAACACCCAAGTTAAGCATTTATCAAGATGAACAGGGAAAGGGAAAAAAAAAATTCATAAAGTTTAAATCTTAATATCTCTATGATGACTATTGTTCCTTTTTTTCCCCCAAACTTTGCCATTCTAGCATTTGCCGCTCACATTCGATTCCCTGGTTATTCGCTCGGAGTTGCAATCGCGTGATATCACATGATTGTTATCTCCCCACGCGTTTTCCGCCAGCCAAAAGTGGATTGGCATTATTGTGTTACTAACTTACTACGTACTACTGAATTATCGACTCGTCCGGCAGTAACCGTACCATAACAGCATAACTTACCGGCCGGAACATAAGTGGACACTCGGAAGGAGTCTCCGACCCGACTTCACCCGTGCTTTTTGCCTGATTTGCCTGATTGTGTTCCCGTCTTTCCCTGAGCAAGCTGGCCGGAGCTAAGGGAGCTACAGACAGGCTTGAACGACCCCCGATTTCTATTCTTATTCGTCTCGATTCCCACCCCGGTTCTTCTTCTTGTGATTATGCATGAGCTTCTGCTCTTCGCCTCGGTTCCCGCGCACCAGCATCATGAGCTTCTTCAACAGCTGGCCGGGTTGACGGCCATGCAACCCCGTCACCGCCTGGAAAGACGCTTGGTTTTCAAGGCCTACCGCAAGCCAGGCTTGACCAACACCCGGGTTGGGGCCAGTCAAGATCTGCAGGGTGTCGAATTGCAGCGCCTTAATAAGATGCTCAATGGAGGCATGTTCTATACCCAAGTAGTCGGTCCCGTGGCCAAAGCCGACTTTGGCGGGAACCCTTCCTCGTCGGGAGATCCAGATGTCTCCATGTCCGGATTGGAGGAGAAGCCATCGTCATCTTCGTCTTCTTACAGTTATGAGGATCAGCCCTGGAAACTCGAATTTAGAGATATCCCCGAGGCAGGCACTCGATCCGCGGTAACTGCTCGGCTGATGGCTAGTGCCACGCTGCCTAAAGGTGATATCACGGCGCCCATGAATGCCTGGGGTTATAGGTTAGTAGCTTCCCATGCCATTCGGTGTTATATCAGCTCCTCCATATCTTGATTGGTCCTAGTCGGCTGACAAACTGGGTTCAGCTTTGTCACTGAGTACGTGGTGGAAGGAGATGTCTTTGTTCTCAATGACATCGTTATCTTCCTACACCGTGTCCTGCTTTACCCGACTGGGGCGCAGGAATCACATGGACCTCGTCGGCAGCTGCCTGCGTATCAGGAGCTCTCACCGCTGGAACGGACAGGGAGCTATGTCCTGCAAGCTGCTATCACCGTCCAGGATGGCGGGAATCAGGAGATGATGAGGACGGCTTCGCAGCATTTGTTCGGGCTTCGCGAGCAGCTCAAGTCGGCTGTCCGTCTAGAAATGGCGGACCGGCTGTCTCTGGATACGCGAGCGAAGTAATCATGTATTATGATATCTTTTTAGCAGTGCTATATACCCCGGAGTTGATGGCTCCCAGTAGATAACTCATTCGAAATTCAAATTCTGTCATTAGGAGCCGAAGTGAATATTGTTAAGTTTCTTTTGTCCTTTTTTTTTATTTTTTATTTTAATTTTGTTTTTCTCAAGAGAGAAAGCAAGCTTGAGCTGAAAGCATACACATAGTTGGATGACAGCGGTGCAGTTGTAGCATCCATCTTTGTATGGGTTCAATGAGCCGTCAATATAAGCATGTGACTTCGCGAAGTTTAAGGCGCGCGTCAGCGCGTCGACTTCCGCTTTTGAACCCGACACCAGTTCGAGCCATCTAGTCGCAGATTCTTTCTCATTTGCTGCAATCAAGACCACAGTACCTGGCAGACATATCCAAGATTATCTCCAGACTCCAGTATCTCAGGATGGCCGGCGGTGGGGGCGTGAAACGTACAGCTTCCCCCACTCGAGCTATATCGCCGCCTCCACTCAAAAGGAAGGTTGAGTCTACCATAACTAGTAAGACACACCTATTCTGTTCTCGTTCTATTTTATACTAATGAAACTGATAAACCTAAGAAAAGGCTGTTTCCTCCTTCTTTACCCCGACATCTCAGAAAAAGCCCGAACAGATCACCTGGCGGATTGTCAACAACAGTGCGGTCATTGGCAAGTATACTTCGGATTCGAGTCACAAGAATAGTACAGAGAAGCCCAGAATCGCAGCATTTGACCTGGTCAGTTTAGAACGAAACCGTTAGGCGAATTTACGGTTTATCATTACGCGAGCTCGAGACTGACTAGGTGATCGCACCTAGGATTCAACGCTCGTCTCGACAGCCTCTGGAAATACGTTCCCCAGGAATGGGTCAGACTGGAAGTGGTGGCATGATACGATACCTGGGAAGCTCAAGGAGTTGAACGACAATGGGTATGTAGTAGGTTGGCTTATAGTTCCTTGATCGGACTGCTTCCGGACAACAGGATATTGATCTCTCTTCTTTGCAGATACTACGTGGTGGTCGTAACGAATCAAAAGAAGATCAGTCTCAAGAAAGATCTCAAGAAAGGCCAGAGCGACTCTAAAAGCCTTGTCAACTTCAAGGAGAGGGTGTCGGCTGTCATGAAGCAACTGGACATCCCACTAAGTGTATATGCAGCCACCGAAGATGACGAATATAGGAAACCCAGGACAGGTCTATGGAAAGAGATGCTGGACGACTACGACTTCGATGTGTCAGGAGTCAATCTGTCAGAGTCCGTTTTTGTAGGGGACGCTGCTGGACGGCCAAACGACCATTCCATGGTCGACCGGTAAGGCTGGCCTTTCGAAATCAACCCACGGACTTCATACGCTAACGGCGGTTCAAGCGGATTTGCTCTTAATATCAAAGTACCTTTCAAGACGCCCGAGGAGTTCTTCCTCAATGCTGACCCCGAGCCCCTCGTGGAACCGTTCGATCCGACAATTTACCTGCAAGCAGAGCCAACCGACGATGGTGAGTCTCCATGCTCGGGGTGATTGCGAATCGACCATCAGAATACCCTATTGACAACTTGTCTCGCATGATGCAGTGGCGCCACCTTTCTCTCGCCAGAGCCCCCTCGAGCTGGTGATATTTTGCGGCAGCCCTGGTGCGGGCAAATCCTCGTTCTACTGGGAATACCTGGAACCGTTGAAATACGAACGAGTCAACCAAGACCTTCTTAAGACCGTACGTCTTCTTTATTGTCTCCACCAAACTTTATACGGGTTACCTTCTTCCAACACACCCTTCTACGCCAAGCCCAAAAAGTGTCAGTGGCTTCGCTCGCGCAGCAGCTATACACCTCAACGACCTACCCACATCTATGTACTACCAAGATTGCATAATCTATCAGCTAACCAACCGCTCACCACAGCGCCCTAAATGCATCAAAGTGGCGAAGGAACACCTTGCAGCCGGTAGATCTGTGGTTGTCGGTACGTGAACGTTGGGAACGGGGCAACCTTTTCCCCAAGAGACCAACCCACTCAACCCTTGCATTGACACTTCGACGGTCTACGATGTCGATTTCTCGGGCTCGAGTCTAGCCAGGCTACACCAACCCTAGCCCATATTGCGATCCATCCCTCCCCGCTTCTCCTTCAAGTACCTACAGTGACTTTGCAAATGCACGAACGATTAGATTTCTTCGCTGATCAAACGCACAGACAACACCAATGCCGACCCGGAAACCAGATCCGAGTGGGTAGAAGTCGCTAAGGAATTCAACGTCCCGATTCGCTGTGTCTATTTCACAGCTTCCCCGGCCCTCTGCCGGCATAATAATGCGGTCCGTGCCGCAAATCAAACCTTGGTAAGTCCGTGCGAGATGAAGATGCGCGTGCACTGCATCCCCATTGTCCCCTTCCACCCCCTCCCTCCTACCCAAAACCATAGACTGTCCTCATATTTCCCTTTTCGAGTTGTTCGAAGGGAGGTGGTGGTGATAGCACCATCTTTCCCAACGGTCACACGTGTATCGTGACATGTTATCGGATCATCAAACACACCTATACCCATACATGCATACATACACCATTACAACAACCGATGTACACCATACTCAATACTAACCTCCATCGAATCATAGAACCCCGAATCACGCACCCTTCTCCCCGGAATTGCCTTTGGAGATTTCCTCCGCCGATTCAAAGAACCCTTAATGGAAGAAGGGTTCCAGGACATAATTCGCGTGGAATTCCGCTTCCGAGGAGACGAAAACGCCAAAAGATTATGGGGTCAGTACTGGGTGTAAAGACAACTCTCTGTGTAGTAGTATCCAAACAACCAACCGACCAACCAACCATGGTTCATGCCTTATGGCCCCATATGAAAGCAAACATGGGAACACAGCTCAATTCAAATTCTACCCATAAATAAGTCTAGTTACCTGCTGCTGCTGCCTACGTAGTCAGTCATATGTAAAGACAGGGCTGATCTAGCCTGTTCTAGGCATTCTACCAACCATCTACAGTATCTAGCGGGAATGAAAAATGCATGCATGACTGAAGAAAATCAATATCAATGGACGAACGAGCGATCTGCCAGACTAGCTAGCTAGCCACCAGCTAACTAAGCCAGTACTTAGTCTAGGCGACATGTGCGGTACGAGTTACTCGATTCGGGTGGCTGTCGAAAGGGAGGAGGGGGGTGATGGGAAAAGACGGTCGACCCCGCGCATGCGTCAGGCGACTGGTATGACCTGACCCTGGCTGGCTGGCTGGCTGGCTGGCTGGCCCTTTGGGGGTTTGAGTAACCGTGACTATTACTACTGCATGTATCATTGAGGAGGGGGAACAAAAGTACACTGCATATGCATTGCATGTGAGCAGCAAGGGCGGGAACCATAATTATCCGTTGGAAGGCATCACCTGAGTAGTACTAAGATGTAGTAGTTATTTATATGTAGGTCTAGTTAAGTAGTATCTAGTAGTATCGGTATATATACACACACTTGAGTGTACAGAAACGCAAACAGAGAACAGGCAAATATCTATAGAAGGTATGCTTTTGGGCTTTTTGGTGCAAGGGGACAGCAAAACAGTTCTAGTATGTATCAGGGAACAGCGGGCCGTAGAATTTCAAGTAGGATAAATGAATGAAGAACCATGCCTTGGGGTATAAGACAGAACAGAACACCAGAAGCGCCCTTGCAATGGTTTCGCTTCCCTTTTCGCTTGGTAACCCAGCCACTTTTGCTTTCAATCGTAATTCTTCTTCTGCTTTATGCTCCCCTCATTCCCCTGTCTTTGCATCCACACAGAACACACGCATACACACCTCCCCTCTTCAATCATTCGACGGTGCAACCCAACGGTTGATTTTTGTGCCAAGGACAATGACGCAAGGAATGCATCGCCGGCAGAGTGAACACACACAAAGGAGATGCTGGGCAGTGTACAGCACTATCAATACATGTTGGCGCGAACAAGTATTTCGACAACAGGGAAAGAGGGGTACATATGCAGAGAGATCAAACATTAAGGAACGGACTGCACTCTGCGAGTCAGTAGTCGCAGGTGCTCAGGTCATCAGTCATCATTATGCAATCACAGATCATGAACAGAAACAGGAAAAGAAAAAGATAAAACATATCCGTCGAAACATGTATACTATAGGAGAGGCATAAGTCATCATTCGCTGAATCAATCGTTCGAGAGGCGTTAATAAAAGTCGTAAGATGGTATACATCGTAAGCCTCCCGCAGTCTGTCTATGGTCATTAAATGTTTCCATGTTCGTGTCAAGGCGGTCGAATCAGGACCGTATAACGAGATCCTGGAAGAACTTGACAAAGTTGCGTTTTAACGAACGGGTGCGACATAGTCCGGATCCATTTGCTGCTGGGGCGATTTTCATAGGACCCACGATCTCGCCATCGCCCAGCTCGGGGAACTTGTCGTCGTGAAGGCGTGGGATCTTGACCGGGTCACAAGGGTCACAGTGGAACTTCATCAAACTCAGACGGGGTCCTTCTGTCACCTCTAGCTCAGACAGCATCGCCTCATGATGGCGGCGCCATTCGCGGTTGATGGATTCCCATTTCTCCTCTGTGAGCTTGTAGATCGTGGAAGTAACCCCATAATGTTCACCAGTCCGGACGAGATGCCGCATGAAGTTGCACTGAGCCAAGTCCCAATCTGCGCGCAGCTGTCCAAACGCTCCCAGGTCACAGGTCTCGGGTACATAAGGCTCCGGTTGGATGGTAAAGTTGGCATGACCGAGTCTGTTCGCCCATTCGTCATTTGGGTCGGAGAGCGTGAATGGAGGCGCGTCTCCCGAGACCGTCCGTACCGTACTGGCTCGTGGACGATTGAATGATGAGACAGATGGCTTGGACGAGAGGGGTGGCGAGGGCAAGTCTGCCAACCGCAAATCTGCGACAGCGCTGCAGACAACTGGGCCATCATCTACCATGTTGTCGGCTACTGAAGGGGATTGTAACGGAGAATGGACGCGGGACGCGGTCTGGTAGGATGGTTCATCGCCCATGAACGGTGGCAGTAGGGGAGTCGTTGCTTGAGGGGCCGAATCCTCTTCCTGGCTGTACCGGTTGGCTTTGCTGATGTCAATGGGTTGCGTGCCGGCCTCGCTAATGGCCTCCTCAAAGATAGTCCTGGCAGGTGAGGGAGGAACCTGCATTGAGTTGACGCGAGTGAAAGAACCTGTAGTAGGACTGGCTATGGCGGATGATGCTGAATTAGTGCGGGAACGCAGCTGTGTTGCGAATACATCTGCACCGTCCAGGCCATCGGAGGCACGTTTGGACTTCCAGCGAGTGGAGATGGTGGAGATTCGGGAGCCGATGCGTGAAAGACCCCGGGCGGAGATACTGTCGGAACGTCGATTCCTAGGCGAATGTGTAAGATCCATGCCGGCATCCGTTAGATCGTAGCTGTCAGAAGCATCGAAAGATGCGTAGTATGAATCTTCGGCGACCGACAGGCCTTGGTCAAAGTGTTCTGTAGAGCAGAAGTCAATTAGCGAACGAGTAGACGAACATCGGAGAATAAAGCAGGAGAAAAAGGAAAGGCACGGGGGCTGGGAGCAAGGGCAAGTAAAGTAACATACGGAAATAATCCTCCTCGAGGTCCCTGGGCTGAGACCCACAGGGTTCTTCCTTCACTCCTGTCAAGGGATTCCGCGACGAGCTCTCCATCGAGTTCCCGTGTCCTGGGGATGAAACCAGGGACGAAACCGAGCTGGAAAACCGCGTGTGGCCCTTGGCAGAAAAGAGAGACACGGCGGGTGAAACAGGCGTGGAGGAGTTGGTGGTCCAGGGCGACGGAGGCTGGCGAGATGACGGGGACGACTCAGCCATGGTTTCAAAACTATCGCGCCGTCTGGTATCTAGAAACTGAGCGGGTTTTAACATGATGGACGAGTCAAGACTACTGGCGTGGTAGTCAGGCTGGCGGTGACTGAAGATCGCGCAGATGGTGAGGCTTCCACTTCACGTGCCGGAACAGGGCGAAACGGACGTGAGGAGGAACAACGCGAAACGCAGGGGAGGACAGAACGGAGTCAATTTGAAGGCGGACGGAACATCATCCGGTGTTCGATTGATTGCCCAGACCGGCGGGGAGATGTATTTTTCTTTTGTTTGTTTGAACTACCAAGAAAAGGCGGTTCAAAGAAGCGAGAAAGAGAGAGAGTGGATGGGGAAAAAAAAGAAAAGGACGATCGATCGGACCAAAGAGACACCACGAGCCCGGGAAGAGCGTCCTTATTGTTCACGAGGAACGAGGTTGGTCTGTGACGTGGTGGCGTGGCGGTGGAATCGCGAGATTGCCTTGCAGTAACAGAAGCAGCGACAGGCTCTGATGGATAGAGGGGAGAAAGAGAAAGCGCAACTGACTGGCTTCCTGACTGACGCTGACTGCTTGAGATTGATTGATTGACTGACAGGCTTGGCCCGGATTGAAGAAGTACGGCCTGAAGGAAGGAGACGCTGAGAATCCGTTCGCGCTGGTAGGGCAGACAAAGACGTGGAGCCTGTCGGAGCACCCAGTCAACGAACAACTGGCCGGGATTGTTCGTGAAGCCCAAAGGACGCGGCTGACAGCACAGTGGGCCGCAGTCAATCGGAGGCTGATGATTGCGGTGAGGTTACAGGATCCGACTCAAGGGGGGGGAGAATGGTTGGAGGTTGGAGGGAGGAAAGGGAGGATGTTGGAGGAATGCTTGGGGAGGGGAGAAGAAAGGGCGATTAGGAATCTAGGAATCGGAAAGGATGAGAAGATATGGTGTGTGCTAGAGAGCAAGAGAAGAGAAGAGAGTCGAGTAACTGATGAGGGGGCGAGGAGAGGGGAAAGATGAGGAGAAAAGACGAAAAGAGGAGGCGATGAGAGAGAGAGAATGAAAGAGATCTGGGAGCACAGACAAAGCACGTATAGGCAAATAGCAACAATAACAACAATGTCTACGACCCAGCGCAAGAGGAGGGAGAGAGAATGCGTGTGTGTGTCAGGAATGTTGCTTCATTATTGATAGCTAATATTCTACACGGCGCGATGCGATGAAAATCTTCTTGTGACACTTGACAAATGAGGCCCGGTTTTTTTCTTTTTTGACAGCATCCAGTCGACCTTTTTTCCTTTAGAACGTTGCCCCAGTCGATCCATTGGATCGCAGTCTTAGCCCATCGTCACTAATTCTCCTTCTATCGGAGCTATCTAGCCTGCTGACTGGGCCCAATTTTTCCCTGTCGACCCAGCCATCTGACAGGCCAGTTTTAGGGCTGTCGATGGGCAAAAAATAGAAAAAAGAAAGGAAACAGGGAAAAGATTTTGGAGAGAGAAAACCAGAACCAACAGGCTAAAACCACAGAACCACAGAACCACAGTCAGGGTGATCGTCGGGTTTACACTAACTCAGACAGGCTTCTGAGGGCTCCGTTTCGCTGCGTGGCTGGGAAACCATGGATCGGGCCTCAGTGGCCATGGCTCGCAATTGTTCTTTGGGCTTCTGTGGCCATCGTGGGTCGGAGAAGACACGCGGTCGAATGGCTACTCCGGAAAGTGATAAGTTGTAGCAGTAGTAGTAGTTAGTGTTCGTATGTGCTAATCCGTGAGCAGCTCGGCAACAGAGTCGACTGGGATGGTTCGAATAGAAACACGCGCCGGATGATGATATCCAAGTCGCAGTTGTGTGTGATGGATGTCTGAATCCTCCCTCAGACAGGTTTCAACGGCTGCACATCGGCCGTCTCCAACACAGCAAGCGAGGATGGAGACGGACAGAGAAGCCGGACGAACAAGGGAACTCGGAGAGGGGACTAGTGGGGACTGGAGAGGACGTTGTCTAGACTCTGACCGACTCGACTGGTCCAACACAGATGCATCCCCCCATCGGATAGACAGAGCTCCATTCCTCTACTGCTTTGTGAACGCGCTGTGCGACCCCTCAATCCCCGTCGTCATACCCCTTCAGGGACCAAGGTAGAGTCCCCGAAAGTACGACGACCTATCAACCGTCACTTCTCACACTATAGATTTGACATCGGACCAGTCCCGACGGAACAGCAGGTTGGAATAAAAAGGGAGGGAAGACAGCAGGGGGTGTGGGAATGAATAGTTTGCAGTGGCCGGAGCTGTTGTGCTTCAATGCGTGAGGGAACGCAAGACATTGAGAATCTCGCCGTGGCACTGCTTGGGTACTGGACCGCGCCCCCAGTTCTGATGATGACAATATTGGCTACCTTCCTGTTATTATGACTATTGTTTCTTTATCAACTAGTAAACTAAACACTATACAGTATAAAGTGAGACCCAGGTCAGCGGTGGGGATGAGGAGAACAGAAATGGGATCCCTCAACTTGCCTTCTGATTGTTGATATTCATTTGTGTGAGCATTCAAAGATCTGGTGCCGACGTCAGATCCACATGGCTTCAGCGCCAACCGACCGGAACCTTGCCTCCCTCAACTCTGATGGTTTTTTTCCTTGGTTCAGTCCAGCTCGACCGCATCAAGAATGCTATTCGAGCGGGTGGAAGTCCGGCGCTGTTCCGCGGAAAACTCCAACGGTAAGGGATCTTGGCGCTACGCTTCCTGGGAATCTCTGTTGATGGCCGGCAATGACGGTCGGTATGTTTTGTAGTTGCCGCCTGTTCTAATCCTCAGTATCTCATGCTCGCGATACACGATGGCGATCGGACAAAAACATGCTGTATAATTGTATTCCGTACACTGTAGAAGAAGAGGATTCCAGGGACGTCATTTCGCCACGCTGGGGACGATTCTCGATGAGATTTCGGTATTCTTGACGAGTCGGCCGACTGCTGAACTTAATTGAGCGGATCGTTGCTATTTCCAGTTGATTCTACATCATGATGTTGGTGGACCACCAGTCCAAGCAGGACCACTCAATGCTCTTCTGTGTATCGGCAGAGTACCAAGTGAAAGTACGGAGTACTACTGTGTATATGCGTCGTAGCGCATACTCTGCATCAAGCTGGTGATCTATACAACGATCCATCGTACTTGTAGATTATCTAGAAAGTAAATGGCGTGACCATGCACTAATTCCCAATTAGGCAGGTCCAGACCGACTGACTCACCTCTTGCCTGAATGCTGCCTGTATCCTCAGGCAGTACTTGCTTATCTCCAATTCGCGATTCCATTGAATCCTCATCCCAGCATCACAAACCATATTTCCCCTAATTTTCGATCCCCCTCAACAGTCTCCCTCGCATCAGCCAATTGACCTCCATCCTTCATCTAGGGAATGCCTCTGCCCTTTCCCACTCACCCTTAGCCACTTAGAACCATGAAATCCCCCATCTCTCTTCTCGCGGCCGTCGGCGTAGCCTCGGCTGCCTCCCCGCAAACCCTCTTGTCCCTCGCCTCCACCGCGTCCGACATCATTGACGCCTCTCCTTTCCTCTCATTCCACCGCGACATCGTCCAGATCCCCTCCATCTCCGGTAACGAGACGGCCGTAGGCACCTTTGTGGCGGAATTTCTCGAATCGCACAACTTCACCGTGATCAAGCAGCCCGTCCCGTCATCCTCCAACGGCGACCCCAACCGCTTCAACATCTTCGCCTATCCATCCACCTCGCCTTCCCAAGGCCGCCCTGACATCCTCTTGACCAGCCACATCGATACCGTACCCCCCTTCATCCCCTATGGGCTCCATGATGACGCAAACAACAACTCCAACATTCTCATCTCCGGCCGCGGCACCGTAGACGCCAAAGCCAGCGTCGCCGCCCAGATCTTCGCCGTCCTCGACACCCTCGAGTCCAACCCAACCGCCAGCCTAGGCCTCCTGTTTGTTGTCGATGAAGAAGTCGGTGGCCTCGGCATGCGCACCTTCTCCGACAACTCCACTCTCAACCCCTCCCCGTCCCCCTACCACACCGTCATCTTCGGCGAACCCACCGAGCAGGCCCTCGTCGCCGGCCACAAAGGCATGCTGGAGTTCCCCATCATCGCAACCGGCCAAGCCGCTCACTCAGGGTACCCCTGGCTCGGTAGTAGCGCCATCTCCGCCCTCCTGCCCGCCTTATCGCGGGTCGATCGTCTAGGCAAGATCCCAGAAGCGGAGGGCGGGCTCCCCGCCAGCGAGAAATACGGTGAAACGACCGTGAACATCGGGCGCGTGGATGCTGGCGTCGCGGCCAACGTGGTGCCCTCGTCCGCGATCGCTGAGGTGGCGATCCGTTTGGCAGCGGGGACGCCCGACGAGGCGAGGGAGATTGTTGCACGTGCGGTGAGAAATGCCACCGGTGGTGACGAGCATGTGTATTGTGACTTTGCTGCGTATGCTGGTGGGTATGCGCCTCAGGATCTGGATACAGACGTCCCCGGATTTGAGGTCACCACAGTGAATTATGGTACGGATGTGCCGAACCTGAAGGTCTCCGAGGGGGTCAAGCGCTACCTGTATGGCCCCGGTAGTATCCATGTCGCGCATGGTGACAATGAGGCTATCACTGTCGGACAGTTGGAGGAGGCAGTCCGTGGGTATAAGCAGCTCATTGAGGCTGCTGTGCAGCGGGCTCGCAGGACTTAAAACTGACCAGCTAGCCATTAGCCGGCTGGCTACTAGCCACGACGTGTATATATAACGAGGAAACGATAATGATTGTTTCTCTTCGGCTGACTACTAGTAGTATGTATTCTGTATATAGAATATATACACCCGCGGGGAAGTTAATGTATGTACCAAGAGAATCTATCGTACAGACAGACGTCCAAGCCCGAAGCCAAGCGAGCAACAGAACCTAGTTGTTGTAACACTAGTAGCAATGCCAGATGTAGAACAAAGTAGATAATAAACCCAAGTCCCTGCCTTGGATGTAACCAGCCAGAATGCAGGAGCAATATATAGCAGTACATATAAGCAAGCATCAAACAAACAAAATCAAGAGATGATCAATCAATTCGAGATATCTTTCTTTTTTGTTAGAGGGATCTAAGGAGACGTAGTCCAAGAGAGAGATATATAAAAGCATAAGAAAAAAAATAGATAGTCAAAGAAATTATACCGACTCCTCCACCTCACTGGATGTTGGTATCGTCCGACTCTTCCTCATCCACCCGGTCTTCAACTCGCCCGTTGGCTTGAACCGCGGGAGAGGATGCGCCTCCGTATTGAATACATGGTCTTCGAGAGAGATAAAGTCGCGGTCCGAGAATAGCAAGTAGAAGTATTTAAGCGTCTCGGCCATCCAGAAACTCTCCATGTTGTCGCGCTTCACTGGAGGGTTGTCATCAGCGTTTGAGAGCGAGGTGAAGCCCGTGATTTTCTGAGGTTTTGGCTTCTGAGTTCCGCCGTCTTCTTCCTCCGATGATGATGTTGAGCTGGACGCGTCTTCTTTGCTGAGTTCATCGACAGGGATGTCCTCGACCACGGCAGTATGCTTGACAAAAGACTTGAACATCTCCCAGCCCCAGTGTCGGTAGATGTCGTCTCCGGTGATGCGATACATGTAGAAGAGGGATTCGACGGTCTCTGGGCGTTGGAGGTTGTGGCGGTCTTGTTTGTGGATGTTGAGGTCGTCGCGCCATTTGGTGGAGTAGTCGCTGACGGGGTAGATGGATTTGGAGAGGAGGGGGAGTTCGCCAGAGGCTTTTTGCTGGCCTGAGCTGGGTTTGGCAATGGTCGAGTCTGGGTACATGTCTGTTTCCATGACGCGAGGGTCGTCGACATTGAAGTAGGTGATCTCTGGTGCGAGGCCGGTCTTCGTGATTAGATACGTTGCCCAGCAGGTCTTGGTTAGTTCTCGGGCTAGAAGAATCTCTTCCTCCTGGCGTTGGCCCCAATCGGGTGACTGTCTTGCCTCGGACAGAGGACGTCCGCCAGTTGCTGCGAGAGCGATGGTGCCGGGGTAGAAGCAGACTAGGTGGTCCATCTTGGGGGAAAGGACTCCATGCAGCCCGGCAGGGCGTTCGCCCAGAACGGTCAACTTGGCGTTCTGTGTATAGGTGATCAGGTGCTTGCGCACGCCGACGAGGGACTCATCCCACATGTCCTTGTAGATCGGTTCAGTCTCTTGCGTTTGAAGGTACTGCTTGATGAGGTATTCTAGGAAACATCGGTCAGCGCATTGAATATTCACGCACAAAGCCATCATGTATACCATAGTATGAATCGCCTCTACTGCCGAGACGGATGTTATCGCCTTTAAATTCGCCGGTCTCTGGATATACGTAGATCGGAAGCAATCCGTCTTCCATCTTCTGGTCGTCCACGACCTCCATAACCTTCTCCACAGCCTGCCAGTACTCGGCCTCGCCCGTCAGTTTGGCCAAGTACTTGAACTCCAGCTGGAGAGTAGTGGCTTCGGCAGTAGATGAGGCGCCATTATCCGCGTACGAGGGAAGGCCCTCGGATTTGTTCAAATTGATGCTTGCATACGGGATTCCAGTGCCGGATTCAAAAGCACCCAATAGACGATCTGCCAGATCGGTGGCCTTCTCGATATACAAGTCTTCTCCCGGCGCGCCTGTATCGTCATCCGTAAGCGGAGCTAGCTCGGGATAGTTCGTGGAGAGATAGTGTGCGGAGAGTAAGCCTCCCAGCATGCGAATGGTAGTCTCGAAGGTATTCACATCGTGGTCCTGGTTGTATTGCAACGAGTTGTGGATCCAGCTGCGGGCATGTTGCACTCGCGACGTCAGGTTCATAATCATCAAAGTGTCCAGCGCATCAACAATTATCCACCCCATTCCTCCTTCAATCATGTGCCGACCGTTTTTGGCAATTGGGTGGTATTCATCGTAACCTAATCACCGGCAGACAAAGCCATTGTCAGTCACCACATCCAAGAATCAAGAGGTTAATTCCAGCCAGAAACTCACCCCACGCATTAGCCGCATAACCATCCCAACTGACAATGAAGACGTCGCGCACTTTCTCCCTCCTTGCTTCCCAGTCAATCTTCTCTGTCGCTGCGCTGCCATCGTATGGTGGTTCCGACTCCTCAAAACTTTGCACCCACTTCCAGAGCTCGGCGCCCTTCTCCGCGTCCGGTGTCTTCCATTCCGGCTTACCAGAGCCAGAGTAGTACCACAGAGCGAGCAGGACGAACAGACATAGCCCACTATATATGATCTTCCGCCGCCTGGCTCTCGGACCGGTGCGTCGTGGTGCGAAGTAAGGTTTGTCCTTGTACATGGGGAGAGTGCGGTCGCCGGCGAGGGGATTGTTCAGGGAGTTGGAGATACCAGTCGGTGGCGAAAACCCATAGCCAGGCAGCCCGTTGGTCCCAGGGCTTCGACTAGCACGCCAGTAGTTATTCTGGAACGGTTGCTGAGACGAAAATGGAGAACTGTTCCGAGGGGCCTGGAAAGACATGACCACCACCGCCAAGCTTCTACTACTATATCTGTCCTCTACCGAGGGAGGACCACACCTCCGACGCGCTCTAAGTCCGAGAGAATAGGTAGCTTGTCGGATTTATTCGCATAGGTACAATGTGTCTTGTCTCTGATTGAAGCTGGTGCTCAGGCAAGGACGTCGCTCTGCGCCTCGAAGTGGTTACAGGATACTCCGTTCGTTCGTATAGGTAGGTAGTCTGGGGTAAGCCCCAAAAGTAGTAGTCGGTATTGCGGCGGCAGGACTATAACGGGGCGAACGGTTATATCTAGTAAGGAAAAAGGAGGGGCCATTCAACGGTTAGCCAAAGAAGCACTGTGAATTACTGCAGTGGTAGTGAGATCTCAGAGTAGATGGCAATATTACCGATAAAGTTAGCAGCCCCCAATCGAACCAAACATCCAACGTCTGCGATTTGGATGACTCGGTCGCAAGTTGGGTCTGTTGATCTCCGCGGACGTCTCCCGATGCACACACTAATGGGCCATCGATGGTTCCCGGACAGAAAGATACTGAACAGGTGTCAACTACTCTGAGGAGATGTTTCGGCGCCTAGGGAACTGATTCGAGCATTACATAAAAGTGAGGGCAGCCATTCCGATGGACGCGTGTAAAACCCATGTGGCGCCTAGCTCAACTTGTCCTCAGCGCATGGATGCCGAT
Source organism: Aspergillus niger (assembly GCF_000002855.4). NCBI lineage: Eukaryota > Fungi > Ascomycota > Eurotiomycetes > Eurotiales > Aspergillaceae > Aspergillus > Aspergillus niger. The sequence continues at coordinate 1,416,139 of NT_166533.1, forward strand.
CCTTGGTCGCGGCCTTGGCGGTAAACGGACGGCATTCACTGTTCCTGGAGAAGCAGCAGCAGCCATCATTATCATCAATACTAGTACTTAAGCTCGATCGTCAGTTTCAACGCATGGCAGAACATTATGTTTACCCGGTCAGGGTCCAATGCTCGGGTCCATGCACCTTCTTTGCCTAGTCTGTGGGGTAATTCCCCCATGTGATGATCTGGGCTACCACTTAATTCTACTAACCGGAGTACAAAGCTGCAAACTGCACGGCATTATCAATGCATGGATTGTGTACATTATATGAGCATAAGTAGATTGGGGGTGGGCTTCCCATAAGTTGGAAATAATAGCTTTCTACATCATGGCTAATTCTCAGGTATTCAATCAAGCGGGCACTACAACTTCTGGTATTCCAGCTTGCCCTCCAGCTTCTTCGCCTCAGCCACCTTGCGGACCGCTCTGTTGAAGTCATCCTGGTTGATCGCGTCCCGGTAATCCTTGATAGCAAATAGACCACTGTCTCCGAATTAGTCCTAGTCATGTAATAAAAATGGCAGAGCAACAACGGGAAATAGACATACGCTTCCGTAACGACGTTGCGAAGATCAGCACCGTTGAGTCCGTCACTCATCTTCACCACACTCTCGAAGTCAATCTCGCCATCCAGTTGAACGGTGCTGGAGTGGATCTTCAAGATCTCCAAGCGACCGACTTCGTTGGGCAGGGGAATCTCGATCTTGCGGTCGAGACGACCCGCTCGCAGCAGAGCCGGGTCAAGCGTATCAGGCCGATTCGTGGCCATGATGATCTTCGTCTTTCCAAGGTAATCAAAACCATCCAGCTGGTTGAGAAGCTCCATCAATGTACGCTGGATTTCCCGATCAGCCGAAGTACCCTCTGAGAAACGTCTTCCACCGATAGCGTCGATTTCGTCCATGAAGATGATGCAAGGCTCGTGTTCTTTGGCGTATCCGAACATCTCTCTTATTAACCGCGCAGATTCACCGATGTATTTGTCGACAATAGCGGACGAGACAACTAGGATGAAGTTAGCGATCTAGGCCTACCTAAGCCCGCGCCCGGAGTTGATTATGTATACCTTTCAGGAAGTTGGTCTCCATTGAGCTTGCCACTGCTCGTGCCAACAACGTCTTTCCGGTACCCGGAGGACCGTAGAGGAGCACACCCTTGGGCGGCTTGATTCCTACTCTTTGGAAAAGCTCGGGGTTCTTGAGCGGCAACTCGATAACTTCTCGGAGCTCGCGGATCTGTTCGTTCAGACCACCAATGCCTGCAAAGTTGATCTGGCCTGGGTCCTCCAGTGACATGTTGTATACCAACGGATCAACCTCTCTCGGGAGCATTCTCATTATAGTAAGTGTGGTCATATCGAGGGCGACACGGGTGCCCTGCTTTAGCTTTGCCTTATCGACCTTCGAGCGGCAACCGACGACATAACGCGGTCCGGATGATGCCTTGACAATGACTGGATCAGGTCAGCCACATACCGGCAAAGAGAACGACAGACGATGGACAAGGATCTGCCCGGAGTCGAGGTTATATTGGGGAGAAATAGGGATGAACATACATCTCTCCTCATCCAGCTGCTTCAACACTTCTCCGATGATCTGGCCGACGCTTTGCAGCGCCTTGATGTTCTCTTCAGAGATATCGAACTCTCGTTGCAAATCCTTGATCCCCATGCGAAGAGACTTGAGCTTGGCTTCCCATTCTCGGAGCTCGAGCAGGCTCCTCTTGTAATCCTCGAGCGCCTGCTCTCTCTCCGGATCGCTGGCGCCGTTCATGATGTAAGGCAATCAGGGAGACCAAAAAGCAAAGCGAAGTCGAAACGAGATCCCCGGGGTCTCAGAAAAACAGGTTAATGACCCGAAAGGGTGAATATGCAGATGGATTGATAAGGGATAGGCCGGTTGACGGTACTTGGGATCTTACTGCATCCAGCTCGGCGAGCTGTCGAGGAGCTCACAGCAGCCACCAGCTCATTGTGATCACATGACGCTGGCTCATTGACAATGACATAATCATTCATGTATGCCTGAATAGTTGGGCTACGAGGCGACAAGGCAACAAACTTATCACTAACCGCAGTATCTATTATCCGGCTTGTTGTTTTTCAGGCACCCAGGTGTCTGTTTCGTGACCGCGGGCATTTTCGTCATTACGCAATGGAAGTTTCCAGACAAGAAAGCGTGCTGATGGGTTTCCCACCCATTGAGGGGCATCTGGAGGATGCTCTCTCAACGTATGAGATAGATCATAATTGATATGATTGGTAGTACATTGACCCATTCAATTGGTCCTGGACGCTTTACAGAAAGTTGGGGCTACTTACTGATGGAGGGGTAGGTGCGGATTGAGTTGTGTGGAAAGGAGGGGTTAACTGCGCCTACTTACAGGTGGCAGGATGCATCTGCGATCTGTATCAGAAGCATCATTACTGTCATACCAGCTTTAGCCGTGGCCCAGGCCGGGAAGAAGACATGGAAAGAGGAGCCATGGAGCATCGTCAACCCCGTCCTGAGTAGCAACACCCGCCTTACCCCGAGGGAATGCGGAAGATCTCGCTGGGGAGGGTAGCAGTCGAAGCAGCTTCAGCCAGCGAGAGCAGCGACAGATGCTGGCTGCCCCACCATTCCCTTGGAAAGATTCGGAGGACGAGACCGTGAGCTTTCCCGGGGCACGCCTTTGGGGGAGTTTTTGGCTCGAGCTTACAAGAAGTAGCCTGTAGCAAGTCTGTGGTCGTGTTTATTATTTATCTACTACTTCCCCCTCCTCCCTCCTCCTCTTGTGTTAAGAGTACTCTCAAAAAAAGCCTTTCTTAGATAGTACAACCACCATCTTCAAGGTCCTGTAAGTATGACTTGTCCCATATACTCATTTTATCACCCCTCCCATCTTTCTCTGTCCATTTCATCCTCCTCTTCTTCCTCTTAGCTGCTAGTCATGACCCCGCCATCATCCCACCATGTTGTGCTTGACCCCTCCATCTATCCATCCATCCATCCTCCTGTCTATATGCCATCACTCCATCCTGTCTGTCTATCAATGATCTGGCATCTCCGGATTTAGCACCAAGTCCCATTGATTAGTTGATCATTTGGGAAACTTGGCTGTGCCGAGCCTGGTCTATTTGATGGATCGGACCTCTCCACCTCTAATTCCCCCCCCGTCCTTCCCTTCTCCGTCACTCATCCGCCATCCGCTCATTCTTTTTGGGTCCTCGGTGAACACTCACCACCTTCCCCCCCGCTGCTGCTAGTGCACACCGAAACAGCAAGTCCGGAGCGCTTACATTTTTGCCTCCTCCGTTTTTTCCTATATCTGGGCCATGTTCTCCCTTTGCCATCTTTGTTTTCTCCCAGTTTCACTGATCCATAACTCATCCCCCTCCAGTCCATCAACATGCCTATCTCCAAGATCCACGCCCGCTCCGTCTACGACTCCCGCGGTAACCCCACCGTCGAGGTTGACGTTGTCACCGAGACTGGCCTTCACCGTGCTATTGTCCCCTCTGGTGCTTCCACTGGTCAGTAGTCAACAGGCAATCAAGGACCTTGTTGTCCTCTAGCTCTACATTTGACATGCTGACAGTCAATTCCAGGCCAGCACGAGGCCCACGAGCTCCGCGATGGTGACAAGACCATGTGGGGTGGCAAGGGTAAGTTTAGAGCATCCTTCTCTCTGTATACTTGTTGTAATTAGTTCAACCCAGCTGACAACAACTGCTTGATCCAGGTGTCCTGAAGGCCGTCCAGAACGTCAACGAGACCATTGCCCCCGCCGTCATCAAGGAGAACCTCGATGTTAAGGACCAGTCCAAGGTTGATGAGTTCCTCAACAAGCTCGATGGCACTGCCAACAAGTCCAACCTCGGTGCCAACGCCATCCTTGGTGTCAGTCTGGCCATCGCCAAGGCCGGTGCTGCTGAGAAGGGCATCCCTCTCTACGCTCACATCTCCGACCTTGCTGGCACCAAGAAGCCCTACGTCCTCCCTGTTCCCTTCCAGAACGTCCTGAATGGCGGTTCCCACGCTGGTGGCCGCCTGGCTTTCCAGGAGTTCATGATCGTCCCCAAGTAAGTTACCGCCATCATGCCACACCTCAACAGGTAGTTCCTTTTTAACTAACAATCGTGAAGCACTGCCTCTTCCTTCTCTGAGGGTCTCCGCCAGGGTGCTGAGGTCTACCAGAAGCTCAAGGCTCTCGCCAAGAAGAAGTACGGCCAGTCCGCTGGCAACGTTGGTGACGAGGGTGGTGTCGCCCCCGACATTCAGACTGCCGAGGAGGCTCTTGACCTGATCACCGAGTCCATCGAGCAGGCCGGTTACACTGGCAAGATCAGCATTGCCATGGACGTTGCCTCCAGCGAGTTCTACAAGGCCGACGTCAAGAAGTACGACCTTGACTTCAAGAACCCCGAGAGCGACTCCTCCAAGTGGCTCACCTACGAGCAGCTGGCCGACCTCTACAAGTCCCTTGCCAGCAAGTACCCCATTGTCAGCATTGAGGACCCCTTCGCTGAGGACGACTGGGAGGCCTGGAGCTACTTCTACAAGACCTCTGACTTCCAGATTGTTGGGTACGTACTGCTCGATGCAACTTCTCGATTAGGGTTGTTTGTGGCTAACTGATTATTTTATAGTGATGACTTGACTGTCACCAACCCCCTGCGTATCAAGAAGGCCATCGAGCTCAAGTCCTGCAACGCTCTCCTGCTCAAGGTCAACCAGATCGGTACCTTGACCGAGTCCATCCAGGCTGCCAAGGACTCCTACGCTGACAACTGGGGTGTCATGGTGTCCCACCGCTCCGGTGAGACCGAGGATGTCACCATTGCCGACATTGCTGTCGGTCTCCGCTCTGGCCAGATCAAGACCGGTGCTCCTGCCCGTTCCGAGCGTCTGGCTAAGCTGAACCAGATCCTCCGTATCGAGGAGGAGCTCGGTGACAACGCCGTCTACGCCGGCGAGAAGTTCCGCACCGCCGTTAACTTGTAAATGCAGCCATTTCCCGTATAATGTCACCAGTGCAAGGCCCTAGCGGTCCTCACTAGCCTTTCCGAGCAGCTGCAGAACAGCATCGTTTGGATGAAACTAGGCGGCGAAAACATCAGAGATGATTAAGATTTATGATGACGAATTCAAAGGCCAAATAATTGAATTTAGTGGCACATAATGAAAAAATTTATTATTTTTCACCCTTCAATATAGAAATTCCCTATTGTTTTCGCATGTTCAATGTAGAGACAAGTAAGTAGTGAGTAAGATTGGGCATCACGGGCAATCCCGAGTGCACGTGACCACGCCGCATGCCCCACGGGATCAGCCACTCGGTCGTTCAAACAAATTCCCTCCTTCAGCAGTACCTGTTAACGACACCAGTTCCTCTGCGTGCGACTTACGCTTATCACCGGCTTTACTGCCAGCCACGCAACTCACTCTCCAGCTTGTCATTTTCGCCCCAAACTTGACGACTTTTGCCCGCCATGGCTCCTTCAAAGTGGGGTATGTCCTCTTTTGGAGATTTTTGTGGCCCTCGCCCGCAATAGGGACATACATTGCGGGACAACATGGCGAATCATTCACGATACTGACGGCTTCTTTCAGATGACGAAGAAGAGAGTGTCTCTCCCCCTCCTGTGGTTGCCCGCCGCAAGTTCGACGACGAGGAAGAGGAAGATGTGAGTTTTTGCCGCCCCTCCCCCCTCCTTTTCCATTTTTGCCTCACAATTTGCCCCGCGCTGTTTCTCTTGGCCTCAGTCGCTGAAAACTCGCGCCCCCCCCCCCCATCATTTTTTCCCCCGTCCACGATCTGACCGAATGAACTAGGTCCTCGACTCCTGGGACGCCGCCGAAGATTCCGAAGTAGAGCGTGAGAAGGCCGCCAAGGCAGCGGAGGCCAAGGCTAAGGCGGAAGCCGAAGCCGCCGCCAACAAGAAGAGCAAGGCACAGCGGATACAGGAAAAGAAGGCCCAGCGGAAGGCAGATGCCGATGCTGAGGATTCGGACGACAGCGACGAGGACGAGGCCGAGCGGAGAGCCCGTCTCCGCAAGACGGAGAAGGACGCTGACCTTAAGCACGCCGAGGACCTGTTCGGCGACATCGACCTGAACCGTATGCGCAACCGCAGCGCCCCCAAGGCCGTTGTCATCAGTGACGGGACCGACCCGACCCAGGCCGTCGATCTGTCGGCTATGCCTCTCTTCAAGCCCGCCACCAAGGACCAGTTCACCCGCGTTACGACCACCCTTATCCCTCTGTTGACGACCCAGTCGAAGAAGCCCCAGTATGCTCTGTGGGCGCAGGACTTCATCAAGCAGCTCGTCAAGGACCTGCCCAGCGGTGATGTCAAAAAGATCGCTTCCTCGCTGACTACTCTCAGCAATGAGAAGATGAAGGAGGAGCGTGCTGCCGATAAGGGTAACAAGAAGACCAAGGCGGCCAAGACCAAGGTCTCTCTGGTCACCTCTAGAGAGAACAAGATTGAAACCAACTCTTATGATGATGATGGGTTGGATGACGATGACTTCATGTGATTTTGTTATTTAGAATATTTTATATTTCCTTTTCTTCTTCTCACCACCGATCCCCTTAACACTCTTGCTTCATTTGCTTCAGATTTCTCGGTTTCTTCTTTTTTCTTCTCCCCAGTTATCCACTATATCTTTGCTAGACCGGCCTGCGCCCTGGCATGCATCATAAAATCATGTCCGTTGGTCATCATCTGTTTTGTATATCCGTCATATAAAGTATTCTTTTATTCCCTCCCCCCTCGGTCGTCTTTCGCTGTCCCGCTTCCTACCTCCGGTTTATAGAGCATGGTTCATCTCTTCCGTACATTTCCGTTGGTACTAGCATTTATGTCTTCAGCTAGTATAGAAGCTGCCGCAGTTGTTCGCTTACTACCTGCCTAAGTCCTTAACTTTTTAAAGTGTTTAACCTATACGTAGTGTTAAACGAGTACTGGGAGGTGGTGAGGTAGAAAATGTTCTGCACGGGCAGTGGGTATTTGGTAGTGTGTAAGGCGGTTATTTATCAGGCTGACGCTAAAGACTTCTATGGGAGCAGTATGGGATCGCGGCTCATAGAAGTACACAAAATCTAAGAGTCGTTTGATAATTAATTGATTCCCGGCAGGGTCTTCTTGGGATTGAGAGAACTGGTTACTTTGATTTGAGATATTGTAAAGCTTAAGGCTCTTAACACGTACGAGCGAAACAGCAGGGGGGAAATCGGGAAAAGGGGCGTGGGGTGAATAAAAAAGTTGAAATAAGACACTGTATCTTGCTGGGGGTGAATAAAGAGAGAATAAAAGAGAGGTAAATTCCACTCAGCCCCTTTTCTTCGCTCTCCAAACATCAAACTCCGCCGGCCGACCCACAGGATCCCGAACAAGTGGAAGATATGTGCCGGTCCAGACCCTTCGCACAGCTAAAAGCAGACCTTCATAAGCGTTTCCGGGTAGTATTCGCACACCTGAACTGGCACGTCGGGGACACAACTGTTTTTGATACACAAGAACACACACCACCCATCTAGGACTCAGGGGCAGCAGGCTTGGGCTCCTCAGCCTTGTCCTCGGGGGCGGCGGCGGTCTCCTCCTCGGGCTTGTCCTCCTTGGGGGCAGCGCCCTCGGGCTCGTTGCCATCAGAAGAGGTCCACAGAGTAAGGTTGTCACGCAGGAGCTGCATGATCAGGGTGCTATCACGGTAGCTCTCCTCCGAAAGCGAGTCGAGCTCCGCAATGGCGTCATCGAACGCCTGCTTGGCAAGGTGGCAGGCACGATCGGGGGAGTTCAGGATCTCGTAGTAGAAGACGGAGAAGTTCAGGGCGAGACCAAGGCGGATGGGGTGGGTAGGAGTAAGATCGGTCTGGGCGACATCGGTAGCATTCTGTCACGGTCGTTAGTGCGAGTCCTCCGATATAGCACGCAACTTGAAGAGCCCACCTTGTAAGCCTCGTGGGCAGCAGTGGCAGCAACCTTGCGCTTGTTGCCAGAGGCAAACTCAGCGAGGTAGCGGTGGTAGTCACCCTTCCTACAGTTCGTACAACAGTCAGCCTCTGCCCTTTTACTACTTGCCAGTAAATGCTCTTTCCCCCTGAGAACCAAGACTCACATCTTGTAGTAGAAGACCTTGGACTCGCCAGTCTCGGCCTTGGGGATGAGGGACTCATCGAGAACATCGAGGACATCCTGGCAGACCTTCTCGAGCTCGGTCTCGATCTTCTGGCGGTAGTCACGGATGATCGAAACGTGCTGCTCAGAGCCCTTGGACTCCTCCTTCTGCTCAATGGAGGAGATAATACGCCACGAGGCACGGCGGGTACCGACCACGTTCTTGTAAGCAACGGAGAGAAGGTTACGCTCATCGACGGAAAGCTCGCCTCCAATCTGATGCGGGGTCAGCTTGACCCACGAGTAAAAGGGGGTTACGGGGAAAAGGGGGGGCTTCTCGTCAGAGGGAGGTAAGGGGGTCATACGTTGGCGACTTCCTGTACAATAGTTAGCGATTATGCTTGTTGAGAGCCCAGGGGCTGACAGGCGGCTACTGACCTTCATGTACGTGACCATCTCTATAGGCGGTAGGGATCAGCATGTGAAGCCAACATGGCAGAGCAGTAAACAGGCATCTTACCATCGTAGCGCTCAGCCTGCTCACAGAGCCGGGCGAGGAACGTCTTGCTGCAGAAGGGTGAAGTGTCAGTGTTGCTGTTGTCGGTCACTGGTCGAGACGGGTCTGGATCCTTACTTCTCACGCTGCAAGTAAAGGGGGGAGAACAGTTAGCTGAGTCCAGACTAATCGCGACACAACGACTGAGAGAGCACAAGAGAATTCCCAGCCATAGGAATACATGCGGCTAGGAATTAAACGGCTACAACTGGACGGACGCCAGGTGAAGCCGCCAGAGCAGAGAGAGGGGTCAGGCTGAGGGGGTGGAATAACATACCTCAGAAGTCATAGTAGGCGATCTGATGGAGATAAGGGGATTGGGAAAGACGGTGGTTGGTTTGGTAGACGGTGAAAAGGAGAGAGTAGAGGTGCAAGATACCGAAGTAGAGCACGAGACAGCGGAGAATGGGATGAAAAGAAGATGGGAATCACGAGAGGTTTGGCAGATGTGATCCTCCAGCAACGAGTGATGGACGGTGAAGGTGACGACCAGCCAGCTTTAGCGAGAAGCGGGCGCCTCGTCTGTTTGCGATGTTTGCTCTTGCAGCCTCAGGCAGCGTCATGGTGAGTCAGCAGAAAGTCTTCTGCTGGTCACCTGCTTCGGCCGGTCACTGGACCCTGACGTAATCTAGCAATAACCACACCGAGTTCAAAAGGCCAACTAGGCAATAAATGGTTAGTGACTCCTAGTTGAGCGGTCGCTCTCAATAATTAGTGAAAGTCTCCCAATTATGCGGCATAGTAACAACCCAACAACCCCAAACGGAGAGCATATCTGGAAAATAGTAGTAGTATAGGAGCTGTAAATGGAGGTCGTCAGAAAACCCATATCTGAAATCACTCAGGCAGCCATGACTACTTAAAAGAGTCTTGTTGCCAGAGTTGGGAACCCACCATAAAAGGGCGGCTAATGATACCAGTTCATGTGGTAGATAAAATCACACTCATTTTCCCCTTGAGTTGAACCACCATGCTCTTCTGTTCATCACGACCAGCATCCCCTCTGGTCCCTGGTGTCTTTTTAACCGCCAAATCCGTTTTATTCTGCCGGTTATTCTCTACCGCACAACCGGTGAAGATGTTATACGTCTCGCTTCTCCACCCTCAACGGGCTGTGGTACCCTGAGCTATGCTCCGTATCTCCGATGATCGTCTATTCAGAACGCACGAGACGAGAAAAAAAAGGATGTTGAGAGCCCGGCAGATGACAAGTTCACCGGTTATTGCCCGATCAAAATGAAACCCTTATTTTTGCTCTCCCTTTTAGATTGACCGTGCTTTTGGCCATGCAAACTAAAAGACAACTATGGGTTCTCCTACTACTAAATACACGCCCTTCCTGCGGAGATTACGCAGTACGGCAACAACCACCCAGACAAGCGGGCTGCTGAGTTAAGACCGGACATTGGAGTTTCAGAAGAAGAACCACCACCAATACAACGCTGGACGGTATGAAATCATTTTCTGGAGCAGTGTGGACGGGCCCTCTGCCCTACAGGGCGCCTACAAGGGCCGGACTAGGCAAGCTGTCGTACCCTCTGGTGTGGATGGGGTGGAAGATCGATGACTTGTTTGGGGCAGGTGCTCCGGGTCCGACACCATGGCGGAAAGCACGGAATCGAATCAAAATCTACGAGAGAAGAGAGGCCTCCACCAGTGTTATGCAGCACCTTCCAATCCGAGGAGCGAGACCCCGCTAAATGAGCGCCAAATGAACCAGGATGACTGCAATTTGTATGGGACAAGTGGTTTTAGTTCGAATCTTGGGCCAGCCTGGAAGGCATCATCGTTTCGCAGTGGAGAGTGTATTGGTATTGTTATGGTCGAGCGGTGGGTTTCTCGCTTGCAGAGAGACAAGTTGAGGGAGATAACGCCGAGAATGAAAATGGATACGTAGGAAGATTATTTAGAACTATTAAGAAGGCTGTGCAATGTTGGGGGGGAGAAAATGCGTCCCTTTCTAATTTCCTTTTTTTTTTTTTTTTTTTTTTTTCACCCTTTCCCCTAATGGATCACTGTAATATCCTTCAGCTTGGTTTCTCATGGATTTTATTATAACATGCAAGATAACAGACACAAAGCTATAGAACTTTTGTAAGAAGATACGAGGATAATCCAGTCGTAGAGACTACTAAACAGGCCAACTCCAACGCCCGGACTCACCAAAGCACGGTCATGGTATGGTTCAGCCCTGTCGGATTGGAACCGGCAATTCTGGCACAGAGACGGGGGGGACCAGATGGATCCAGACACCGCAAATGAAGAGAACACGTTGAGTGCCTGACAAAGCCGCCTCTGGTTCACGGTTCCCGAGCCCCCAGAGGCAAAATCCCTGGCCCATCATTCGGTCCTTGTATGGAATGGGACATTTATTTATAAGTTAGAAATCATCATTTTTTGCCATCTTCTTACAAACCAGAGTCACTCAGAAGGTTAACCCTGGTTATCTTTCTTTCCTTTCTTCCTTCCTTCCTCCTCTTCCTTCCCCGTGCTTGGCTGACGGTATTTGGTATTGGTCTTGCCCGGTATTATTAACTACGGTACTATCTGGTGTGTCCGCTTTCCACTCCCCCATCCTATCCGACTATCTACTACTCTTCTAGATCCTTCCCGCTAGGGGACTAACCTCTCCGACTTGATTGCAGTGCCACTCACTAGGTCCCAAGCTTCCGGCCACTTGGCGTTCATGTCTTGATCTGGGTTATATCCCCGATCTCTTCCCTTCTTTTCCTCTCTCTTCCTTCCTTGTTGCTCCCGCTCCAGGCCACCTTGCGCTTTCGTGGAGTCCCCAACATGGAGCACTCCTACCTTTATTCACCAGCCGAAGTGCTGGACCATTTTGATGTCAAAGAGAGCTCTGGTCTGTCGCAACATCAGGTCTCTCAATCGAGAAAAAAGTATGGTCCTAATGGTAGGTTGCAGCTTTCTTACCCCATGAGTAATATCGCAGGCACTGACCGGCGGCTCGAACTTTCATAGCCCTTGCGGAAGAACCACCGACCCCTCTTTGGCAACTTGTGCTGGAACAATTCAAGGACCAACTGGTCCTGATTCTACTGGGCTCCGCTGCTGTATCCTTCGTTCTGGCTCTTTTCGAAGAAGGAGATGACTGGTCCGCCTTCGTTGACCCCGTTGTGGTATGAGCTTGAAATCCTCCCGAGTCTGGCGCGCGTCGACCCAAGTCACTAACCAATCCTGTTATACCATAGATCTTGACGATTCTGATTTTGAATGCCGTGGTTGGTGTTACCCAGGAGAGCAATGCTGAGAAGGCTATTGCTGCTCTCCAGGAATACTCTGCAAATGAAGCCACTGTTGTCCGTGATGGCGTTACCAAGCGTGTCAAGGCCGAAGAACTGGTTCCCGGAGATATTGTCGTTGTTGCGGTTGGAGACCGTGTTCCAGCGGATTGCAGGCTACTTGCCGTCCACAGCAACAGCTTCCGAGTGGATCAAGCCATCCTGACCGGTGAGAGTGAGAGTGTGAGCAAGGACACCCGCACTGTTCATGACAAGCAGGCCGTTAAGCAGGATCAAACCAACATGCTTTTCTCTGGTACCACCGTTGTTAATGGACACGCTACCGCCATTGTGGCCTTGACCGGTGGATCGACCGCGATTGGTGACATCCACGAGAGCATCACCTCCCAGATCTCGGAGCCAACCCCACTGAAGCAGAAGCTTGATGATTTCGGAGACATGCTGGCTAAAGTAATTACCGTCATTTGTATCCTGGTGTGGGTGATCAACATCGAGCATTTCAACGACCCTTCTCATGGAGGCTGGACTAAGGGAGCCATCTACTATCTCAAGATCGCAGTGTCTCTGGGTGTGGCTGCCATTCCCGAGGGTTTGGCTGTTGTCATCACCACCTGTCTCGCACTTGGTACCCGCAAGATGGCTCAGAAGAACGCAGTCGTCCGTTCGCTTCCCTCCGTGGAGACTCTCGGCAGCTGCAGTGTGATTTGCTCCGACAAGACTGGAACCTTGACCACCAACCAAATGAGCGCAGAGAAGATGGCGTATCTGAATGCGGCCGGCAACGGTGTTGAAGAGATTGATATTGAAGGCACCACTTTTGCGCCTGAAGGTAAAGTCACTCGCGATGGCAAGGAAATCCAGAACATTGCCGTGTCCTCGGCCACTGTTCGGCAAATGGCGGAGGTCATGGCTCGCTGCAACAGTGCGACTTTGGCCCACGATGCGAAAAACGGCTCATTTTCCTGTATCGGTGAACCTACTGAGGGTGCGCTGCGTGTTCTGGTCGAGAAGATTGGCACCGATGATGCCGCTACGAATGCGAAGCTGTTCCGCCTCCCCGCCTCCCAGCGGCTCCATGCCGCAAGCGCGCACTACGAAGCTCGCTTGCCCTTGAAAGCAACCTACGAATTCTCGCGTGACCGGAAGAGCATGTCCGTGCTCATTGGAAATGATAAGGAACAGAAGCTACTCGTCAAGGGTGCTCCCGAGTCTATCTTGGAGCGGTGCACGCATGTTCTTCTTGGAGCTGATGGAAAACGGACATCTCTCACGAAGTCTCATCTTGACAGGCTCGCTGCTGAAGTTGTGGGTTACGGTAGCCGCGGTCTTCGCGTGATGGCTCTGGCTAGTGTCGACAATGTCAGCAACAACCCTCTGCTTCACAACGCTCAGTCGTCTCAGGACTACGCTCAGCTGGAACAAAACATGACTCTTATCGGACTTGTCGCTATGCTCGATCCTCCCCGCGTTGAGGTTGCGGCTTCCATCAAGAAATGCCACGATGCTGGAATTCGGGTTATCGTCATTACCGGTGACAACCAGAACACCGCCGAGTCGATCTGCCGTCAGATTGGTATCTTCCATGAGGGTGAGGATCTCAAAGGCAAGAGCCTTACTGGAAGGGAGTTTGACGGCCTCTCGGACGCTGAGAAACTCGAGGCTGCTAAGACTGTGTCTTTGATTTCCCGCACCGAGCCTAGCCACAAGTCCAAGCTGGTTGATCTTCTCCAATCTCAAGGCCATGTGGTCGCCATGACTGGTGACGGTGTTAATGACGCCCCTGCGCTGAAGAAGTCGGATATTGGTGTGGCTATGGGAACAGGTACCGACGTTGCTAAGCTGGCTGCTGATATGGTTCTGGCCGACGACAACTTTGCCACCATTACCGTGGCGGTGGAAGAGGGACGTTCCATCTATAGCAACACTCAGCAGTTCATCCGCTACCTCATCTCTTCGAACATCGGCGAAGTGGTGTCGATCTTCTTGACCGCCGCCTTGGGCATGCCTGAAGCCTTGATTCCCGTGCAGCTTCTCTGGGTTAACCTTGTTACCGATGGCCTGCCTGCTACCGCGCTCTCCTTCAACCCCCCTGACCATGATGTGATGAGACGCGCTCCCCGCAAGCGCGATGAGCCCCTGGTTGGCGGCTGGCTTCTGTTCAGATACATGGTGATCGGCACTTATGTCGGTGCGGCTACAGTCTTTGGCTACGTGTGGTGGTTTGTGTACAACCCTGAGGGTCCCCAGATCTCCTTTTGGCAATTGGTAAGATATGCATCGTCTAGTCTGCCTGTATTTCCTCCCAGCCTTGCTAATCCCTGCGCAGTCTCACTTCCACAAGTGTTCCTCTCAGTTCCCCGAGATTGGATGCGAGATGTTCTCGAACGATATGTCCCGCTCGGCGTCTACTGTGTCTCTTTCGATCCTGGTCGTCATTGAGATGTTGAACGCCATGAACGCACTTTCGTCCAGCGAATCCCTTCTTACATTTGCTCTCTGGAACAACCCCATGCTGGTCGGTGCCATCATCCTTTCGATGGCATTGCACTTCGCGATCTTGTATGTGCCCTTCTTGCAGGGTTTGTTCTCGATCCTGCCCCTGGACTGGATGGAATGGAAGGCCGTCGTGGCCATTAGTGCCCCGGTTGTGTAAGTCAATCTATTGAACTGCCATGCCCCTCGAGAATGTTGCTGACCGAAAAACTAGGCTCATCGATGAGGTCCTTAAGTTGGCGGAACGTCGTCTGTACAATAACATCCCGGCAAGATCTACCGTGGAACAACAGAACGGAGGAGTTGGGAAGCCTAAGAGAGCGTAGATTTGAGCAACGAAGTGATGACTCGAATATGAGGGGGTGCATTGATGATAGATATAGATATCGGCCCTCCAGCCCTGTTATATTTTGGTTTTCTGCTGTTGGGTGGTTGATCACATGTACGTAAAACATGTTGGATGTTCTGATTGCATAAGAACAACGAAGAGACGAATTGTGTCTGTATCTGAAAGTCCCTTGGTTGTAACTGTCTGGTCGTATACGAGTTGAGAGTAACTGACAGTCACGCTGTCCGGGCCCCGTGACATGGACAGGGCCATTGTCTCTCAACGAAGCAGCACTATCAGTATTAGCCCTCTCGACCCAGCAATCGCAATCTCAGTCGGGACTGGTTTAGTCCCGGCTAATTCCACTCAGTGGCCTGCTATCAAGTACCCCCCTTGCTAGCAGGCAGCAAGATCTGATTTTGTCGCATATGCAGCTGGGCGTGCATAGTCAGTCTTGTCAGGTTATTAGCCTAATTTCCCCGACTGCGGAGTAAGGCCAGCAAGAGGGATATAAGGATGGAGGGGAAATTAGGGAAATTGGCAAGCCATCTTAACCTTCTTTCACTACCAGGGCAAGCCAAAGCCAATAAACTGTCATCGCTAACTATTCTCACTCGCTCAACTAGGATCAAATGGATGCGGGGGAAACCGCCGAGAAGAAGTTTACGGCTGCTGCTACTGCTGCTAACCGCCAACACCCATGACCCTCGCGCTTTACGAGGAATGTCACCCTGGAATTGATGCACCTCGAGCAACTGGGCTGGCTTCTAACGGCTAAAGATTGGTTGCGCTACGCATCATGGGATGTCGGCCCGTTTCGACTCCTCACTGGTGGATTCTGACCGGTGATCCTTTCCAAGGATTGCCTGGATTTGTGGGGAAGAAGTCTGGGGATGGCGGTGCTACTGCCCGTCTTCAAGCTTGGCTGGGCCTTCAGAACCAATTCCAGTGAGAGGAGAATGAGGGGGACTTTTAGTTGAGAGTGTGTTTTTTGGGTTGATGCCAAGGAATGGACTCACATGGGTAGCGAAGACGATGCCCTCATGCTGAACGAAGTAGTACATAAGGAGCCAGGGTGCCAATGTCTGGGGGCTATTCCTTGTGCTTGAACCCCCTGCAAGCATTGCTTGTCTTTTCATTAATTCCACAGGCTGCTTCGGTATATTTTTTCTTTACTTTACCAGAGTCACCTGTTCTTGTCCATTGTATTCTCTTTCCATCACTGCCCTGGGTTTACTTCCTTCTCCCTACCCCACAGAATGGGGTTCCTCCACTTTCTTAAGACCCGGTCTGGGTTCCGGGTTGACAATAGCAGGACTACTTCTGCAGCTACCCTGACCTTACGCCAGAGTCTTTGGCCCCTGACCCTTGTTACTATACTCTTCTTTCTCTGGGTAAGCTGTGCACCAGCCCAGCCCTTACTCGATTTAATCGGCTAATACCATTTTCCACCAGGGTTTTGCCTACGGCCTGCTCGACACACTCAATAAACATTTCCAGAACACTCTGCATATCACACGGACACGTTCCTCGGGTCTTCAAGCAGCCTACTTTGGGTCAGTCAGACATTTGCTAGGCTTTGTACATGTGACAATCAACTGATGATCGTTAGTGCTTATCCTCTTGCATCCTTGGGATATGCAAACTACATACTCCGTCACTTCGGATACAAAACCGTCTTCATCTTCGGGCTCACTCTATATGGCATCGGTGCCCTCTGCATGTGGCCTGCAGGCTTAAACCGATCGTTTGGTGGCTTCTGCGCAGCTACCTTCGTTATTGGCTCGGGCCTAGGATCGTTGGAGACCGCTGCCAACCCGTACCTTACGGGTTAGTCAACCATCCATGTCCCGCCTCCAGCTGACGCTTTGAGAGGAAATAGTGAAAAGCCTGCTAACTATTGAAACGATCAGTTTGTGGTCCACCCAAATACGCCGAGATCAGAATCAACCTCGCCCAGGCGTTCAACGGCATCGGCACCTGCGTCGCACCAGCCCTAGCGTCATACGTCTTCTTCACATCCACTGAGGATGACGTGAACGCTCTCAAGCGAGTACAATGGGTGTATCTAGCCATTGGCATCTTTGTCTTCGTTCTTGCCGGCGTCTTCTTCGTTTCCACCATCCCTGAAGTAACCGACGAAGACATGGCCTTCCAGGTGGCCGAAACGCACGTTGGCGAAGAGGATAAACCATCTTGGAAACAGTACAGGCTGTTTCACGCTACGTTGGCGCAATTTACTTATACCGGTGCCCAAGGTACAAACGCCTCCTCCTACGCTCCCTTTACACACTACGATCCAAAATACTAACCTGCTCCTGCTGCTCCATAGTCGCCATCGCAGGCTACTTCATCAACTACGTCGTCGAAACCTGGCCCGGAACCACCAGTGCCACCGGCTCCAAATACCTCGCCGGTGCCCAAGGAGCCTTTGCAATGGGCCGATTCCTCGGCGCGATAATCATGAGATTCGTCAAAGCTCGCTGGGTATTCCTAGCATACCTCTCACTCACCGTAGCATTCATCGCCGCATCCATAACCCAACGTGATCAAAAAGGCATAGGTACGTTACCTTTTCCCTCTTTCCATCCATCATCAATCCGTCCAGTCCAAACAAACACCAAAGAAAGAATGAAGATCATCATCATCCTAATCCGCATGTCGATCTATCTAGCAATGCTCTTCCTCACCCTCTTCTTCGAATCCGTCTGTTTCCCCACCATCGTAGCACTAGGTATCCGCGGTCTCGGCCGACACTACAAGCGCGGCTCGGGCTTCATTGTCGGCGGTGTGTCTGGTGGTGCCGTCGTGCCTCCAATCCTGGGTCATGTAGCCGATATGCGAAATAGTACGGGCTTTGCGATGATCGTTCCGACTATGTTCATGGTTGTGGCGTGGACGTATGCCCTCGCGGTGAACTTCGTGCCGGCGTATCGGGATATGGTTGATAAGGTGGGGGAGAGTGAAATTGGGTTGAGAGATGAAGCTAGTGTCAGTCCGAAGGATGTTGAAAGTGGTGGTGATGGGTTGGCGGATATGGAGAAAGAGAAAGGAGAGGAAACTGCTCGCGTGGAATACACTAGATAATTTCTACATGCATGCAGTTGCTCGGCGCTGCATAGTGGTTAACATTCGCCATGACGTCTCATGTTGTTTACGAGTTCATTAACGATCTACTGCTCTGCTTACTATAATACCTCTGATGCGGTTGTGGGCATTAAAAGTGAAGTCTATTCTATCGGAAACAGAATCGGGAATATACACAATCCAGGATCAAAAAGGCCGAGAGCGCACGCAATGGACGGTGGACAAATCTAAACTGCGTTGATCAGCAGGGATTTTTCCTCGTGTCTGCACCTTTGAACCAGCCTTGCGCGTCACTTCGTCCAACTAAGATCCAGAATTTGAGTATCTCCATGGGCAGCCGTATGAAGGGGATATCTCTAGTAAAAAGAAAGAAAGAAAGAAAAGAAAAGAAAAGAAAAAAAAAAAAAAAAAAAAAAAACAAGTACAGGCAGGAAAGGTATGGAGACAATAGGGAAGGGGTGAACGATAAACGCATAATAGGATACACAGAAAGGGAATGCGAAGGTGTGCATGATCCGATGTCCTGGTCAGAGAAGATAAGCATCATTCAAGTTCTTCTAAAGTAGATAGGATGAAGGAAGGGTAGAATGGGAAGGGTGTAAAATAAGGAAAACAAGAGGGATGGGATGGTATACAAACGCCTCCCAACTCGTCATCCGATCATTATTTTGCGCGCCGCATCATGAAGAAAAGGCTAGAAGAACAGAAGAGAAATCAATGTCCAAGAAATTTTAGCTCCTTATAGACGCAAAGAAAAAGGGGTATAAATGTGTATGAGAAAACAATCAATCAAACATGTCAACAATGTACTCGGCGAGCTTGTACTCTATGGTCGCTGTCGCTTATGTCTTCTTGGCTCTCCGTTTCCTGGATTCGTGACTCCTAAGATATGGCGACACTGACAATCCTGAGACACCGCATTCTAATCGGGTGTCACTCGATCAAGATGTATGGGGTGGGCGCGGAGTCGACTCGAGTTCGGCAGCAGGAGCTAGGGTTGGTTTGCCGATTCGCCCGAGGGACGATCCCATCAGATGCCCAGCGCCTGTGTGGTCTTCTGAAGCAGTCGAGTCGACTGGCGAGCCTGGCCCTTCATCCAGGCCATCGAATGTATCAACTTCTTCAATATCTTCCTCCATGTCTTCTTCCTCTTCTATAATTTGGCTTTTTCGTGCCCCAGGTCGAGCTGCAGCTGCGACTGCAGGGCCTCCAATGCCGATGTCGCCATTTGGGTACTCTGTGCTTGCCATTCCACCAGAAACCATAAGATTGGCAGTGTGGACCATAGGTCCCTTGAAAGCGGATCGTTTTCGGCGTGCAAAGACGAGGCTTGACGAAGGGGAGTAGAGCAGTGGCGTTGGAGCTGCCTCATTGAACATGTTATTGATCCTCCCGTTAGGGTCATCAATGTCACGGAATCCGTTCTGTGTGCCCCGCACCAAACGTATATTACTGGGAAACCGGGCAGAGGCACTTGGCGTCGTGGGAAGGACTTTGACTGATGTGTGAGGGGATTTCGAAATTCGAGCCGTTGGGGTCGACGCTGAACCAATACTATTCGACGAAACGGATGATGCTTTAGAGTGGCTATGGGCATGATGGATGCTGCGAATAGAGGACACAGAGGATGAAGTGGACTTGCGGCCACGTAGACCTGCGGAGGACCGCCGGTATGAACCTCTTGGAGTAATTGGAGATGGCGAGAGAGAGTTTCTCTGGCTAGTGCTCAAGGGACGATTGTGGCGAGGGTAGGAATGGCGGTTGTTCGGATAGGAAGCACTGCTAGGGGCTAAGCTGCTGGCGTTCGATGAGCGCTTGATCTGTGTTGGCGTCAACAAGTCACCAGAGTGAGCGGTGGCCCCAGATGCCGAAGTGGGCTTTTTCCCAGTATCCTGGCCCTTGGCTGGGCTCAATTTCTCGGAAAGGAACTTGCGATGGCCTCCTTGACTCCCAGCGGCCTTGGCGTGAGGAGATTTGGCTCTCTTTGCAGACTCTACAAACCAGTGTTTCAACGAGGCCAACTGGCTGATTATCGGGTACTGGCGGCGACCGGTGCGGCGTCTAAAGATGCCATTGTTGTGCTGGGCCAATTCAGGCTGCGATGCGCTCACATGCAACGTGCTCGGCCGTCGCGCTTGATCCTTCGGCGGTGGTGGGGGACGCTGCCGGGTCGAACTAGCAGAACGAATGGAATCTTTGTCAATAGGCGGGGGAGGTGTGCTAGAATCCGGTGACTGCAGGGGCGCCGGCTCGGGAAGCATTGGCAGCTCCGGGACAGCAAGCTGGGAGGGGAGGCTCCGCCTGTCTCGCCGCCCTCGTTCACGAAGATGAGCGTCTGAGGCGTGGCCCTCTTCGTCGACTTCAACAAGGGCGGCCGAGATCTTTTCCAGCCGACTGCTTGCTGCACTCAAGCGACGAATATTCTTAGCTTCCGCTTCTCTCTCGCGTCGTTTACGCTCCCTCTTCTGCTCTTTCCGCTGCTCCTTTTCGATCAACAATGCCCACCAGCCAGCGAGGGGGTCACAGCGTTGAGAAAGGACGCTCTCAACAACCTCATCGATATTGACTCCTGCGCTCTTCATGCGCTGCAGTGTGGTCCTCTCCAAAGGAGTCGAGAAGGCGGCCGGGCGCGGAATTTTGAGAATCGCCAACTGTTCGGGGGCATGCTCTGCAAGAAACGGATGGGCAAGGATTTCGTCCAGGCTGGGTCGAATAAGGGGCCGTTTCGACAGGAGTGAATTGATGAGTGCTTTGGCATCGTCGGTGAATTTATCATTGAAAACGGCGTCTTCGCCAAGGATCCGAGCCTTTGTTACTTGGTCGTCATCATCATCGAATGGCAACTCCCCAGCGAGCAGGGCGTAAAGAATGATACCCAGGCTCCAGACGTCCACCTTTTCGCCAGCATACTTCTCGCCCTTCAGCATTTCCGGGGCGCTATAGCATACTGTCCCGCAGAATGTCTGTAAGTAACTCGCCTTGCCCTCATATTCTCGAGTAAACCCAAAGTCGCAAAGCTTCACGTTCTCATGTTTGTCGAGTAAGATATTCTCTAGTTTCAGGTCACGGTGAACACAAGATTTGCTATGGACATAGGCAACGGCTCCCACTAGTTGTGTGAAGATTCGCTTGACTTTGTCTACCGGTAACGGACCATGTCGGAGGAGATAGTTGTACAGCTCGTCACCTGCCCAAGTGTGTTAGTGGCATCCTACTACATCTACAGCAGCATCTCGCGACGTACCCGGGCAGTACTCGAGAACAAGCCAGACCAGCTTTTCCGTCACAATGACTTCGTAGAGGCGGGCAATATGGGGGTGGAGGAACTGGCGGTGATGATGGATCTCGCGAGCCAAATTTCTGTCTTCCTTACTCGAAGACTTAAGCACCACCTGCGCGTAATCTGGTCAGGTCTATCTGACACATAAGGAGTGGGCTGCGTCATAGGCATACCTTGGAGCCATTGGTAAGCTTATGTGAGGCAAGATATACTTTGCCAAAGGAACCCTTCCCGATTAATCTCCCAAGTGTGTAGTTTCCTACAGTGCGAAGGTCTTTCGAAGAGAACTCCCTATGGAGACGACTACCGTTAGCATCCATGCTGGAAGACGAAGGCGAGATGGGGGACTGTGCTTACTCTAGCAGCGCATTGTATGATTGGGCAAGCTGTTGATAGCGCGAGAACCCAGTTAGTTAAGACACCTACCAAGACAAGAGCAGGGGCAAATCAATCCTGAAACAGAGGCGGGGTCGATAGAACACGCCGTGTCTGTCCGAAAAGAGAGAAAGAGAGAGAGAGCGGAGAATAGGACGTGCGCATTGCAGATGCTCTTCAACCTCCAACTGGAAAGAAAGAAACCGAAACGCACCTTCTCTTTTTGTTTCTGGGCCTGGACCTCCGCTCTCGTCCTCGGAGGTGGCATGTGTTTAGATTATCTCCGCCTGCCTTGGGGGAAGTCCGCGGAGATAGAGTATGCGTGTCTGAGATGGTCCTGTGCGGAATTGAAGTGGTATTAGGTCGTCAAGGGTGGCCATCCAACGTAGGGAGGGATATATAGAAAGTGAACCGAAGGCCGCAGGTGTCTTTCCGGTTGTAAGGGGTGGGGGCAAGAGATCGCAAGTCGACGGCGACGTGGGTGAGAAGGAGTGGAAGGTATCAAGGAGGCGATTGCCTGAAACAGCCGACGAAATACAAGAGTGAATGATGACTGCCTGCTCTATGACCAAAGGAATGAGGGGCGGATAGCTCGAACAAAATTTGAGGCACGAGGGAACGTAGAACGGGCGCGCAAATCGGTGATGGTGGTAGCTATCTAGTAGCTAGTAGTCGGCAGTGAAGTGTGGAAAGCTCGGAACCGCAAGAATTCGGAGAAGGAACGGGCAGAGTAGGGGAGGCCGATAAGGGATAATACACTAAGCTAGATAGTAATAGATCCAGTGAGCGTTAGTGTTGTTTCAGGAAGGTATCTGGTTCTATAGCGACAAGCTACAAACAAAAGTGCGGGAATGGATGAGAGAGAGAGAGAGAGAGAAAGAAAAGAAAGAGAGTGAGAGAGCGGGGGAGATGTTCTGGAAAAGAAGGCAAACAACATACCAGCCTGACAAACTCAGTAAAGTGATGATTAGTTAGTAGTAAGGCAGGGCCCGTAGCTTGAGGGGCAATCTGTACAGCGATGGAATAGAAACAATAAATCCGGGATTAGATGACGACAGGTGCTGGGCAATTCCAATAAAGCAGCAGCCAAGCCAGCCAGCTAGCCAGCAGACAAGCAAGCAAGCAAAATAGAAAGCACGCCCCAAATTCTCTAGCCAGCCGACCAGCAAGCGAGCAGGAAGTTGAGGGTGTGATGGGGGGGTGGGAAAGGAACGATGATGATAATAATAGTAGTAGTCTTAGTAGAAGGAGGAGAAGGACTGGGTTAGGAGAGTCTGGCAAGGACGGAGTTTGGGGGGGGGGGGACTGACGACAGCCGGCAGGGGCGTGCATGAGCCCAGGGGAGAGGGAGGAGACTCACTGTGTCTGTGTCTGTCTGTGTGTGTGGAGTGGTGAGGAGCGATGATGATTGTAATGATGATGAGCAAATGGAATTGTGGTCCCCAAACAATATACTAGCTAATTAAAATGAGTGTGATTGAACAAAGTATAGAATGTGACAATGATGCTGAAGGAGCGTTCAGAAGGATACTACCTATTTTACACTGAAATGAATGTTTGATTTCCAAGATCATTATTGTTTTCTTTTCCCCTTCCTCCTTTCCCCATGAAAAAAACCCCC
>NT_166533.1:1439366-1450380 GCF_000002855.4 Aspergillus niger
GAATTTAAGATTACTCCTAATCCTCCGAGTTTTCTTCTTTCCTCAATAGTAAAGATGGTACTTTGTACCTATCGTTTCCCCAAGTTCGTAGCATTACTATGAAAAATACTCTGTACCGTTCTGTCCGCCGCTCCGAAGGGCCGATGTCATCAATCCCGGCCTTGCTCCCTGTTGCAGTAGATATTGTGTGTGGATCATAACATCATAACTACTATGTTAAGTTACTAGCATCATTCATAGTCTAGTCAGCCAGCAGCCCCTGAGATTACCTAACAGCCGTTTTCCAACATCGTCATCGCTTCTGGTCAACCTGTCCCTAATTAACTCCCGGCAAATCCGACCCCCTGATTACTTTGACAGGGCAAAATAAGTCGACACTTGATGCTCTGATAGGGTCTTCGTTAATGACATGCCTCCCTAGTTTCCTCTAGTGAACGCCCCCTGCTCACGCTTCTGGTATGGATTGTCCATTTTGTTTCACGGGGCTGTCACTCCAGACGATGAAAAAGTTGTCATGAAAATACTGAAAATTAGTTATCGCATCATACGATGACTGCATCACAATCTGCAACACATCTGCAACATACTACATCTATAGGTTAAAATTACTACCCGTTATGAAGGGTCACCTTATCTACATAGTAAAGGCTAGAAGATACACAGTACCTTACCGTTGGCTCATTGCTGTATAGTATATATATCAATCGATTCATTTAGCATGGTTGGGGTATATGACATTGACAATTCCATCTCACCAAGACCCGAGGCCCCAAGCTTCCGACTCTATTCAATAACCCATCACTTCAGATCCCTTCTTTCCACCAAGGGAGAGACTGTAGTTGCTGCACGGCCCGATGGCTCATACACAGCGCTGGGTCAACACTATCTAGCCCTTCTTCTCCCTGAAACGCGAGGGCGACCATCCCAAAGTAGGAGTGTAGAAGATCTGCAAGTGCCAGTTAGCGAGGGGATTTCTAGAAAATCATGACCCTCCTCCAAAATGTACCAACCTGGTGGTTCGCCCACACCCTTTCCAAACCCGCCGATGATATGCTGCGTTTTTCCGAGGAGATATTGCCGATTCCGACTCGCGTCCACAAGATCTAACCTATTCATCATCTGCCCACCAACGACCGAATCAGCAATGCCACTCGATCACACAAATTGTGATTGCTTACATCTAATGTGGCCAGGTTCCAGAATGAGTAGCACGTGTCAGCAAACTTGTTACATCGTCCATTGAAGCCTGCACATCGTAGATCCTGTTCCGTTGGTGGCGATATAATAGGGAGCTTATCGAGACTCTCATCTAAGCTGACTTCCACAACGGCCTCCGGTACGGGTCTCGGAACCTCATTGACCTCAGGGCTGTTGTCGTCATCCGAGTCCTCTTCTATGTCGCCGAGCTCTGTCGTTTGTCTGGCAACGAGCCAACGAACCAAGGACTCAAATTCGTTCGCACCTGGCGAAAGGACTGGCGGTGGCTTCTGATCCTTGGCCATACGACTTAAAAAGGTCAAGGCGCCCATTGCGCAATACGTATGACCGGCTGCGGGTGTATACGAGTAAGCTGGCATTCTGTAACCATTAAGGGGCCCAACATTAAGCAGAGTGGGATATTCGAATAGAACGTACAATGCGCTTCACAAAAAGGCGCCTCCCCCATGCCGCCATCATATGCCTAGTCAAATGCATCTCAGCCAATGTCATGTGTCAGAGGATACGGAGTGAAAAGATGCAGATCACTTACCTGACAAGCCTGAACAAATGCGGCCAGCTTGTCCACATCAATGTCTTTGATTCCGTCCACATCTTCCCCGCCATTCCCCCGCAGGATATACCGGGTGCCTGCTGCAAAGCAGCAAAAGCGTAAGTCACCACCACCTTCAATCTTCCCTCCCGGACCGAGCACCTCTCCGAAACTTCCATTATCACGCTGCATGCGCGGCAACCATTGTAAGCACTCCCTCCGCTTCACTCGCGATAAATCATCGCCCAGGATGACGAGGAGCTCCAGCGCAAAGAAGGTCGAGGGTACATTCGCTGGATCCCAGGCTTCATTCTCCGATGTTCGATGCTCCGCGCCAAAATCCGTTCCAGTGAAGGCTCGAAATCCGCCCGTGGGAACCTGGCAGTGGTAGATCCAGTCGATGTAGCCTTGCCGCTCTTCGGGGGTGGTTTTGCTCTGCAAGACGCCGAGGAGGTCTAAGCCGGCGACGGTGAAAAAGGCGAGAAGCATGCGATTGGAGTCATTGGAAGTGTATAAGCTGGGAAGAAAGGTCTTGAGACATCGTAGGAAATACTTGATGTGTCGTTCTTTGGTAAAGGTAACTGGGACGTCGGTCATGATGTCAGTGCCGGCGATAATAATATCAGCTTCTCCCGTGCGGAGCTCTGGCCATATAGTCTAGGTTAGTATAGAGGTGTAAAGAGTGTGCACCAGGCAAAAGGGGGGGCAGTAGCCTCCTCCGAATGAGCCGACAGATTGCTTTTCTTTGAGAGGAGGGGTTTTTCGCTAACTGTTGGTCTGGCGCATTCCCGGCCTGCTATTCTCCATCTCGATCGGAGAGGCTGCCAAAAGTCCAGCCCCACTCGGCCGCCGGGGGAAATCCAAGTCTCGTTCCCCAACTCAAATCCCATCGGTCGAACAATGTTTCTTGTTATCCACAATTGAAACAGCTGCAGAGCTCAACCCTCCCGGAATCTCTCTCTGCAACCTGGCCATGATACATTAGTGCATGCGTTGCACAAGAAACTACTAGCTGGCCGCCCGTTACAGCCATTCAATCATTTCAGCATGGCTCTCCTTTCCTCCAAGACCTTGATCCAGGCACATGCCCTGTTCCTGTTTGTGCTGGCCGTGTACCTGACCAGGTCGCCAGAGGTCGTGACCGAGTCTGACCTCGTCTTCATGCTTGGGGAATTCTTGAATTTGGTATGTTTATGGTCACTTGTTCATTCGCCCCTTGTGCTACCCCGTCGCTTTAGCTGAACACTTCATTCAATCAATCTAGGAGGCGACCCCTAGTATCTCCCGACCTCAATCCCCTTTCGCCCTATGTGGTGTCCTCCTCGTCGTCGATGCCCTGGTCGATCTTATCCTTGTGACCAAGGTCCCGCAGATTAACGAGATCCTGGCCATGGCCCAAGCCGCCAGAGTGCAATCCCCTATACCGGTGGCAGGGGCTGTGCGCACCAACCCTTTCATGGCGCGCTTGGCCTCGCTCTACACGGAGATCTGGACCCTCCTTTCCGCCTCTCGTTTCTGTATCTTCTTTGCCGTTTCCTTCTTCATCTACCAGAGTCAACCATCGGCGTGGGGGATGGATACCGCTACAGTTATGGGAAACTACGGCACAGCCGGTGCCGCTACGTCGGGTCTGGATCAACTGAAAAATAGGGTGGTGTTCACATATGGCTTTATGGAAATGATGTTTTGGTTATGGGTAAATTTCCCCTCCCCACGCTTGCTCCCCCAGAGAAAATCTGGTGGGTACGCCAGGGTCATGGTTTGCTGACAACTGATAGATTCTCCTAACCCTTAGGGAAGAGCGACAGGAAGCAGCTAACCGGTTCGTGGAACAGGACCGGTAGCCAAATGCACGCCGTCGGCGTGACCCTCGCACTACTATGCACCTCTATTTGTAGGCACTACAGCAATTCCTGCAGCAAAAGACGCCGATCTTGATTCCGATCCTATCATACAATTAACAAGCATATTACAGTTAACTGCGCTGGTCCAGTTCAATTTAGCCAGCATTGATCTTCATGAAAGGAGATTATTTGTAGGATGTTATTCTGCAGCCCTGAAGATAGGACAGAACCACTTTTGGTCTCAATGATCATCACTCGTAGCACCATCAGGCGACACGTTATCCGGTGCCCTCTAAAGAAGCAAGGCATAGAAGGCTGCCCCGAGGATTGCAGCAAGGCCAGCACTGCTATCTCCCAAGATCATACCAGCCGCACTGCTAGCAGTCGCATTACTTGCGGCATTTTTATCAGTTGCAGTAGCGCCCTGCGTCTTCACGGACTGAGTGTTGCTTCCCGTTTTGGTAGCATTTGCCGCGCTGGCAGAGCTGGATGAGTCGAGACGGGTTCCGTTAGCTGCACCAGTCGAGGTAGTAGTCGCAGAAGCACCAGTAGTTGTGCCCGTGGTTTGCAAAGTAGCACTCGCGGTGTTCCCACTCGTGCAACTAGCGCTCTTGGGGAGATCAGTTACGCCGGCGCCACCGCAGATCTGCTGTGCAAAATTGAGGGCAGCTGGAACACGATTAATCCATTAGAAGCTGCCATTAAAGCCGAGCTGATGTCATGTATCACGCGGCCAAGAAAAGGGGGGTTTGGTATTGGGAAAGGGAGATTCGACATACAGGTCTGGTCCTCCGCAGAGCAGGTCGAAGCAACGCAGCATGAAATACCAGTGATGAAGGACTTGTCAGAGCAGATGCAGTTCACATCAATAGCCTTGCAAGTTTTGGGGATAGAACCGGTGGCGCAGTCTCTCTATAATCGGGTCAGCTATATATAACGAGCAATACTTGAGCAGACAAGTTGCCGTAACAAAGCCTTACCGCGCAGGGTGGAAGACTGTCCATCCCCTGGCCAACTACCAAGCCTAGGCCAGCGAAGAGGGTTAAGGTAACGTGGTAGAGCTTCATGATGCCTTTCGAGATTTGCTAGCAGGGTGTAAATTGAGATAGAGAGATGTTGGTGGATGGAAAGACGACTGGAGTTTTCAAAAGATGGCGAGAGGAGAATGAAGTGGATGAAGAAGAAGGGGAGGAGGAAGAAGAGAAACAAGAGGAAGTAGAAAAAGTAGAAGAAGTGGTGGAAGTGGAGGGAATGTGACACATGAATCAAGTGAAGAAAGAACGACTGGGGTCGAGCCAACAGATTTCAGCTCACTTCCTCGCTTGGAAAGCACTCCAGAAGTGAGTCCATGGCCAAGAGGTCTTAGTATGAGTTTGTGTATTTGAAGCTCCTTGCCTTGGAGACTCTAGCTAGAATTAATACCAGTTACTGCTACGCTATCTATATCTATGGAACATGTCCACGGGAGAACGAAGCTCTTAATTAATCAATCGTAGGGAAGACAATTATAGTCATACTTACATGAGATAACTAGGAGACCGAGAATAAAACCAAGGGCTATCTCGCTACGTATATGGCACCGCCAATACACAAAAATATAAGGTTGTACCTAAGCGGGCCCCAGAAAGTATCCCTGGTGGGTTTTGCTCCGATGGCGGATAGGCAATCCGCTTGTTATACATAATGACAACGCCATGAGCTTGCCCCCCATGCCATTGACTGGCAGTCAAGAAACAGGGAGGTGGCCAATTGGGGACGAAGACAAGGCTCATGAGCTCGTCGTCGGAACCCCCGAGGAATGTAGTTATGCATGCCAGTGCAATGAAGCAACCAGTGAAGTTGGACAGATAATGAAATATTCACCCATCTGTCTGAAGTCCTGTACGAACGAGCCACCTCCAGGAGGGGAGGAGTCCACCCTGGCCGCCACTAGGAAGTTAAATCGTCTAGCAGATGGCACAGATGGTCCAATCGTAAATGAAGATCCCCCGAGCCCGTTGTTGATCTTCCAGCCAGGGTTACTACCTACTGTGTAGGTGGACCCTTT
The DNA here is from genome assembly GCF_000002855.4 of Aspergillus niger. NCBI lineage: Eukaryota > Fungi > Ascomycota > Eurotiomycetes > Eurotiales > Aspergillaceae > Aspergillus > Aspergillus niger. The sequence continues at coordinate 1,445,008 of NT_166533.1, forward strand.
TTCAGCTTCACTCGTCAAGCTTTCAAAGACCCTTTTAAGGATCTTCTGGCCCTGTTCAGTATCCCTTGCTTTGCAGATCGTAAAAGCATCAGGCCTTGAGACATTCATTTCATGAATGTCTCTCCATTTGGTCGCAGCCTCGAATTATGCATGCATGCATGCATGAGCAGCCGAAGAGGGGGACGTTGCTATCGGTAACTTCTGTGAGCATGGCCGATCACTGCGGAGGAATTCTGTGGCGCTTAGCCAATATAAAGTTTCTCTCAGCGTACATCTTGCACGGCGAAGACTTGGATTCGACCTCCAAGGACTTTGAAAGATGTGCTAGCGTCTCTTCATGTATCACCTCGATGTCCAATGAGATAGTATTACGGAGTACACTTGAATGGTATGAGTTATTAAGTATGGTAGATTTGCCGTGTCTGATAAATGAGCCATCCCTTTGAGTTACACTACCTCATTCGATCGACAAACTCCAAGACACGTACTTTCAGAAAGGTGGTAAGATGGCTGGTGTTCACGATCCAATTTTGGGCCTGGCCGCCCCCGTTAGAAACAGAGTAGCTGTTTGATAGCCAGCAGTAAAATCATTAGAAAATTACTGATCCGCGTCCTATGATTTGGCCTCTAGTCGTATACACCCACTTGGGTTGGAATTAATCATGCTACTACCGCCGCCCTTGCAGAACGAGAATGTCCGTTCGGGGCACCCATCCTTTACGATTTTCTGGAAGGCAGAAACTCCCCGCAAACTGTATTCCCTCGTCTAGGGAGAATTCAATTGTGAACGCCGTGCATCTCGGCTTCCCCGCGTGATCCTCGTGGAACCTTGATCCCGTCTTCCTGAGTTCCCAGTCGGAGGAGTCTAGGCGTCCAAAACCCCCATCAAGAATTGGCCTCCTTGTGCTTTCTTTCGGTTTATTCAACCCTATCCGGGGGCTTCTGACTTTCAATTTTTACAGTATCTGCCTGGCTACAAATCTAAAAATTATGGGGCTTGGCGTGTTGGATACCACGCGCGCTCATGTACCAGGTAGGAGCCATCCCGTGCACAACTATGCTTGTCTCTGCAAATACACTGAACACAGCTTCTGCATAGGAACCACGGACATTCTCGAGCGAGAGCACCCCAACAACGAACCGGTCATTGACTCGAATCTAAAATATGATCGGTCGGGCTCTGTACCCATCCTACTTGTCCCTCAGCCAAGCGATGATCCCAATGATCCATTGGTGTGTTGAAGTCACTCTTGAGGAGCTACTAGTTACATGAACAATAGCTGACAGACTCGAAACACAAGAACTGGCCACTTTGGAGGCGCGATGTCACGCTTCTGGCTCTGTCCTTTGTAGCGGTGCTTTGCGCAACGACCAGCTCGCTGATGGCTGCTAACACTGTAACCATTGCTCTCTACTATGGAAAGAGCTTCACTTCAGTGGCGCTACTCACCGGGTACCATCTCTGTGGTGTTGGAGTGGCTGGGATTTTAATTGTACCTACAGCGCGAGTATGGGGAAAGCGTCATCTCTTTCTGCTTGGGAATGCGTTGATGGTGGTGAGCTGTGCCTGGGCTGGGGGCAGTAAACACAACTATCAAAGCCTGTTATGGGCTCGTATATTCCAGGGGATTGCTCTAGCTCCCTTCGAAGCTCTGGTCAATGCATGTGTCGGGGACTTGTTCTACGTGCACGTGAGTATAAACAGCATCTTGCGGAGCTTACAAGCACATGCTGAGCAGGCACACAGGAACGGGGCAAAAGAATGGCACTGTCCAACGTTGCTCTTTTTGGTGCCGCCTTTCTAACTCCAGTACTGGCGGGCAAGATCACACATACCCTTGGTTGGGACTGGACCTTTTACTTGGTAGCAATTTTCGCGGCAGCAGCACTGCCTCTTACATTCTTCTTCGTCCCCGAGACAGCTTTCAGGCGGCCAGACTACTTGAACGCCGACTTTGAATATGCCAACGATCGCTCCGCCTCGGAAGTTCAGCTCAATAACCTCACAACATCGGAGGATACTCCAGGACCAGACGATCAAAAGCAGACCTCATCCGCAGTCGAGCCTCACCGGCATACGTCCTCTCAAGAGCTGCCTCGGAAGACCGAACCAAAAACGCCCGCCAAGGTGTCCTACTTCCAAACCCTCAGACCTTTCAATGGACGCAAAACCGATGAGAGCTTCTTCAAGCTCCTTCTACGGCCCTTTCCGCTATTCTTCCACCCCGCGATCCTATGGGTAAGCCATGCAGCTGAAAACATCACCAAGCCACGTTCTAATCATCATCCATAGGCCTGTTTGATCCAAGGCGTAATCATCGGATGGACCGTATTCATCGGTGTCGTCCTAGCCGCCATCTTCCTCGGCCCTCCCCTATGGTTCAACGAGGTGCAAACCGGGTACCTGTACACCGGGGCCTTCATTGGTTCTATCCTGGGTCTGATCCTATCGGGACTTCTCTCCGATTCGATGAACCGCATCATGATCAAACTCAACCGAGGGAAGTACGAGCCGGAGTTCCGCATCCTCCTCGTTATCTTCCAGTTGATCTTCTGCGGCGCCGGGCTGTATGGGTTTGGTATCATCGCGGAGGATGTCGCTCGATACGGATGGCTTGTGGCGGACGTATTCTTTGCTCTAGTCATCATAGGCATGGTGATGGGGGCTGTCGCCAGTGCGCTGTACATTGTCGATGCACATCGTAAGTATAGCCGTGAGATGCGGCAAATTATATCAAGGACTAATGTTGACGTTTGACAACAGGCGAGATTGCGGTCGAGTCTTTTACATGCATGCTAGTCTTCAAAAACATGTTCAGCTTTGTGTTGACGTTCTATGCCTATGACTGGCTGTTGCAGAACGGTATCAGGCCGGCTTTCCTGGCCATCTCAAGCATCCAAATGGGAGTCTGTGCCTTGAGCATTCCGATGTGTAGGTGTTTCTTGCTATTACTTCTAGTCGCCCGGGGATGGACTAATATTGTCTCTAGATATCTTCGGGAAATGGAATCGCTCATTCTTCAGCCGCCATGATATTCTGAAATTGCTGCACTTGCGGTGAAGGCACACGATCTACGGGTGATGATCTTTGATTATTTGCTTTTTCCTAGTTAAGAATACCCCTCACTGGATTTGACGAAAACTTTCAGCGATCGCAACTATATACATTTTAGCTCGACTCCAAGATTAGAAATGAAAAAGCAAAAGAATAAAAAAAAAAGAAAAGTAAAGTAAACAAAACCCGAAGACTCCCGACGCTGGAAGGACTGATCCGCGTGACAGCTTTAGACAGAATTGAATGAGCCAAGCAAGTAGAACCACTGTGAACCCAAGTATGGGTCCACTGACGAAGTGGTAGAGTTAGGTAGCATTGGGGGAAGCTCCGGAAACCATCCAAACGCCTGGAATCTGTCAACCGCGGTTCAACGCAGCCCAGCGAGCCACTCAAGTACCCACAACCGATGAAAAAGACCACAATAGAACGATGAGAAAATAGAGTGATAAATAAAAATCGAATAGAAGAGGGGAAAAAAAAAGACAGAAAGAGAGTCATCATGTTCATAATCTCATGGTTACCATAATGGCGTTCCGACATATCTACAATTCAATAACGCGCGCAATCAATAATTCGAAGCAAACACTGTGTCTGATGCGATGACCGCAATCGTTGCAATCTAAAGAACCGCGAGATGGTTAGACATAATCCTGTAGAAAGTATGATATATTGTATGCAGTAAATATACTCCGTGAAAAGAATAAGATGAAAACTCACCAAAGCCATATCTACCCCGGGAGTAACAATGACATCCAGAACAGGGCGATACCCAAGCCGAGACGCAGGCATAAGCGCCAACTTCTCATTATGGCGAATACTCTCCTTCACCTCAGCGATCTTACGATCCCCATCCACGATATCAAACAGCGCCAACACATTCCCATGCCGTTGTACCTCCAACGTCAGGGTACGCTCCTCAGGCTGCTTCCCGTCCGCCGCAGCTACATTGTCGAATGTGATGGTGAAGTTGCAGTTCCCCCAGCCAGCGGCGCTGAAGGATGAGCGCTGCAGAGCACCTTTGGCTATCGGACTGGCTGGGTTGCTGCCGGGTAAGGTGACGGACCAGTTGTTCTTGAAAGAGGTCTTGCGGTGTAGTTCAAAGAGCGGAAGTCCCGAGGCATCACGAAACTCGCGACAGGGTCGGTCGCTGAATTTGCGCCCCGTAGCGGTGTAGAGCGTTATGCCGTCGGCATCTTGGATTTTGTATGCCACGGCGGATTGGGCGTCGCCTTGGGGACGCACGATTAGAAGGGTTTTGGTGTCGGTGATTTGGTCTTTGCGGATGGCGATGGGACGGCCGGGGGCTTTGAGGGTTCTACGGATTTTGGATTTCGAAGTGGGTAGGGGTGGGAGGAGAGGAGTCTGTTGTTGCTGTTGTTGTTGGTGGGATGAGAACCAGAACATGGTTGCGGTGGTGGTGGTGGTTCGTGTGGGTTATCTGTTTGTTTATGTTGTGGTGGAGGTAGTAATCAAATGTAGGTATACAACTGGAGCCCGTGAGGCTACTAGCTATATTTATTGGGGACAGGAATAGGAGGATGAGGAATACGAGCTGCGAAGGTGAGGGAGGAGGAGGAGGGGGGAAGAGGGTGAGAAAGAGGGGTTCGTAAACGAATGACTCGAGACTAGTTTAGATAACTTCAACAATACTTAATCCCTTGGGCTGCGGGGGGGACGTGCATCTTTAATGAGCCCTGCGATATTATCAACCCTGGGGTATAGCGAATGGCACGAGCAAGGCAGGCACTGCCATGATGACATGACCCGGGTCCGCGCGCAATTCACCCGGACCACCAGTTATAACAATGGCTATAGCACTTAGTTTCAACACTAAGAGTGATTAGGCGGGACTGGATCTGAAGGCTACGGGTCTAGCTGTTACACAGACCCAGACCTGGTGCTGTGTTGCGCGAAGTCTAGACTAGACAGCTAGCGAGTGGAGAGAGGTGGATGCATAATGGATGTTGTACCAGGCAGTGCATGAGTGTATGAGTGCCTGACCATCCATCGTGGAAATAATGTTCGTCAAACTTGTTCTGTACTCATGTTGTAGGGGGTAGATAGTAATTAAAGTTCATCATCCCACTAGTCAAGTGCTGGATCCATGGAATAAGGCTGAATGAAGAACTGCAAGAGAAGTCAAAAGTCAATGACAAGAGCTGCCAGGCACCCCCGGAAGAAGCAAGAAATGCAACCATTTTCGGGTTTGTTCAGTTCATCATGACATCAGCTCCCGGCCCTGATGTCACTCGCACCTTCCCTTCTCAGCTTCCTCTCTCTTGCTCGTTCCTTCCCCAATCAGCGTGTGCAGTCAGTCG
>NT_166533.1:1450480-1486617 GCF_000002855.4 Aspergillus niger
TTCTTCTCCGCCCATTTCCTCTTCGTCAGGAATGCCTCGCCTTCTTCAACCCTGTAGACGATCGTCGTTATCTTATCATGGCAACCACCCTTGAACAACCCGCGCCCGTCGAACGCGTTACCCTCGGCCGCTCCCGGTCTGCCCGCCTAGCGGATCAAGGTAAGTTGCGATCTGCGTCCTTGCATCCTGGGCTCCTGATCGGCCCTGTGCCCTGTTAGCCTGTTTCACATCCCTACCCTACTTTATTATATCTCCACGCTGCTATGGTCGATGATCTCATGCACCCCAATTTTCCACTCTGCTTTGTATATCGTATCAGAACGCGACGAATCCATAGCTAACGCAACACCATTCACAGCTGCAACAGCCGCTCTCTATGTAACTCATCCAGAGCGTAAATTATCTGTTCGTGAGCCCTCGACAGCTGAAACTGAACTGGCCAGTAAGCATCCCACTTCTTCCATTCGTATTTACTTTCCCTACCACAGGTCCATTTCCTCCCCCCAAATACTGACTATCCTTCTGTTCCCTAGCCTTGAAGGCGACGGGCTCCCGCCCCGGGTTCAGTCATGCATCTGCAGTAGCCGCTCTCGCTCACGCCCAATCCAAAGGATGGGGGACAAAAGGTGCAGCTACAACACAGCACGTGGAAGACAAGCGCACATCCGAGGTGCCAAGCCTGGAAGGCTACAAGGCTGCGGCCTTCGTTCTCAGGGACCGTCGGTCGATTGTCAGCTCATCCACTGGGCCTTCAGACCTCAAGTATGACTCGTCCGGAGCTGGTCAGACGATCGAATCACGTTCCGGTACAACAGGCCGAGATAGGACGCGTTATGCGGTAACCGGTGCTTTATATGCTAACCGAAGGAGAGCTGACTCCGCCCCGTCAGAGGCGCCTCACGTGGGAATGGACACGAGCGACGTCCTTGGAGACCTTGACAATGCCAATGAAGCTAGTAGGATCCAGCACATTGCCAACACCAATGCGCGGCTTTACACTGCCTCCCCACCCGTCGCACCAGAGCTCGACGATTACAAACGGAAGAGCATCCTGCAGGCCGCAGCAGTCTCTATGGCGCGTGACATGTATGCGGTCGTCGAGGCCAAGGACCAGGGTCCCATCAACCCCAGTCGCATGCGCTCCCAGCGAACAGCGACGGGGGCAGAGCCGATGATTCTGCAACAAGCTTTTAGCTTACAAGATGCCGCGGAGAAGCGGGCGGCGGAGAAGTTGGCCAGCATGCAGGACGAGGCGGCCATCTACCGCGAATACTACGGAATCGAGCCCCAAACAACGCGCTCTAGCTTGCAGGTCCGTAGACGAAGGCTATCAATTGATAGTGATGCTTCTTCGGTTGACGCAGAGCGGTCGAAGGAGATCAGAAGCCAGATGTATAGCCTGCGTACAAAGCTCGATGCGGTGGATGAGCGCAGAGAAAAGGACCGCGCGCTCCTGATGGAGGCTGCGAGGAGGAACGTCGATGCTACCATCCAAGATATGGAAATGCGTGTTTATGCGGAGACAGGACGCGCCCCAGCCGCCATGCAGAAGGAACTGGAGGAAACCGCCTTACTTCGCGCAAAGGAGAGACAGGAGACAGACGTGCAGTACCAGTTCGCCGACCGCGTCAATATCAGCTCTCAAAAATACGTCGACATGGCAGATGTGGAGGCTCTCGCTCGTTCCCGATTGCAACCCACCTTTGATGAAATCACGGACCGTGCGGAAACGAAACGGGCCAGGGAGATAGAGCAGCGTCTTGATCAGGAAGAGGCTGAGAGACGGGAAGCCATCCAACGCGAACGAGATGCTGACACAAGGGCAGAAGAAAGACGCATGAGAGGTGAGTTGTCTTGCTGATTCAAGTTGTGGGGCTTGGGACCTAATAAATGCAATAGCTTCTTTGAGAACCGACTCCAAGTACAAAGAGGAGAAAGCCCGGTTGTGGAGCCGCAAGTCGAAGCGCACCTCCGACAACGAAACCTATACGCTAACTGGGGCTGTCGACGGAGCTGCAGATGAGGCACGCGCTGAGACTGCGCCGCAACAAACGTCCGCTGGAGGCGCGCAGGGGGCAATTGCAGGTGCTGTTACGGAGACTGCCCCCGGCGAAACCATTGCGAAATCCGAGTCTAAGCTGAGATCATGGTTCAAGGGACGGCTGGGTCGTCGTCCGAGTGGACCTGCAGCAGGCGAAGCTACGAAGTCAGGCAAGGACACTCTGGAAGTGGTCCCTTCAATGGAAACAGGGCCAGCGGCAGAACAGCCAGAGGCTCAAGTGAGTGAAGCGACAGAACAGCAGCCAGAGACCCGGGCAGTCGAAGCCACAGAGCAGCAGCCAGAGACCCGGGCAGTCGAAGCCACAGAGCAGCAGCCGGAGACCCGGGCAGTCGAAGAGACGGAACAACAGCCGGAACCCCAAGCAGTTGAGAGGGTGGAAACACAGGAAGCCCGAGAGATCCCAAGAGCCGAGCCAGTACAGAAATCGAAAGACGAAGACGGGCGAGCTTGGGATATAGCTCATCCAGAAGAGAAGGAACCCGAAGTTCCCGAGCTACCGGCTGCGCCTGTTGGCCCTGAAGAATCTGAACAGGCAGCTGCCGAGGACGACTCGCGAGGGGCAGCGCTTCGATCCCATCCAGTGACGGCCAATGATCTTCGCGTTATGGGAAAAAGGATGTCGGTCAGCGAAGGCCAGGATGAGAAGGAAGCTGTCAGCCAGGCAGGTCAGGAATCCGCTGGAGATAGGCGTAGTCGTCTCGTGAGTGGGTTCAAGAAGATCGTTTCTAAGGGCTCGTCGGAGGGCAAGGCCGAAGGGATTGGCAGCAATGATATTGCTCGTCGAAGCTCGCAGGCCATCCCCACTCCGGGGGTGGAGACGGAGGAACGGCGTGCAAGCGCGGCGGAACAAGGCCTGTCTGTCCCAACAGTTCGGGGAAAGCGAGCGAGCAGCGGGACGGGGCGGGAGTCAAGGTTCTCGGAGAAGTTGTGATTGATATGAGTTGAGGATTTTTATTGTCTGTTCTTCTATTTGAAAGAAGGGAGAGGGGTGGTCTGATCTTACTGCGTAGTGATATCTCTGTGTTCGTTCTATGTACTTTTACCAGGAAGGAGATTGGGTACATACCACTGATGTCTTGTCTGACTGGTTTTACGGTGCTACTGCTATGTACTCTTGTAGGGATGAGTGTTTGTTGAGTGCGATTGCTGTTTGCTGTGTGTTCAGTCGGATCCAGAGATTGGGCAAACAGTCATGGAACCGAGGATGATTTTAATTCTGATAACTTAGTGTGCGAATGTCAATGCAATGCCTGTAACCGGGGAGATGAGCATGCAAGAGCGGGTGAAAACATCAACTATCTGTAGATCGTAGTGAGATTAGAAGCTGACTGGCCAAACGATGGGCGGCACAGCTGCGAGCAGCTGATAGCTTGGGCCATAAGATGGTGTTGTTGATGGCTGAAGCTCCACCGCCATTTGCCGCGCGGCTCCCCATCGGCGCATCCACGTTTCCTCCACCTTTTCTGCCTTGGCCGGGCCATTCGATATCGTCAAGATATCTGCTGGACTCCTGCATGCTTAGTCCCGTTCGATAGGTCGGTTGGCTGCCCGGTTTGCGATTGTTTGTCGTTTTCGTCTTTCGCTTCTGCACTTATTACAGCGGACCCTCCCAGTCATTTCCTGTCCCACTTTTATCCGGCCTTATCCTGCCTGCTGTGATCAATCTTTTACAAAGTCCTCTTTAAAGATTATCCCGGACACTACAATTATACTGTATATTCACCACTTCATTTCTCTCAACTATCTTCAAGTTTGGAGGCACGGAAATAGATCATCATGTCTTCGTCGCATCCCCGCCAATCGAGCGTAGATCTCGATTCCCCGGGTCGTCCATTCGACAACATTATCAACTTCCGGGATGTTGGGCGTACGATTAACCAGTTGATCGGGAAGAGGTATGCAGATCTTTTTATTCTATTGAATGTATTGGTTATATGATGTATACTGATAGCTTGGTGTAGAGTGCTGAAAGAGGGTATTATCTTTCGAAGTGCAAGGGTATATATACCTACTACCACTACTTCTGCATATCCTATATTATAAAAAAGTTGAGGAATGCTGAACGAATTGAAAATGTACTAACATCACCTCAATTGATTAATAAAGTTAGACGATGCCTCCGAGCGCGACAAACGCCGTCTCGTAGACGAATTCCATATCTCAACCGTCGTGGATCTGAGATCGAGGTACTATTTATCCCAGCTTAACTCCCTCCTCTTTGGTAAGCATCAATATTGACAGGGAAAAAAAATATAGTACCGAACACCAAATAGCTACCAATAAGCGCTTAGCTGAACTTGCTGCTGCTGCTTCATCAACAGAGTCATCATCAACATCAGAGTCCCCAGAAACACAAACATCAACACCACCACCACCAGAACCGACAGCAACGGCATCAGCCACACCAACAGACATCCACCTCCCCGATCTCCCAACTGTCACTCGGTTCCCTGTCAGCTTAACAGGGAAAGCATTCGAGCGGACGCTTCTCTGGCGTCTGGATTGGTGGAATTTCTTGTATGCCCTCCTCCCCCCATCATATCTCATTGCTCAAAGGAAAGGAGAAAAAAATCTGATAAAACAACAGTAAAGTACTAGCACTGGTAGCATCAGGCTACCGCTCCACCGCCGTCCAAATAGTCGGACAGCAAGTCATGTCCCCGCGGGGACTGGTCGGACTAGGCATCGATACTTTGGATAGTAGTTACGGGGAGATGAAGACGTTGTTCGATTTATTCTCTTCCATCACCTCCTCCACCACTGATGGCAACGATAAAGAAAGCGATGGATTTGAGGATAGTGCCTATCCAGTCCTAATCCACTGCACGCAAGGCAAAGACCGCACGGGTCTCATCGTTCTCCTTTTGCTTCTGCTCGTGGCAGATGTGGTGCCTGAGGAGGCGATGAGGGAGGATTATCTCCGTTCCGAAGGCGAGCTGGCCATTGAGATGGAGGAGCGCATGAAGGAGGTGAGGTTATTGGGGTTGTCGGAGGATTATACCAAGTGTCCGCGGCACTTTGTTGAGACGATTCGGGCACATTTGGAGGATAGGTATGGTGGGGTGCAGGGGTATTTGGGGACTGTTGGGGTTGGGAGGGAGCAATTGGAAAATATTAGGAGGGTGTTGCTGGCTTGATTCATTTATTTCTTACCTTCAGTACATTTCTGGTATCTTTATTTTTATGGGGTTGGATGTATAGGTAGATTTGATTTCTTTAGATCTAGATGATGTCTTATTCGATGATATAATGTAATCATATCTGTTCCTTTACCGTAACGTCTTTAGTAGTTCATACGGTAGTAGTAAGTATTAGTCTCGGTGATGATACATTATTTCGATATTAGCCTTGTAGTATACATTCAAGATCATAGACCAATATGTGCAAAAGTGATCGCAAATCCAGCTAGAATCCCAAGAAGACATCAACATCAACAACACCAACTATATATCAATCAATCAGCTCCATTATAGCCGACTACTCCTATCCGCGGGGTATATATCGTAAAAAATCATTCCAAGATAGCCAAACCACACCTCACACTGGGCCTGCTTGAAAGGCATTAATTATATCCGCTGCCCCCGGTAGTAATTAGCATTCGGCCCTGCCGAGTCCGTCGTCACCGGCTCCTCATAATCATATGTGCCATCGGGATAGGCCGCTGTCGTCTGTCCATTCCGGGACACCTTCTCGCCCTGCGGCACATGTTTGCGCGTGCGCACCGAGGGCAGCAGGTCGATCACGAAAGAGAGCACATAGAACGTGAAGATGAGCGCAATCACTGTTTCCAGTTAGTCGATCTAACTATATTTCCCGAGAGTCATTCCCAGGTCACTCACCCCATTCCAGAACTGCCGCTGCGTTCCGGTAATGACCACCCTTGTTGCCGAGGACACCAAAAGCAATGGCCAGCGCAATTTCAATGATAACAAATGAGAGTTTGATGATGAAACTGGCCAGGAGCACTTTATGCTGGGAGCGATAAAAGATCCCCAGACGCCAGTATTCGCAGCAAATGAGAATGGCGCTAATCAGGTATCCGACCCTACAGGTACGTCAGCCTCGGAATGGTCTTTCTCTCGCATGCGCAATCAAACACTAACAAGAACATGATCAAAAAGCCATCATGCATGTGCGGATGACGAAGAGTATCAAAGATCGAAAGTAGGATCAGTCCCAAGGCGCCGGCGATCGAGAAGCAAATGGATGCGATTGCGCAGGCCTTGTCGAACTTGCCCTTGTTCGGGACCAATTGACCGGCATGTCGCAACCAGCGTTCGGACAGGAAAGAGAGATCAAGGAAAACGACGGTGACGCAGCTGCCCGCGATGAAGAGCGGCTTCAGTCCCTGTGCTCCAACGTCGGAAATATACCTAGAAATGAACAAAAGGTGTATAATCAGCATCGCAGTCGCATGCCATATCTAAGGTCGCGTGACACCTACGCAATGGTCTGACCCGTCTCCATACTGGCATATATCGGCGATCCTTCTCTGGCCCAGGTGGCCAGCATCGCAATTAACATGGCTAGAACAACCTTGTCAGTGTCCGTCGGAAATATTTACTCGCAGTTATATAGGAGGAGACGCTACCAATCCATGTGCACGCCGAGATAATCGGGAATATCCAAAATGATATAATCCACATTTTCGCTAATTTATTTCTATATTCCCTCCCCTCTTCCAATAAAGTGACAAATGTCCCAGCAAGCAAGGGTAACAATCAGCGCACGGTAGCAACGGTTGCTGCCAAAAGAAAAAGAAGAAGAGCTGCCGTGAAAAGATTATCGAGGTATAAGATGTGCTAGCGATGGGCGATCGGGTGGAACGCGGCGCCGGAAGGGGCGGAAGTGGCTTGTCGTCAATTAATGGATCCGAGGGTCAACAGGGAGAGGAGGTAGATAGCATCGACTGCGTTGGTGACACCTTGCCCAACAACAGGAAGACGAATTGGCAGCGAGGGGAAGAGGAGAGGAGGGGGGGTTGTTGGCCGCAGAGGAGAGGAAGAGAGTAACTAATAAATAAAGGAGTGACTAACAGAAAAGAAGAGTCAAAGACTGGGTCGGTGGAGAGGCCGAGTCGGTCTTTAATTTAACACGCAACTCCCCAGATGGTGACGACGAAAAGGGCCCACCGACCAGGAGAGTGTCATCACTGCTGAAGAGTAGATCCCAAAGTCTATCCAATGGACGCCGGCTGGGTCGGAAGCTCTGCAAAAGTAAATCCTGAGTCGAAGCAAAGCAGAAGCTGGCATTCTTTGCACAGCCAATTTACCATATGACCTCATCGACGTCATCGGCCCGCGGTTCCTCGCATTTCGTGCCCAATTCCTCCTTCCTTCGATCACCTATCTTGATTGCTTGCTGACTCTTTTTCTCAAGTAACTCTTCCTCCATTGTTTGCTCAGTCTAGGCAGACACGATTTGGTCCGGATCGTCCTATGCAGTCGTTGCAATTCTTACCTCCGGCTAAATCTGATGGTCCGTTTAGGTTTCGGGAACCCGCCACCAGCCACGGTGACTTGCATGAACTGTATCACGAGTTCGTCGCGCTCCCTCGTCAGCAGGAATACATACTGCCACCACGATCTACTTGGGACCTCCCTACGCGTTACATTACTAATATGAGTTCTGGAGAACAATTCATCACTATCAATAGCATCATTTCAGGTACCCGCTCTAGACGAACTCCGTTACGTTTTATCGGCGTAAGAAAATCAACCATGGGAAACCGCGCAAGAAACAATCAAGGCCAACCCAACTGTGACATGAGCCACCCATGATAGAAAAGAAAACAACGTTTGAAAGGGCACGATTCGCGGGGGGGGTGTGTTCAAGGTCGACTGCTCCGGGGACGACTGCCTCGCCCGATTGGTCCCCGTGTCGGCGTACCGCCAGCCACGCGGCGCTCAACCATGGCGCTGTCATCGGAACTATTTCCTTGCTCCTCTTCTTCCTCTGGACTGAGACGCTCCTCCGTCGCAGCCCCCGGCATAGCAGTCACACCTCGCCTGTTGCTACGAGCAGAATCGTTAAAGACGCTGCGGTAGCCTGACATGTATGAAGTTGGCTCGGGGCGCCGACGATCGGTCGGGTACGGAGGCGGTTCTCTTGTATACGGCGGAGGGTACGGAGGCGCCCACTGTGGATCATCAGGGAGGGAACGCACAGAGGGACTCTTCACGCCCGCCGGTGTGCGAATCTGGGGGACTGAAGCCAGACGGTCGAAGGCGTAGGCTGGCTGAAGTGGGGATCGAGGCGGTGCTTGGCTTGTAGGCGTGCGGGCAGATGGCGAACGTGCAGAAGCTGGGGATCCGCCAGAGGCCCCCGAGGTCCAGGCCCAGAACGCATAAGCAGCGTTGTTTTCGGCTAATGGTGAGGGCATGCTATGCTTGTGCGCTGTCGAGGCATTGGACCCGCTCCGCTGCGCTCCCCTTTTGCTGCTGGGGCTGTCCGGCGGCTTCGAGGATCGGCTGCCACCGGGAGAAACCTGGGGACTTGTATTCCGGTAATCGTGATCAGGGGTCCGGTTTGCCTGCATGCGCTTGCGCTCCAGCGCTTCCATTTCCCGACCCGATAGTCGTACGTTCTTCTGGCCCTGCTTTTGAGCGCGTCGTATCCGTTCCAAGGCTTGATCCACCAACCGTTCCTCCTTATCCTTCATGGCTAGCTGAACCGCATATGCCACCGTGCTGTCCATGTCCTCACGCAGATCATAGTCCATCCCATCGATCGAATTCGTCTCATCCACATAATCGTCGTAATCCATCCTCCGCCTGCGCAACCTAGACTCTCCACCCTCGTCCCGACCCGCCGACTGCCTTGCATACGCTGATCGAGCGTATGCATCCTCCTCCTCTTCGCTGTCAATCTCCTCGATCCGTGCCGCACCGTCCACCCACGGAGCTACACGTCTGGTTTGTCTCCCCACTCGTGCCCCCGGTGGTCTTCCCCATCGGGGCGTACCGTAAGGAGTTCGCGGCCGACCACCTAGACCGCCTCCTCGGAAAAAGCATTCTCGATTGGTTTATCCATAAAAGCGGCGTGGCCGAAGACAGTCACGCCGGTGGCTCCGATAAGCCAGAGCACCGTGGAGATGGGCGAGGCCCAGAATCCCAGAGGCACCGCGACAATTAGCAGTCCGGTGTACAGTTGGGAGGTGTTAAACCGGGCGAAGCCCAGTTCCAGGTCATGACCTTGGAGCTTTCCGATGCCGTAAAGACCACCAGTGACCAGGATGATGACAAAGAGCAACAGGGGGTTGGTCAGCAAGCTGTAGATGCTGAGCATCACAAAGACGGCGGCATAGTTGCTGGAGAAGTAGGACAAATTGTAGTTCACACGGCTCTGGACCTCGCCGAAATGGGCGGGTTTGGAGACACGCTTGATGTCCAGGAATTCGGAGATAGGACGCAGGTTGGCAAAGCGCGTGCCGAGGGATTGAGAGCGGACGCTGTTGAACCGTTCGCCGAAGCGCGAGGTAATCGCATCAATGGGGATCTGGAGAGGCATTTTTTGAAGATTCGGGGTGGTTGGGTTTGGAGGATAAGGTAGGAGAAATGTAATTGAGTGAAATTAAGTGATAGGTATGAGAAGACTGGTGACGGTCGTTTGATGGAGATGAAGAGTAGTAAAAGCAGTAGAGAAAAGGGGGAAGGACCGAGAGAGTGAGAGAAACACCGGGGAATGTTTTTGTCGAGGAAGATTGGAAGCGGCTTAGCTGGCCCGAAAGCAAAACCAACGAGGCGTTTTGGCAGCCTGGAGCACCGAATTGGTCTAGGCGTATTCCAGTACTGGTCTCGGTATTTTTCGTGGTTTCCCCCCCGGGAGATCCAGGCGGGAAGCACAGACAAAGTAACTGAAGTAAGTACCCTCCAGGTACCGATCCGCCTTGCAAAAGACTTGAGAGGTACCGCCCAGCAACAAAAGAAGGTTAATTGCGAAGACAAGTGGATTCGGGTCCTTCTTATAAGGTATCGGAGGAATGGAGGGCCAGGCAAGTAAACAAGGCACGTTTGGATCCAACACTTGAGTCACTGCTCCAGTCACTGCTCCGGTTTCATGGACCGTCGAATCCAATCAAGATACAGGGTGGATGAGGCCCGCTAAGAATAGAAAGCAGGGCAGCAATGGGTGGAGAGAAGAGAGAGACACACCCTCCGAAGCTGGATGCGGAAGCAGAGATCTAGATAGAAAGAGAAATAGACGATCACTCTTGAGGGCTGACTACTCAAGTAGCCATCTCAATCACATCCCCTCGATCATCTTCCACTGCTCTTCCAATGCCATGTCTGATATACCCTGTTCCAGATAGTAAACGAGGAAGATGAGCACTCAGTAACTCACTATCCACTACAACTGCCAGAGGGGATTTGTCTTGAATTTAAACCCAGCTGTCCACCACCACCACCCCCTCCCTCTTCTGCCAGCCAGCCTCTGAGTTGGAATAGCCACTTCTGCAAACATTAGGTATCAATCACATTTCCATCTACCTATCTCCTCTTCTTGATTTCTCCTCATCTGGCTTTGGATCCTTTATTGGACCACGTCGTGCAGCTGCAGACTCCACTGGACCCGTACCGTAATTCTGTTTCAGGCGTTCCATACCGATCTGGGCGGTGAACCCGGATTTGCCCATTCTAGGCCTAGCTCTCTCGTCACGTAAGCGTAACGCCATTCCTGCCTGATGACAGATCATTGCTTTGGCGGTATCGTGGCCTGAGGATTCCACCTAGTTATCTCGTTTTTGGAGAAGAACAGGTTACAAAGTACCTCACCATCAAATCAGGAACATGAGTTGCATGTAGTCTTTTGTTTGGCGCACCAATTGTTCTCCACTGCTCCCTTCGTTCCATTCTTTCTCTTCCCTTTCGCTTTGGGTCCAGCGGCTTGACCGCTCCCTTCTTCGACGATGAAGTCTATCGCGCTTCGTCTGTTTGTGTTTGTAGCCCTGATTGTGCTGGCCGCGGCCTGGACTAAAGAAGGTCAGTTGCTGCTCTTTTTCTTTCTGCTATCCCGCAAACTTCTCTTATATCGCATACTAAAAACTCTACGACTCTCCAGATTATGAAATCTTTCGTCTCAATGACGAACTCGCCGCTGCGGAAGGTCCCAATGTGACATTCTACGGTACGTTTCCCCTGAACAAACAACTCCCCATCCATCTCCAAAGTCCTCCGCCACTGATCAACTTCCAAACGGACAGATTTCCTCGGCGCCAAACCCAATGCCAACCAAGACGAACTGAGCAAGGCCTACCGTCAGAAGTCCCGACTCCTGCACCCCGATAAAGTCAAGCGGTCTTTCATCGCCAACAGCTCCAAGGACAAGTCTCGCTCCAAGTCCTCCAAGTCCGGTGTCCATGTCAACCAGGGTCCTTCGAAGCGGGAAATCGCCGCTGCTGTGAAGGAGGCACATGAGCGCTCCGCTCGCCTCAACACCGTCGCCAATATCCTCCGTGGCCCGGGTCGCGAGCGCTACGACCATTTCCTGAAGAACGGTTTCCCCAAGTGGAAGGGAACCGGCTACTACTATTCGCGATTCCGTCCCGGTTTGGGATCCGTGCTTATTGGCTTGTTCTTGGTCTTCGGTGGTGGTGCGCACTATGCTGCTTTGGTGCTGGGCTGGAAGCGTCAGCGGGAATTCGTCGATCGTTACATCCGTCAAGCGAGGAGAGCTGCCTGGGGTGATGAGTCTGGTGTCCGGGGTATCCCCGGTCTTGATGGTGCCTCGGCTCCTGCCCCGACTCCGGCACCGGCACCGGAGCCCGAACAGAGTGCTATGCCTATGAACCGTCGTCAAAAGCGCATGATGGACAGGGAGAACCGCAAGGAGGGCAAGAAAGGCGGCCGGGCGGCATCCCGGAACTCGGGAACGGCTACGCCTACTTCTGAGCCTCAAATGGAGCCCAGCGGGGAGAGGAAAAAAGTGATTGCCGAGAATGGGAAGGTACTGATTGTCGACTCTCTTGGAAATGTGTTCCTGGAGGAGGAAACGGAAGATGGCGAACGTCAGGAATTCTTGCTCGACGTTGATGAGATTCAGCGTCCGACAATCCGTGACACGCTGGTCTTCCGCTTGCCGGGCTGGGTTTACTCTAAGACGGTTGGCAGGTTGCTCGGTTCTTCCAATGCCGTGAATAGCGGTGCTGAGTCGGAGGAGGAACCTTCCGAAATCGTGGAGGAGTCGACTGAAGGCGCCGCCAGCTCTGCAAGGTCTTCCAAGGCAAGGAGGCGGGGAAAGCGGTCTCAGAGATCGTGAGAAATCCGACATAGACAGAGAAACCCGCTTACGTTATATGCGGTATTCCCTGTGGTTCAATGCCTGCTCCAAAGGTTTACGAACATCCTTGCCAATGCAAGTGTACAAATAGAGTTTGGTGTCCAAAAGTATCTTTGAAGGCCAGAAGGCCGTGGGGACGTCTCATTGAAATTGTG
Source organism: Aspergillus niger (assembly GCF_000002855.4). Lineage (NCBI taxonomy): Eukaryota > Fungi > Ascomycota > Eurotiomycetes > Eurotiales > Aspergillaceae > Aspergillus > Aspergillus niger. Next base: position 1,462,976 of record NT_166533.1, read on the forward strand.
TCTAAATACTTGAACATTTGCATAACACCGTAAACGGTAAATATCAAAACGTAGCAGGAACATAACCCTTCGGAAATACCTGCAACCGCCAACGGACATCATAACCTAGAAGCATCAGGTCAAGTTTGTGTCGTATCGTCATCATCGTATCATGGTCGTATCGTATCTATCTTTTCTGCCCAATTCCCGCTGATATTGCCATCCATGCATGGAAGTGCAGAGGCGCTGGAATTCAGAGGTCAAAGACGGAATGCCCCAACAGCTACATCAGCATTTTCGCAATGTTCATGAGCCCCTTGATGTTGTCTGACATGCTGTTGCCGCTGGGTTTCGATGAATTCCCGCCAAAAAGCCCCTTTGGTAGTCGGATGCCAATCATGGCGAGCAACTTCTGCAGCACACCGCTGGTAAGGAGCGGTATGACAACTAGCATGAGAACCTTCACCGGGTTCCGACGTGCATAGTCGTAGATGTCACGGAGCAAGCGTTTGATGTAGCGGACCACCCGCTGCACGAAGCCTGATCGGGGCCGTGCGCGCCGCGATGAGGACGAAGAGAGCACGGACGGGCTGGTTCGTCCGACGCGACTACCACCGCCATTCAGACTGAAAATCGACGGGGCGGAGTGACGAGGATGATGGGTTGAATAAGTGGACCGTCGTGAGGGGGAAGAGGGTCGGCGGGAATGAGAGCGGTGGGAAGACGAGGATGAAGACTTTCCATCAAACCAGCCCATCTTGAATCGGTGTTCCTGATTATGGGTACCTTGAACGACTTATTGGCAAAGTCAGGTTTGGAATCTCGGCCAATGCTGACACAGTACTTTCCCAAGAGAATCAGTTGAATAGCGTTAATGAGAAAGACGGCTGGAGGCACGAAAGTATGATCTCTCTGGATGTATTGTGTGCTGGTGAAGCCTGTAAAAAGCAATCGCGCTATTGCGGAGTCGTAGCGTGCTGCAAATGCACACAATTTGAGGTTCAGCCGTTTTGGCCAGCTCCACAGCTGAACTGCGGTACGGAAATTGGACGTGTCACAAGCTGGAGTGCTTTCTACTGTCGTCAATTGAATTTGACAGTAAATCGTATCTATCAGAGACAAAACCGAGCCTAAGAGCGTGCAATTGAGAGAGTTGAAGTAGCACGGCGAGCCGTGTGAGGGAAGTTAAAACGAAATGAAGGGGGAGGGGATTAGGTGAGACTCCCCGTCTGCGCAGGAGGCAAAGCTGAAAACCATCACTAACCACTGAACTGTGCCTCCTCTCTAGTGTGTTCCTAGCAGTGGCTAGCATCTGCAGCGTACGTACAACGCTCTCTACGAGTGGCTGGTGACGGTGGTTCCGGGCATCCTAACTTTGGTGCCATCCCCATGATTGGTGCTGCGCTCAGGGGCTTCCCGTCTCTGTTGTTTAGTCAGAACCGAGCTGCAGGAAAAGGTCGAACCTTCGTCCCGTGCTTCCTATTGCCTCAGGCAGGAATCCCTCGTCGACGTCATCTCCCCCGCCGAGTCATGACCTCTCAGGAAGAGTGGACACGAAAAAAGCTACACTTATCTGGCCCTTAACCATCTGACTCTGAAGCACAACACGTCTGTTATCATAGAGGCCCTTAAACATGCCTAGTAAGTGCACACAAACGTGCTTTATGGTTCTAACGGATGAACTGACTGTGGATCAGAACAACGCGATTATTGTACGGGATGCTAACGTCTAGATACTGTATAGAAAGTGCTGTAACTAATGAAGGCGGAATATAGACAAGATACTGGGAGTGTCTCCCAAAGCAACACAACAAGAAATTCGCAATGCATACAAAAGGTGAGTCAGTATTCATCAAGGTCCAACTATGCTCAGTTCTGAACCGTGCAGGGAATCCCTGAAGTCTCATCCAGACAGAGTTCCTGTCGATTCACCAGAGAGGGCGGCTCGGACACGCAAGTTCCAGGAGATTAGCGATGCTTATTACACGTTGTCAGATGTATCACGCCGACGGGAGTATGATGCGATGAGGATGGCAGGCGGTGTCGAGGAGGAAGAGGAGGAAGTACCCCGTGGAGGTGCAGGAGGATTCCCCTGGTCTGCTTTTGGCTTTGGCACGGCCGATAGTGAGCAACGCGCATCCGAGCAATTCGGGTCGGTGTTTGAAGAAATGCTGCGTGAAGAGGGCCTAGCCAGCGAAGGCACAGATGCTGACGGTCAGACTCGTTCACACCCGACGTCTCGGTTCTGGTCCGTTATAGGTGGGATTAGTGGTGGTGCTCTCGGTTTTATCGTAGCCAATGCTCCAGGAGCATTGGCTGGCGCAGTTGCTGGCAATCGTCTTGGTGCAGTGCGAGATGCCAAAGGAAAGAGTGTTTACGATGTTTTCCTCCAGCTTCCTCAGACCGATCGTGCACGGCTTTTGAGTGAATTAGCAGCCAAGGTTTTTCAGACGACTATGGGCCGCTGAACTTTCATTCGATGATATGGAGTTCGAGTTAGTCTGGCGTTGTTGTCTGCCTCATATAATAGAGGTTTATTGGTCTGTAGCTAGTCTTAATGGGATATGTATACACTCTGGATATTTTGTACCCTTGGGATCAGAGATACAATTGACTACAGATGAAAGAGGAATAGGCACAATGGCAATGGCAATAAAAGTACCATTTAGTACACCTTCCCCTGCGATGTTCTTAGCAATCACTGCATAGCTTATCACACTTATCGATAAGCGAAGCAAGCCCCACGTGGATCATCCGTATGGAGAAAATTTGGAGATTGACCGCCTTGGGCCTGGCCTTGATGCCTCACTGCCTATCCGTCTGGAAGCCGCCCGATACGGTTAAGCCGTAAGAATGTTTGTCTGGAACCCCCGCTTGTCCCTCCAGCTCACCGCATGCGGCTGTCACAACGTCCGCCCCTGAAAAGATACATAGTCCAATTGCCCCTCAGATCAATTGCGCCTTTGGCTTCAGAGTCTCTCTCACTTACCTTGCTCCTCAACCTTCTTCCATATCTATATTCATTATGGCCACCGAAGCAGCCGGCGTTTATCCTGCCCTGCAGGACCGCCCCCTCAAGGGCACAATCTGTCTCTTCGATGTCGACAAGACGCTAACGCCTGCCAGAGCTGTAAGTACGCAAGAATGAAACCCTTATTACCTGGAATTGCTCTGTTTATCCGCTCAATGCTCTAAAAGTCTAACCACTTCTTTACTCCGACTTTAGAATGTTACCCCGGAGATGCTCACGCTTCTCTCTCAGCTGCGTCACAAGTGCGCGATCGGATTCGTTAGTTGTCTTCATCCTTCTTAGGGTCAGCGCCCAGTCTCACATGGTCAGGTCGGTGGCTCGAATCTTCCCAAGCAGCAAGAACAGCTCGGTAGAAACACTACGGACGTCACAACCCTATTCGATTTCTGCTTCGCTGAGAACGGATTGACCGCTTTCCGCCTGGGCAAACCTCTTCGCAGCAACAGCTTCATCCAATGGCTGGGAGAGGAGAAATACCAGAAGTTGGTCAACTTCTTGCTCAAGTACATCGCCAACTTGGAGATTCCTAAGAAGCGCGGCACTTTCGTTGAATTCCGCAATGGTATGATCAACGTCAGCCCGATTGGCAGGAATGCCAGCACCGAGGAGCGGAAGGAATTTGAAGCGTATGTATACGAGCAGTAGCTCGATGCTCACAGGATAGGACCTTTTGACTGATATCATGAGCAGGTATGATAAGATTCACAACATCCGCCGAGACCTTGTAGATGCGCTCAAGAAGGAGTTCCCTGACTATGGTCTAAGGTATGTAAAAGAATTTCCAGGCCTCTGGTAACTGCGCAGGGTCATTACAGCCATTAACATTCCTGAACAGCTACTCTATTGGTGGTGAAATTTCTTTTGACGTTTTCCCGACCGGCTGGGACAAGACTTACTGCCTACAACACGTCGAAGCCGAGAAAGATATCACGGGTATCGATTACAAGACGATCCACTTCTTCGGTGACAAGACATTCCCCGGTGGTAATGACTACGAGATCTACAGTGACCCTAGGACGATCGGTCACTCCGTTGAGGACCCTGATGACACCATGAGGCAGTTGAGGGAGCTCTTCCAGCTCTAGAGGGTGATGTGGAAGACATGAGGGCCATAATCGCATTCAGGGTCCGGAACGGTCATATCAGCTAAATACCACCTACTAGCCAACAGGATTTGGCGTTCTCTATAAATAGGAAAGCGAAAAAACGTCTTGCATATTGCTACTGTGCCTATAACTTTGTCAATTATTCCCGTCATCTCGTTCATTCAGCTCATGGCACTTACTTGGTCACGAAAACGGTAGGCTCTGTATCTAAAAGGAAGATCACTATGTCCAGCAATACAAGAATAGGAAGTGACAGTGTAGGTCCGCGAGAAGCCTCCTGCCACACATTCCAGCTAATGATGCCGCATGCGGAATAAAGTTGGGAACACTGATCTTGGAACAGGATTTGGGAAGTTTTGATGGTCTAGATAGGCCTAGAGGACGAAAGGAGTATTCTGTGAAGCGGTGATCAGATAGAATAAAAGATTTCATAGTATGGAAAAGGCCTGACACCAGTCCTGGAAGGATTGTAGAGCATCAAGAGAAACAGAAATATGGCACACGTGATCTTATAATAAGTGAACAACTTGCGAAACCCTGTAATCCCAGCAACAGGGGCAATGATTGGACACTGACAGCTAGGAGGCATGCGGTGCTCGAGATCATCGTGCAAATATGTATGAGACTTAGATGTGATCAGAGTAGATGAAATTCGAAATATATGAGCGGGTATTCCAGATTCTACGTCCCTGCAAATCATGTTTCCATGGCCTCTGTGGTAACTAGCCTATCTAGTTGTACTAAGCTGTTGGAAGCACAGATCCGGCCATGACGGAGCATTTGTTGACTGACTAAGCTGATGATTGGGACGGAAAAATTCCGGACTTAACATAACCCATCCCTATCAGCACGTGAGATCTCCTTATCAGATCTCCGTATCGGAGAGCAACAGTGGGAGAGTATTACTCGACCCAACAGTCATCTGGTGGCAATCTGAGGCGTCAGAGACAAGAGGGGGGCGGCATGACTGTACTGAATGCAGAACTGACTTATCCTGGTACGAATCCTTAACCTCTTTCAAGGTGGCATTTTTCGAATTCCCTACTAATCTTCATGCTTCAGGCAATGTTCCAGAATCATTGGCCACTGCCTTCATCAGGCCCCAGCAGCCAGTGGCCCATGATCATCCGAGTAAACGTCGCAAGCTGGCTTCGGCAACTCGAAGTCTCAGGGAGCTCAATGGTCTGTCGGACTCGCTAATACCAGTAGGTTATATACCACTGGCGCGTTTCGATCTGCGCTTAGTATGTATTCTCCATGAGTGACAGGAGCCGGCCTATCCCGGGACTCCTAGACCAAGTCCGCTAATGCTTGATAGAACTTTGATTCTGCAACTCATGATCGAAATGAACAGGACGGTTCTACCGAGCCGCTGGATACTGTACCTGTCATCCTTGATGTAAATAGGGTTGCTCAGACCCAGTCTGCTACTGTTCAAAGTGAAGTGCTGCAGAGCCGTCTCAGCCTGGCACTAGTGTCGGTTTTGGGACGTGAAATATTTTTCACTATTGAGAGCTCTGATCCTGAGCTCATCAGGTTGGGTAATCATTTAACTCTCGCCTCAAGCCTTGCTTGTGCCGATCACTTCCAAAAGAACGTGCCTTCAGTTTGTTATCAATCCACTCTTCGCTGTTTGCCTGATAGGAAGACGTTCAGCCTGGAAACGGCCATCATATGGAGAGACTCCCTTGATGTCCCAGACATCAATAAGATGCTGGCTGGTCCAGCAAATGTCTTCTCGAGGTACATCTTGCGAGATGGTGATGACACAATATTCGAACATCCGCGACAAAAGCACCGTAGAGATATGAGTGCAACAGGTTGGTCACCACGTGACTTCTATGACAATGTACATGTTCCACCAGACAATCCTGCTTCATCGGCAGATATAAAGTGTGACTTATTGGAGTGTCAGCTTTTCCCCTTCCAAAGAAGAGCGGTCAGGTGGCTGTTGCAAAGGGAAGGTGTGGAACTTCGACCAGATGGGAGAATTGCTCCTTTCAAGCGGGACTCTACCAGTGACCTGCCAGTATCTTTTACTAGGTTCACTGATGCGGATGGTAAAGAATGCTTCGCCAGTCAGTTATTCATGGTTGTTACTTCCAGTATCACAAGCTGGTATGATGCCGAGAACGTCCTCAACGGCGGCGTACTGGCCGAGGAGATGGGCTTGGGTAAGACCGTCGAAATGATCACCTTGATTTGCCTACATCGACGCTTCACGTTCCCGGAAGACGCAGGTCAGCATAGCCGCGTTGACGGCCTGAAGCGGTCACGAGCGACTTTGATTATAACGCCCCCGGCAATTCTTGAGCAGTGGCGGCAAGAGATTGAATTGCATGCTCCAGGGCTGAGTGTATATCACTATGAAGGGATTCAACGTCATCAGAAACTGGCAGATAATGAACTGGTCGAGCTGATCTCGGATCACGATGTTGTGCTGACTACGTACAACGTTCTTGCTCGGGAGGTCCACTATTCTGGTGATGCTCCAAAGCGAAACCTGCGACATGAGAAGCGTTTTGAGGCAAGAAAAACACCGCTCGTTCAGATATCCTGGTGGCGGGTCTGCCTAGATGAAGCCCAGATGATTGAGAGCGGGGTCAGTAATGCAGCGAGGGTTGCTCGTCTGATTCCACGTCAACTGGCTTGGGCAGTAACTGGAACACCTCTTCGTAAGGATATTGCAGATCTTCTAGGTCTGCTGCTCTTTCTTCATTACGAACCCTATTGTGGCTTCATCTGGAATAGGCTATGTGTGTCTTTCCGATCTATCTTAGCACACATCGTTCACACAATTGCCCTTCGCCATAGCAAAGATCATGTTCGCGATGAGCTTCGTTTGCCACCACAGAAGAGGGTTGTTATAACTGTCCCTTTCACTGCAGTGGAAGAGCAACATTATAGCCAGCTGTACGAGCAGATGTGCGAAGATTGTGGCCTTGATTTATCAGGCGCCCCGACCACTGATGATTGGAACCCTAATGATCCGTCAGTAGTGGAGAAGATGCGAAGTTGGTTAGTCAGGCTCCGTCAAACCTGCCTTCATCCTGCAGGCACCGGTCGCCGGACTTTGGGCATTGGATACAACGGTCCCCTACGGTCGGTGAATGAGGTGCTCGAGGTTATGATCGACCAGAATGACGTGCTCATACATGCAGAAGAGCGCACTTTGCTCCTGTCTCAGCTTCGGAGGGGGCAGTTGCTGGAGAACGCGATGCGCAAGCATGAAGCACTTCAACTTTGGAAGGAGTGCCTGGAACGAGCAAGCGCGATCGTTAAAGAATGTCGGGACCGATTGCAAACGGAACGTATGAAGAGTCGAGTAACCTCCGCGGACGCCAACCAAGATTCAGTGTCACTAGACTCAATAAGTGTTAATGAGGCGGACGAAGCAGAAAAGAACAGCCGCATCGGTACATATCGTCAGAGGCTGCGCTTAGCTCTTGAGGTTCAACACATCTGTGTATTCTTCATTGGAAACGCTTACTACCAGATCAAGTCAGATCCGAAGCTCATCGAACATGATTCTGAGCAGTTCAGACTCCTAGAGAAACAGGAAGAGGAAGCGTATACCACAGCTAAGGCCATCCGGAAGGAGATGCTGGTTGATATATCCCGAAAGGTCGGACATTACATGAAACTGATAAGGGAGAAGTCACACAAGAAAGAGTTTGTGAGCATCCCCAAGATGAAACCTCAGGTATATAGCACGGGGCTAGAAGGTCGGCGCGTGATTGAGAGATTCGAAGACTTCTGTGAAGCCATGAATAAGCATGCCGCACAGTACGATAAATGGCGTCAAACCATGATAAAGTTCCTTTCTCAGTCGCTCATCGACCAAGAGGATGAGTCAGAGCTCGAAGGTGACGAGTATGAAAAATCCACCAAGCACCAGGATGAAATGTACGTTTATATGGAAGCCTTGCGCGCAATGTTTGCCGACCGTCACGATTGCTTGACTGGACAAAAAAATGTTCTCATTGCCCATGAAGTTAAGCAAGGAATTATCCAAGCACAGAAAGGCGAAGGGCCTTCTCCAACCCTATTCTTGGAAGTGATGAACCTCCGCAGTAATATGAAGCCTGATCCGCAACTCGGATCCCTTCGAGGCATTATCAGCGAGCTTCGCAGCCTGACCACCGCGCTCGAATGGCAAGCGAATGAAGGAAGTTCTCGAGCGCGTGCAGAGCTTGAAATTGTCAGTCTTGTGCTAAAACACGCAAGTCAACTGGCGGCTGAACAATCCAAGGCTGCTTCCAGCTTAGAGAGGGAGGTTGAGATGTTTCGAGATACGATGAACAATCGGCTTGAATATTATCGTCAACTGCAGCAGATCTCTGACACTGTTGCCCCATATGATGAAAACAGCGTTGGTAAGCCGTTGGATGAGACACTCTTCACTTCGAAGCTCAGGAAGGAGGGTGAAATTGACGAAAAAATCTCTTCTTTGCGAGCAAAACGTCGGTACTTAATACATCTGCGAGATGAGTCTGGCTCGGATGAGACATCAAGGATATGTGTAATATGTCAGTCTGGGTTCGAAGTCGGTCAGTATCAGCTGTACAGGTTAAAGCCAGGGTCTTCAAATAGCTGTGGTGCTAACTTACTGCAGGTGTTTTGACGGTTTGCGGCCACAAATACTGCAAGGACTGCTTGCGATTGTGGTGGCATCAGCATCGAACTTGCCCCACGTGCAAAAGGCGCTTGAAAGCAAATGATTTCCACCAAATCACGTATAAGCCACAAGAATTTGTCGTGCAGGAGGAGAAAGCGCCAAGTAAATTAGAACTAGAACGTCCTTCGCAGAACTCTATATATGCCGATATCAGCTCCAGCACATTGAAAGAAATCAAAAACATTGATCTGGACAGCTCCTATGGCACAAAAATCGACACTTTGGCACGGCATATCTTATGGCTTCGGGAGCATGATCCCGGGGCCAAGTCGGTGGTATTCTCCCAATATAAGAACTTTCTTGAGATCCTCGCCAATGCGCTTTCCCGGTTCAAAATTGGATTCAGCAGCGTTGACGCTAAAGATGGTATCCAGAACTTCAAAAGTGACCCTGCAGTAAGTCCAGTTTCCTGTCAATCAAGTCTAGCAAGCAGCGTCTAAATTCCCGTCGTTACGAAGGTTGAATGCTTCCTCTTACACGCCAAAGCACATTCCTCTGGTCTCAACTTAGTGAATGCCACCCATGTCTTTCTCTGTGAGCCTCTGATAAACACCGCAATTGAGCTTCAGGCTATCGCTCGCGTACATCGCATTGGCCAGCACCGGCCAACCACCGTTTGGATGTATCTTGTCTCCGACACTGTCGAGCAGTCGATCTATGACCTATCGGTGTCGCGTCGCTTAGCCCACATAGTGCAGAAGGAGAAAAAGCAAGAGAAGCATCCTACTAGCCCCTCAAGTAATGGAACAGCGGTACCCAGTCTCACTGAAACTGCCATCGACTCGGCTAACTCCTTAGAGATGCAAGATGCAGCACTGTCCAAGTTAATGGCAGGCGGGGCATCAGGGGGTGAAATGGTCAAGAAGGATGATCTATGGCAGTGCCTTTTTGGTATTTCAAGCCAGAACAAACCCACAAACGGTCATCTGGCCAACGCCGAAGGTGAAGTTGCAAGGTTCTTGAGGGGTGAGGCAGCTGAACAGAGAAGGGCGGCTACAGCCCACGCTTGACCTTCAGCGAATGATGACGATTGTATTACACGAACCACTTAATGTGGCTCATGCCATTTAATCTCTGTTTACCTATTTTAAAACTATCAAAAAGTAATTATTGGCTTACGTTCATCACTACATCCCCAGATATAGTTTACTAGATGTATTCAAAAACATCGCCGCCAAGACACCTTAGGCAGAAATACCGCCATACACATCCGTTACATACGGTAGGTACCTGAGCCCCCGGATGATGACTAATGTGGATACTGTCTTCCCAATCGGGATGTTATCGTGGCCTCGGGTTGGCGGGGGTGACGTTGAATCGTCTGCCTTGAGCTCAGACACAAGACCTTTTCTTACTTATTTTACCCCCCATCATACCCCTGAGGAAACTCTATAGATTTACTACAGTGCCAACATTATATCAATGTGGATTTCTTTTTCATCTTAAGACATAACCTCAATTTCTATGGCTACAGACACTACGCCAGCAAGCTCCGAAGCTCGCGAGTTGAGCTTGATATCCAAGGTTGAGCTTCGGATCGCGCTGGCGGATACCGATGCCAAACTGGAAACTCTGCTTAATACATATCTACCTCCCCTCCTATTGAAGCTGGGATCTGAAAGTCTTGCTGTTCGCAATAAAGTAATCGCAGTTTGCCAGCATGTCAACACTAGAGTCCAAGCTCCCTCTATCAAATTGCCGGTGACGGCTTTGCTGAAGCAGTTCAAAGAGCAAAAGTCCCAGCTCATCCGGCATTTCGACTTGATCTACCTTCAACAAGGTATTGATCGCCTGGGCTCAGATGCAAGAGTCGAAATTTTGCTGCCCTTGCTTCAGGGAATATCTGAGATCGGGACATCTGTCAACCAAGCTGCCGTGGTATTCAACCTTGTCCTGCGGCTTCTGCCCTTGCTTAAGCTACCACCAAAGGGCAGCGACGATGATGTGCAGCTCAAAGCTCGACTAGGTCTATCTGATCAAGACACGCAGTTTCTATCGAAATGGTTTGAGAAATTGCTGCTCCTTTTCCCCGCTGATAAGGACTCGCCCACTTGTCCCGGATTGTCTCCTGCAGATTATACGTTTTTGAACAAGGACGCCCCGGTAACAGAAACATGGAATCCTTCTGCAGAAGGTGGCCTGAACCTGACAGAGACCAAAGTTAACGCTTTGAGATTTCTCGCTAGTGGAGCTTTCAGCCACACAGAGCGGTTCTTGCCGGCTCTTATTGCGTCTGCAGATACAAACTCTCGTCTCTCCGATATTGGTGAAGAGACGCTGAAGAGATTCGTTCCAGACTTGGAGGCGCCAGATGTTGTACAGCAACTTTATGGCTTGTACTTTGGAGCCGCAACGCCTGATGGCGCACCTCCGGCGCGACCTGCTTTGCAGACCAGAATCCTGGTTTTCCTAGGAAAATCGATTAGAGCAACGAAGGATAGATTGAGTGTTATGCGGGTGATTGAAGAAGGTCTTCTATCAGATGCCGCAAGGTCATCACAAGGATTGTTGGCCTCGAAGTTGAGAACACAAATATTCAACTTTACTACCTGGGTTGTAAAAATGGGTTCTCCGTCCGACCTGGAAGAAATAGCACCGAAGCTAATAGCAGGCTTGAGAGATTTCATACAGTCTCAAGGATGGCCGAGTCCAGCCGCCAGCGGACAAAAGCTTCCAAGTACAGATCTGAGTCTACGGGGTCTTGCGTACGAAAGCATTGGTATTATGGTTCCCAAAACCAATTTTGAACTGTACGATGGGCAGGAAGGTCTCTCTGGCTTTGGTCTCATTCAATGGCTGTTTACTTCCTTGAGCTCTGATGATTCCAGCTCTCAGATATTTGTGAGCATTGAACAAGCCCTGGGCAGCATACTCAACTCCTCAATAGATAGCTGGGACAATGACTTCCAAGACCAACTGCGACCTTTCTTGATTCGTCAGATGAATAACTACCCCGGAGGAGAAGATCCAACAAGCGGGTTCGCTGTCGTTCGCGGCCCCCAGTACGCTGCTGTACGTTTTGCTAACAGATTTCTGCCATACCACGATGTTGTCGCCCGCTGGATAGACCTCATGGCGATTGCGCGCGGGTCAGAAAACAAACACGAAGTCATGGAGGAAGGCAAGAAAGGTCTACATCCATTCTGGTACCGGCTTCTGAGTCCTTCAAATGCCAACCACTCGGTCTCACGCACAAAAGATTCTATGTGGTATGATTTCCCAAAGTTTTCGGAACTTACTCGCTTCATATTTGGGTCGGCAACTTCAAACGGGGTATCAGGTTCTTCTGCATCGGAAATAGCAGCAGGGCCCTTTAAGAACGCATTTGCTTCCACTATAGCATTCATCCGGAACGTTCTGCTCTGGGAGTCACTTTCTGCTTCTAAGACCACCATAGAGGTCGATCAAGACTGGGACACTAAACTTGACGTGATGCTTACATCTGACGAACAAGCAAGGTCGTCTCTTAAACATTATCTTCGGGCTACCGACAAAGAAGGGGTTGTTCTGTTTTTGAACAGCGCTTTGGCTGGCCTCACCCGTGAGAGCCGGGAGGGACTACAGCAATGCGGAGCACATTTCGTTAGTATATGCTCTTTGGCCTCGAACGACATCGTGGAGGCGGTGGTCCCGCAGACACTAGTGTTGCGAATCCCGTTGAAGAGTAACGACCAAGATATTCAGGCCATGGCCGCCCGCGCTATTGGAATCCTAGCCTCTCATCCTGCCCTTCCTGATAATGATCTCATGGCACTGGTTGCGGAGTGCTCAGAGTGCATAACATCATGGAAGACTGCAATTGGTGAGGGTGCACTTAGGGTCCGAGGAGCGGTATTGGCACTATCATATATACTGAGCAGACTTGCATTCCGTAACATGAGATCTAGGGTGCCCAGCGTCCATATAGATCAATTCGTTCATACTATCCGTGACATGATCGAAAACGCGCGCGACTCACTCCTTCGACGTTCTGCACAGTTAGCAATTGGACAGCTCAGTCTCTCCAAAATTCTGTCTCCTTCTATGCTTTCTGATGCGGAGTGGAAAGTCATCAAGGAGGTCCTCGTACGGGACGCAAAGGCCGAAAGCGAAGTGGCCATAATGGCACTGGGGCTCTTGTCTGCAATCTTTCCAAAGGAGAACACTGGTGATTCACACTTCAGTACCCTAACAGAAGCCCTTTATGATCTACATGAAATCCGCAGCCCTGAGATACACTTCACTGTCGGTGAAGCACTAAGCAATGCTGCGGCTGGCTGGGACTCAAAATCATTGAACCTGGAATTCGATGTAGACTCCGGGTCACCAAACTCAAATGTGCCGGAACAAGTGCTTGCGAGTGTGGCTGACACAATCATTGCCAAATGTGGCGCACCGAAACCGTCGCTTAAAAGGGCGTCTGCCATTTGGCTATTAAGTCTGGTCAAAAACTGCGGTCATCTAACCCTGATGCAAGATCGTCTGCGTCAATGCCAAAGCTCCTTTAGCAGCTTGCTCGTTGATCGAGACGAGGTGGTACAGGAAACTGGCGCACAGGGATTAAGCCTCGTTTATGGCATGGGTGACCAGAGCCTGAAAGACGATTTGGTGCGTGACTTGGTAAACTCCTTCACCGAGAACAATTCGACCCTCTCGGGTGGCAGGGTCAGCCAAAATACAGAGCTCTTCGAACCTGGGGCTCTCCCTACTGGCGGCGGTTCCTCTGTCAATACCTACAAAGACATCATGAACCTCGCAGCCGAAGCTGGTGACCCAACCCTCGTATATCGCTTCATGTCCTTAGCTTCGAATAATGCCCTTTGGTCGAGTCGTGCGGCTTTCAGCAAGATGGGCATCAGCAGTATCTTTTCTGACTCGAGCGTCAATGGTTACCTAGCAAAGAACCCTAAGATTTATCCCAAGCTATTTCGCTACCGTTTTGACCCTAATCCCAATGTTCAACGGTCCATGAATACCATCTGGAAGGCCTTGGTCAAGGATCCAATGGAAGTTATTGAGACCCATTTTGATGAGATCATGAATGATCTGTTGAAAAGCCTGTTGACAGGCCGGGAATGGAGGGTTCGGCAGGCAAGTTGTACTGCAATCGCGGATTTAATTCAGGGTCGTCAGCCCGAGAAATATGCGCAGTACATGGATGAGATCTTTACCAAGGCATTCAAGCTCTTGGATGATATTAAAGAGACCGTCCGAGCTTCAGCACTGAAGCTTTGCCAGACGATTACCAATGCGATTATCCGCACATTGGAGACAAGCGACACTGATACCAAGCGAGCCGAAACCATGCTACGAAGCGCCATCCCGTTCCTATTGAGTGATAAGGGCATGGAATCCGGTGTTGAGGAGGTCCAAGGATTCGCCATTGGGGCTCTGATCCAAATGATCCGAAAAAGCCCAGGTAGACCATTGCGGCCGTTCATACCCCACATAATGGAACAGTTTCTGAATTCTTTGAGTTCACTGGAGCCACAAGCAGTCAACTACGTCCACCTGAACGCGGATAAATATGGCCTGACAGGCCAGGATATCGACAAGATGAGGTTGTCCAGCATTCGAACATCTCCCATGATGGAAGTGATTGAGAGATACCTCATAGACATGTTGGATGAACAGAGTATGAAAGAGTTTGCCACGAGGCTTGAAGGCGTGTTGCGCTCGGCCGTTGGACTTCCATCCAAGGTTGGCTGTAGCCGAGTTTTGGTCCTTTTGAGCATGCGATCCATGCTCTTCCGCCCCTATGCAGATCGTTTCATACAAATCCTCGGCAAATTCGTGGTGGATCGCAATGACACCGTCAGTGCATCCTACTGTACATCTATTGGCTATCTCCTACGTCTCGCCTCGGATAATCGAGTGCTGAAGACAATCGAGCATGCCAAAGATCTATACTTGACCGCCGAAGACTCTAACCAGCGCGTTATTTCAGCCGAGATCTTGCAAGCCGCTTCGAAGTTGTCCAATGACCGGTTTATGGCATTCGCTACGGCAGCACTGCCATTCATATTCGTGTCCAAATGTGACTTGGATGAGCACGTCAGGGAGGTATTCGAAAAGACGTGGCAGGATAATGTCGGCGGCAACCGCACGGTGTCTCTCTACATCAAGGAGATTACCGACCTTGTATCGAGCAATCTAGATTCGGCCCGGTGGGCCATTAAGCATACGGCAGCTTTGGGGCTTGCAAAGGCCATTATGTCGATGGACTCGGAGCTCGATCTCCCGACAATCGAGTATGTATGGCCTGTGCTAGAGAGAGCTGTGGCTGGGAAAACGTGGGAGGGCAAAGAAGTTGTGCTAGAAGCGTTTGTGAAGTTCTCGGGCCAAGCGAAGAAATTGTGGCAAGAGAAGCCAACACTTGGAGAAACAATGAAGGTAGGCATTTCCCTTCTTGCACTTGAAAACTTTTGAGGGCCAAGCTCTGACTGACGGTTCACCTATTCCCCTCTAGACCATCACTATCAGAGAAGCGAAGCGGAATAACCCTGCATATCGCCCCCACGCGCTTATTGCTCTCGGCGGAGTAGCTCAAGCACGCAAAGACTTGGATCTGATGTCAGACGCTATTGCCATTGTCACCCACGTGCTGGATGATGTTGAAGATCAGGGAGATCCAATGGATGTGGATTCAGGCAAGGATCAAAAGCCGAAGTATGTTCCTCGTCTGTATTTTGTATGCTTTTAGTCCACGATGATTCCTTTTTTCTCATCCCTCTGTTCTCGGGTTTACTTTGGATTGGTCTTGGAATGCGGGCGGTTCGCGCAGAAAGATTTCTGAAACTCATTCACGTGTGACGCGGCGAGTATGCACGGCAGTTGCTGATTACCTCTGCAGACAAACCCTGGACGACACGTTGGCGGCTTGTGTGGTATGTCTCTTACAATGCCTCAGTCTTGCATCGCATACATCAGCACAGAGTGGGTTCCCCTGCAGTTGGCATCCCCACCCAATCATCGATATGCTAACGGAAATCAAGCCATCGACGGACACCTGGATAAGTCGAGACCGGCGTTGCGCAGAATACTAGTGGGCCATGGGGGCAGAAACGTGCAGGTTACGTTGTACCGGGAGCTGCGCACAGTTTTTGACCAATTCGGGGCGTGGGTATCGGAACGGAGTGGCGAACCCGATCGCCGTGGGCCCCAGGAGTCCTTGGCGGCACTAACAGCAGAGATCTTCGCCCATGAGATAGACCTCTCCGTTGAAGCCGTTCGAGCTGAACGCGCCCAAGCGGCTGTCGCATACTTTAAGCTCTGCAAGCAGACAGAACTTCCGATCGATCAGAACATCCAGAAACTGGTGAAAAACTGGCGGGAAGAGGAGAGATCGGGACCAGTCCGACAGATCCTCGATCGGGCACTCGTCCATCTGCAATGATTCCTGTG
Organism: Aspergillus niger; assembly: GCF_000002855.4. NCBI lineage: Eukaryota > Fungi > Ascomycota > Eurotiomycetes > Eurotiales > Aspergillaceae > Aspergillus > Aspergillus niger. Next base: position 1,479,153 of record NT_166533.1, read on the forward strand.
ACATGGGTACATATGCGGGGGAAGAATGTCTCAGAATCGGATCATTGATCATGGGACATACTACTAGTATTGTATGCGTATCATCCACCTTACTCCATACCTCGACTGGGTATTGTCAGGAACCCGAGCCAACCCTGAATGTGTCCGTCCCAATCAGGAGGCGTGCACAGGAAAGGGGCGGGGCGTGGTTGTAAGCATGTCGCTTGGGCAGAAGCGCCGGAGGACCTACAGTACTAAGTAAGTAGTCAGATAGACAGACAGACAGACAGAGACAGACATAGCCAAGGTGCATAATACCCAACCTTAACTTGCCTCTGTAGCGTAATGCAGACCTGCGCCTGACCAATCATGCTACATCCAAGCCACCACTGGCCGGAGAATGGGATGTCCGTTCCATGGACAAATCTGGAGGAACTGGATGGAAGGAAGGAGGGAAAAGAGAGGAAGCGGTGACGGGGAGGTTGTTTGCTTTGAGCTAGTAGAAAGTAGCTACTGTACTGGGCGTGGGTGCGGACAGCCCGAGGAATCTAGATTGGCCCAGGCGCGTCTGGCAGAGCAGGACTAGAATCATCTGGGGTTAGCACCGGCTATTGGTACAGACCCAGCTGGTCTTGGATGGTAATATTTGCTGCAGGTAGACCGAACATACGCCGGTTGTTACGTGGATTGTACCCCTTCGTTCTGATCCCGTTAGTTAACGTAAGTAACTTACTTCCCTGGCCGGCATTGGAAGCCGCCCATCCATCCATCCATTCATCCGACGGATCAGTCAGTTTTCAATAGGTACAAAGTACTTGCTCTCTGCCATTAAGGTTGGTAAGGTTGGGTGGATGCGCTTTGCAAGCTCTTCTCCCACCTTTCTCAACTGCCGCTATGTTGAATATAGATACATAGATACATCCGTTCGCCTGGTTCGCCAGACTATCATCATCCCTCTGGCAGCCACCCAGCGTGGCTCGGCCCCGAAAACTATGATGTGAACCGACCAAAGATTGGGTTAGATGCTCAAGCCCAGTCCGGAGCTTGCACCCATCCTGGCTTCGCGAGTCTAAAAGTGGATGCATTGTCCGATACTGACCCAAGCCTGACCCCATGAGACAGAACAGAACCATCATGACTCGTTCACGGCCCCCCGTATATCGGCGTGGCCGAACTCACCTGACGGCCCCCCTCCCCCAAAATCCAGCCTGAACCGTGGGCCCTGGTCTATATTCAGGTCACTACTATAGCCCAGGCTGCCAGTGTCCATGGAGAAACGTATCGATCAATCCATCAGTCAATCGATCCATCAAATCAATCAATCGTAAACAGAGGACAAGCTGCGACAACTGTGTGTCATGAAGTAGATCATGGTTAGTACTACTAACTACTTACTACTACTTACCTCCACTTAGGGGTCGTCCTGGACCTGATTGGATGCCAGGAAGGAGACGTTGACCCCAAGGTTGAGGAAGGAAAAGCATCGTCCCATCAGCAGCATCCTTGGTAGCAACTTTGCTCTGGCTGGTATGACTGGCCTGTCCCTCTTCTCTCGGCCCCGGAGGACTTTATTTCAAATCTTCTTCCTTTTTACCCTCGCTGCCACATGGTTGGCATCTGCAATCCATGGTCCAGGATGGCTGAGTACTACTAGTAGAGTCTGTAGTTTATGGCCTTCATTGGAACCAAGTCTCTTCGCCTAAGATACCGGCCTAACCACATCCATCCCGGTGGTTGTTCCCCCTCCCTTTTTTCCTTTTTTTTTTTTTTTTTTTTATTCCCTCAGTTCTTCTTTGAATCATCCACAGACAAACACGCCATTCGCGTCAAGGTGGCATTTGGGCTGCTGCCTCTTCATTCGCCTGTTCGCTGTTCGCCTTCCACCCTATCTCATCCCGTCGGAACCGCCACTGTGGACAGGGCTGGCTGATGATCTTGAGAACGCCTGTTTTATTCTAATTTTCATGGCGTTTCTGCATCAGCTCCGTCTTGTACTCCGTACCTGATCCTACCTATCTTTCCCTTTTTCTCACCCTCACGAACTACTACTCTTCTGGACAGCTCTGCAGACTCCAGACTGCAGACTCCAGACTCCAGATTCCCACTCCTATCTTTCGTTTTTTTTTTTTTCCCTTCCCTTCTTCCATTTTTAGACTTTTTCTTTCCCTTTCCCTCAACTGTTTTTTCTTTTCAGCCGCCATTGTTCGCTCCACCCTATACATAGTCCCTTTACAGGATGCATAAACGATACTATACTATTACCGATTTCGTTTATCTTCATCCGTTACCCCCAACCCATTTGCCTCTTAACTTTTCGGCCACGGTTGTTTCTCTCCATCTATAGTTACCCTACTGACATCCTCACTCCACTTCCTATCTAACTTTTCTTTTTTTTTTATATTCTTTTTCCCTTTGATGCACTCACTTGCTCCCTCTTCTTTTTCCCTCTCTTATAGAATCCACACGTTTACAGACATAGTTTCGGGAGCCTATAGAGTATGGGTGCCTACGCTCCCGTCACCATCCAGACATCTCTTGTTGATGCGTCATTCCCAGCAATAGCCCTAAAAGCGACTTCCTCCATGGCGGCCGTCAGTATATCGATGACAACCCGGTCTGGTCGGTCTTCCAGGAAGCAACCTCTACGATTGCCTATCATTGCCCCCAAGAGTTGTCTGGTGAGCCCCAGCGCCGGCTTGGACCCTCCGACGCCCAAGAAGGTTTCGGTCCGACAACACCGACTGCGCTTCCCACCCCGTTCCCGGACTGGTTGCTGGTATGTCCGTTGGCGCGGAGAAAGCCTTCATTTCCCGTTCTGTGGGTATCTCTAATGTCATCTTACCCTCCTAGGACGTGCAGAGTGAGCCCACCCTCCCGTGTCAGAAAACCGTAATATCCGACGTTCCGTACAATGGGATACTGACTGTTTTGCCTTACTTGGAAGTAGAGCCGCAAGGGTGAGTGCTTGAGTTTCCCGAAGAAACAATCAGATCTCCGCAAGAGCCTTTTTTTTTCCGGCCTGCTCCAATGCGACGATGTACGATGTACTGACTCGCAACCCAGTCAAGTGCGACGAAGTCCATCCTCAGTGTAATGTACTTCATCCAGATCCAATGTGAGCGCTGCGCGGTTCCATGCTGACCTGATTCGATCCAGCAATGCGCTCGTCTGGGCCATGTTTGTGACTACCGGCCGCGCTTGTGCTTTCGAGATGATACCCGTCGCGTAAGGGAGCGCATGCCGGATGTTAGGACCGCAGGCAACGTGGTTTGGGACCGTGAGCAGCCTTAATCCTCATTTACTCTTGGATTGCCTCTAATGAATTATGGTGGTTCTTCTCAGCGACTGTCACTTCGCCGAAAACAGGCGTGCCTCCAGCTACATGCGACTTACTCCCGCCCTTTGCGACACTCACGTCAGATGAAGAGCGAGAGAGAAAGGCACAAGCAGCGGCACCTGGGACCTACCATGTGATAGCTTTCCCAGAGAGTTTTTCTCGACTGCCTGAGTATGCAGGCGAGGCCTCTGGACAAGACACAGGGAACGATGCTCTGCTTGAAAGCGCCAGTGGCAGTAATCCCCCAATCGATGACAACTGGGTCTATGGACCAAATGTCATCGTATTGAAGAGCTTCAGGTCTGCACGAAGACACTTATACCCAGACAGAAGAAGTACTCCTCAATCACCTGAATCAGACCAGGGAAGCTTCTCATTATCTGCACCTTCGGTAGCGGAATTAATCCCGGACTATCCGGCCACCAGTGTGCAGCATATGCAGGAAAGCGCCGAACCCAATCATTTCCAAATGCTCCTTCTAGAACACTTTCGTCATTTCGTATGTTTGCAGCTTCTTCCATGTGCCGGCCTTTTTAACATCAATGGGCTGGATGCGACTGTGTTCGAACACGAGGCGTCGAACTTCCCTCCTGTGCGTAATGCTTGCCATTTTGGGGGTCATAGAAAGATTTGTGGAAGCTAATCTCTGTGTTGTTAGCTATACCATACTATAATGGCTCTATCTGCTCTCAGTCTGGTTCGCCAAGGGGGTGGCCAGCACATCGATGCCTCATATTACTACGATCGGGTTGCCGCTCTTTCCCATGATAGTCTCTGCAACGAAGATCTCTTGTCTGATGCTCTGTATCTGACACATTTTCTGCTGCTTGTTTATGAAGTGAGTCTTCCGGTCGGCTCCTTTCCTCCTGATGCTTGCGACCAAGGCGTTGGGTGCAATAACGTGGGTTAAAGACTAAGTCTCGCTAGGTTGTGGCGGCCAACCCCGGTGGTTCAAACCTTTGGTCGCATCACGTCTCTCGGCTGCTTCATTTAGCCTTGCTGCGGCAATCAATTCCGGGGGCTGAGCGATTCCCTTGCATTGCTTGGTGGGTATGCCACGTGGACCTATATGCGCTGTTCAGCGGCGCAGGCACAGGGGATTTTGTCCGTGCCGTTCTCGACAACCAGCTGTTACTAGACTTGCAGTCGCTCTGTTACGCAGTTGGGCCCAGTGATTCGGAATATCCACACGCCGATAACAGCTTACCTCTAATCGTGCGGTTATATCACGACACCTTCATATTAGCCATCCGAATCGGACTCCTTGCTGTTGGAACGCGGGGTGTCAAAGGGTCTTACCTCAACAATTACTTGGGCTCGCAGCAACAGGAACTAAGGGAGGTACATGACGTGCTCAAAAGGCTGTGGAGCCAGCAGGAGGTTGGGTATTTGTACCAAAATCAAGTTAGTCTCTCATCACAATCGCAGAGTCTGTTGCAGCCGGTGAGTTCGTCCCTTTGGCTTCGCCTGAGCCCATGGTGTTAACGGCAGTACCATCTAGCTTGCTATTCTATATCACACCAGCCTGCTCTTCTCCTCGACCAGTTCCTGGCCAGGACAGCGGTTAGAGTCCGGGGCTGTCGCGGACGAGGAGATCCACCACCACGCCATGCGAATCCTACAGATCGTATCGGGGATTGTGGAGAAGGGACGAGAAGGGGACCGTCGATTCATTGCCTTTCCGATTTTTCTGGCGGGCGCCGTGGCCCCGACGAGTGGGCTAAAAATGATGGCGTTGGAGCTCCTTTCCAACCTAGAGGAAGGAGAAATTGGGTATAACGCGGCCACAACGTGTCAGATGTTGCAGGTATTTTTTGAACGGCAAATCCAGCATTCTCAGCGTGGAGGCCATGCATTGGAGGTTGAATGGGCCGAGGTGCTGGCTGAGCATGGGCGACCGTTAGTCAACTACGGTTGATTCATTTAGGCATAAGCTTGGGAGTTCTCTAAAGGGACATCATTGGAGCTGGAGTTGGGAGATTTGGATATTGCTCTCTTGGAATTTAGTATTTTGAGTTGGTCTGGACTGCGGAGATAGACGGGGCCCGTATACGTCAAGCGCCTCTTTAGCATTTTGATAGGACTTATGAAGTGAACGAAGTCAGGATGATAATAATAATAATATAAAGTCAAGCATGAAATGGCTGAATATTGACTTATGCTTCATCGTTGAATCATGTTGGATCGTCCATATATTATTCATCTTAGGGTACCGCCGCGGGCCGATCCCGACGCTCGGGGAAGACAAGAAGCATCTGCTAAGTATATCTCAGGGTCCCACCGGCAGATGGAAAAGCGACACAAACCAGGCCTAGTGCTAGTAGCAGCCACATGCAACCCTGGAGCATCGCACACGGTTCAGGGAAAGTCAAACCTGCAGCGCCGTGAAGGAGGAGATCAACCATTTCCGACTGATTATTCGCGGAGAGCTGCCCCTCATGCACCGTTGGGGCCTTTGCGCTGAGCCAATGATGCGCCGGCCAGCATCCCCCTCGGCGGCTAATCTGTCGAGCCACCAGCTTTGCCAAAGAGGAATCTCGCTGCCTCCTGCTTTCTCTCTCTCTCCTTTTTGGTTTCTATCTGTTCTTTCTCTTTCTCTCGCTCTCTCTCTACATTGCAAGTTGGCCCTTTGTCTGGCTTCAAGAGTGACGAAGTATGAGCAACGGTCGTTAGACACCGTCTATCAGATCCAGTGACTTCCAGTCCGTCTGTCCCTCTTCCCTCCTCCCCCCCCCCCGCATTTCCCTCTCTCTTCCCTTTCCCCTTTCCCTCTTCTTTTGTCGCATTCGTTCGCGGATGGGCGCTCTGCTCGTTTGAAGAAGCTAACTTCAAATCTCTCTCCAGCTAAGCTATCTTTCATTCCCAACTGGTTCCCTATTTATTTAGCAAGACATAGGACAGCATGAGTCGTCCCAGCGAAAGCCGTCAGGGCTATCGCTCCCAGGAAGAACTCTTCTTGAATACCGCATCGGGGCAACCGCAGGCCGACTCACCCGTAATTGAACCGCTGCGCATTGGCAAGCGAGAAACCCCTTCCCCGGCGTCGGCGCACAGTGCCCCTCTGCCTTATCCCGACGATAGACAGAGACCCCAACATGTTCGTGGCTCAGGTTCGAGTGGCTCCAGTCCAGTATCTCAAGGCGGAGCTGCTCTAGGAGACTCTCCCACGGTCCCCAGCCATATGTCGGCTGGCACCGGCGTATCTCAGAATTCCGATTATATGGCATCTCTACGGCTGCGTGAGCCCAAGCAAGCCACTCTAGCTGAGCGACGAGGCAATGTCCCGAAACCCTTGCCCGAATCCCCCGCAGGGGACTCTCCGGACCGCGAAGGATTGTTTTCGCGACTTCATCAGCGCATGCCGGGGCTGGCAGCTCCGGCTCCAGCTCCAAACGTTCAATCCCAGTCGACCGGGTATCCAGACCACCGCCAACAGTATTATCCGCCTCCTCAAGCTTCAAACAGACTGGCAGCAGCACAGAATCTACAACCGCCAAGCAATGCCATCAATCGAATAAGCTCGACGGCGTCAAACTCGACGACTCGTGCTCAGCGCGGTTCTCCGCCGCCCCCAGAAACCCCGGTGGTTGAGCCAGGGCAGCATGCGACGTCTGATATTGAAGCGCGGTATGCCGCCTCGGGGATTGCTGGGACGTCGACATTAGCAGGACTTCAGTCTCAGAGTGCAGCTGCCCAAAGAAGAGCCGAGCAATATGCAGGCCAGCAGCCCAGAAATCAACAGTCAACTCCACCGGTCCCAAGGCCATGGACCCCGACGGAGCAGCCCGGAAGTCAGCCACATGGGCCACCCACGGTCTATCAAGGTGCTGAGGTTGTTTCTGAAGGCAATCCTTCGACAAGTTCCACGCCCCCTATGCCTGCAGGGGCGTCAGTGCATCCCCAACCAGCATCCCAGCCCACCAGAATTCCCCCGAATGCACTAGAGCAGGACTTGGAAAGAATGCGCATAAGCTCCTCCCCTCCTCCGGCCTACTCGAGTGTCCCAGGACCCGTAGTATCGCAGGGCTATCCGAATGAGAAGCAGCGTGTTCCGGTGTCGACGAGCCAGCCCAGCTCGTCAACTGGGCACCCTGCGGCCTCTGGACCGGCAAACGGCGTCAAAGAAGCCAATGATACACACGGCGCTGC
>NT_166533.1:1486717-1542301 GCF_000002855.4 Aspergillus niger
GGCCAATACTACTATATTCATCTCCCGACTCAGTCCACGCAGTGGGAATTTCCCAAGGGTCCGACCCCTTTGAACCTCAACGAAACCCCGCTATCCCCGGTAGGCAGCGTATATAGCAGTCATCCTCTGGCATCGCCCGCTTTATCAACGTTCGGCAAACCCTTGGCATCCCCTGGTCTTCCCTTGACTCCAGGGTTTGAGAGTTTACAATCCCCAATTGTGTCAGGGTTCACTACTGGGCCCCCTCCAATTAGTGGGATTGATATGTACAAAGTTGCTCCCACAAATGGGGTCTATTTTGGCCCCTATCTCCGTTACACCAACATGGATGTAGAGCGAGGCATCTGGCTCGGCTCCATTCTCTTGGTGACAGATGCCGCACAGCCTCCCACCATTCATATTCACCAGAGTGTCGACCTGTCTCCGAATCCGCGTCAGCTCAAAGCCATGCCGATTGCAGTCCATCAGCGGTGGACCTTCTACAAGTACGAAATTGATTTACGTATGGAAGACGCCGGCCCCGCCAAATGGACTTACGCCATCACCTCACATCTTGGTTGCACACGCTACGAATTCCTAGTTGCGGGACGATACGAGACTGGTTGGCGTTTTATCACCACTTCGGGAAACGATTTTTCTATGAATGTGAATGCCAATGAGCGATCCCGCCTCGGCGGTGTGGGCTTTATGTGGAAAGACATCATGCAGAAGCATAATGAGATTGGAGGATTCCATGCCCAACTGTGTCTGGGAGGCCAGATATATGCCGATCGGATGTGGAAGGAGGTTCCATGCCTCAAACAATGGCTTGCACTCAGTGGGAAAGAAATCCGGAAGAAGACGCCATGGACAACTGCCCATGAAGAGGACGTCTCTCATGCCTACTTTCATTATTATACGAGCCATTTCGATCAGCCCTATCTGAGAGAAGCCTTTGCTCAGATCCCTTATGTCTGTCAGATTGATGATCATGATATGTAAGTCTGTGCCTTCCCCCCCTCCAAAAGGAGCCAATGCTGATGAAGCTAGCTTCGACGGATTTGGATCCTACCCAGAGCACATGCAGTTCTCCAACATGTTCAAGAACATTGGACGAGTAGGGATAGAGATGTATCTGCTGTTTCAGCACCATACCACACTGGACCTGCTCCGTAATTCGCGGAGCGACGTCGATCTGTTTACCATCACCGGCACTGGCTGGCATTTTGTCAAATACCTGGGGCCCGCTGTTGTTGCCGTCGGCCTTGACTGTCGCTCAGAGCGCAATCCACACCAGGTCGTTGCTGGACCCACGTATCAGGGAATCTTCCCCAAGGTTGCCATGTTACCCCCAACCGTGCAGCATTGCTTGTGGATGCTTTCGGTGCCAATTATCTATCCGCGCCTGGAGACTGCTGAACACATAGCACACACGGTTGCTACGGGGAAGAGGGCAGTCACGGGGGCATATAATGCCCTTGGAAAAGTCACCAGCTCCGTGGCTGGCGTAGTTGGAGCCAAGGGCATGGTTGGGTCGGGATTCGATTCGGTTAAACGGGCTGTGGGCAAAACCGGTCTGATGGGCGGAATCCTCAGTCCTTTCGGTGAACTTGATCTTTTAGATGAGTTGCGTGATCAGTGGACCCATGAGTCCAAGGTACGTCTAACCCCAGACTATATTTACTATCGGTGCACAACCACAGAACTAACCGCATGGACAGGATCTTGAGAGAACCTACCTTATTCGCACCCTCCAGGGCATTGCGCATCAAAAGTCGCTCCGCATGACTTTCCTTTCGGGTGCCGTCAACGCCTGTGGTGCCGGACTCGTGCATGATCCCTCTTTCCCCTCCAACCATAAAACCATGTATCAACTTATCTCGTCACCTGTGGTTAACAACCCTCCACCATCATATGTCATCAAGCTTCTCCATGGTAGCAACAAACCCCTATATGTCCCAGCTAACGGTCAACGCTCGACTCCCTCAAAGCCTACCGATACTAAGGAAGACATGCTGGAGCTGTTTCAGTCTGATGTTACTGGTCAGCCTCGTGAACACCGGAAGCTGATTGGTCGTCGGAACTATGTTGCGATTGTTGCCTATGATCCGGATATTGTCAACACGATGTACGGTCATCCAGGCCAAGGAAGTGGGAAGTTGAACCTTGCGGTGGACTATATGGTGCAGGGTGATGGGACATTTGGTGCTGTGGTCAAGTATGGGCCTGTGATTGTTCCTAGCCTGGAGCCAGGAAAGTGATGACGCTTGGAGTATGTGTTATGATTGATGGCCTCATTGTATTCTCTCTTTCTTTCAGCCGTTTCTTCTGCACTTATTCTCTTTGTCCTTTGTTTTCTCTTTCTTTCTTTGTCCAATTTATAACTGCTTTTCTTTCATGCTGTCGTCTTTAATCATTCAACATACCTGTCCCGTCCAGAATTGTAGCAGCAAACGCATCGATATCCCTAGCAATGCTATCTCCTGTTGTCTTTTTTGTTTTTATTTTTTTCTTTTTCTCATATCGCAACATAAGTAGTTGCAGGTATTCCAAAATTGATCGAACTCTACGATCTCGCATTCGAGGCCCATAGCCAACGGTCACTCAGTCCCTCCCCACAGTTGCCCCTCTATATCGTTAGACTGGACAAAATCTAGCATACTGCAGTCCTTTAGCCCAATATATAAAATCACATGGTATACACAGTTACATGTTCAACTTTGATATTTATGATTGTGGGCCACATGATATATACATCAATACACGGCCGCACCCAATACAGATTCTCAACCCAACAAAACTAATAGTACTAAACTAATAATACGTCATGATTACACGATAAAAGAAATAGAGAAATGCCAATATCTAATACTAAGCATGCCAAAAAGAAAACAAAGTAAGGCACCGGTGCCCATGATGCAACTGCAAGCCCACAATATATTCCATTATATGTATGCACTATCACTAATACATCATGTAGATTCATCGACGGAACCCCCATAACATCACAAATCGTAAGTGCTAGTATTTAGTGAGCGACTTAAACGCGATATGAACACGTACTTATACATATGCAGTAAGCAAGCTACGGTTGAAGTTCGACGCAGGGAAGCCAAACCATAAGTACATTAAAAGAGGGGTGAAATGAAATTCAGTTGTCATGCGGTCTCAGAATCATCTACTGAGTGCTTTTTACTATGCCGCGGTTTGAGTTCATCGGGGTGACCCCCCGCTGTCCGGTGATAATGATTGTTTTAAGTTATTCTGTGGGGACTGCAGGTGGCTTGCAGATCAGATTGGGTTCAATTTACTTGTGACCCTTGCTTGCGCTGTAGATCATGTGCTTGTGCTTATGTTGCTCAGCTCTTGGGCTCAGATCAGCCCACCGAGTGCGAACTTCAAAGGGAGTATTCTAAGGGACTTATGATTTCGTGGATATTTAGCTAGCTGTATTGCTGCATACTTGACTCGATTAGAAGTAGGAATATGAATCAAATGTATCAAGAAGACCAGTCTTTCATACGTGCACTCGCTCATACAGCCATGTATGACTTGGGTCATCCCTTTGTAGGTAAGAAGAATATCGGGACTACGAATCCGACGTCCACCACCCCTTGCCTGCCCGGTCACGACCAGGGACACAGAGCCCAACTCGCCAAAAGTAGTCCCGATGAGAGAACAAGAGTTCCCATAGGTGGTATCTAGACGGGATAAGTCGTCTTGGTAGATCAAATAAGCCCCGGTGCTTCATGGCACCTTCCTGCACGTGCAAGGATGTTTGAGATATATGTCCGTCTGGCATATTGTGCTGCTCGGTAGATTCAGCGTCAGCCCAGCCAGCCTGCGACTTCGCATCTGCAGCCAGAGACGCCCTTTCATGAAGAGCGACCGCCAAGGCCATTTCCCCTCCTTCCCCTGATATGCATCGTGCATCGCGAGGGCCCTCGCAGAAGTGAACGTCATCTACAGATGGCGGAAGATCTTCCTTGGAGATAAAGATTTCCCCCGCGTGCATCGCATATCCCCATTCCTCCAGTGGCAGGAGGGGCACAGGGTCATAAACATGCGTGACCCTGCGAAACCGCCATGCGGAGTTCTCGTCCAACCTGAATATCTTACCCAGGAACTCGGCAAAGGCCCTGTTTCCAACCTTCGGTTCTCCAAATGTCGTCACCGTAGGTTCCCAACCTCGCAGCTGCATCTCAATACCAGCCAGCGCAGCAACCGCCCCACCAAGTGAGTGGCCAACTAGAACCAACTTATAGTCGGGATATTGCTCCCTTGCGGCTGCGACGTGGTCGAGTATCGTCGAGCGCGTGTTCTGCCACGAAGTGAAGAAACCGGCGTGGACAGTGCAATTGTAACAGCTTGGTTCTTTTTTGCCATTCTTATGTCCGGTGTTGTACGGCACATAGGCTTGTGGATAGGCAGATAGATCAACGATCGTGTTGGTAATCGAGTAGGTACCACGGAAAGCGACGATGATACGGTTAGGTGACGGCGAATGCGAAACTGCTATGTATCCACAAGAGTCCGATAGAAACGGCCCAGTATTCCATGTCTAGCAAAAGGGTTAATCATTTGGAGTCTCCTGCTCACGGCAGGACGACCTACAGTTATTAGCTCAAACCCCTTGAGGTCACTGCAGTGGCTCAGGCACTGAAAGGGCTTCTGAAGCCCAGTGCTGCCAACGCAGTAGGCGACATCGACCACACGCGCTAGCTCATCCAGAGAGTTGTAAATCTCCTCAGGGATAGGGCGTAAGTCCTGGCCTGAAGGTATGCGGTCCGTTTCAGAGCGAACGAATCCGCGAACCGGCAAGAGTAAGGAGAAGTATGTGAGGATTAAGGAGTAGGGATTGAATAACACATTGAAAGCTATCATAGCGCTGAGGACTTCTTCATCGTCTTTGGTAGTATCTGCTGCGGTGCAGCAGCTGAGAGAATCGTGGTTGAAACTTGGGAGAGTGAAAGGAGACTTGCCAAACCCGTGACGTAGAGGAATCTGGGGAACCCTGACTTGACCCCGTGATGTGGAGTCGGTCACGATGCACGTATCCTTGCGTAAACTTACGGGTAGATCATACCGACATATTACGCCGTCACAAGTAGTCACTACGGCCTACAGGGTAACTAGCAATTGGTTTATTACTTTATGTAGGGCCATCAGATACGAGGCAAATCAAGTGCCCTTGATATTTATAATGTATACATCGAATGGGCAGAATCTATCTACCTGAAGCTATTTTCCAAACTCCATATTCTCGTGATGCAGTAAAGGGTCCATTGCATTCAATTTGCTAGAACCTCTGTGCTAAGAACGTATCTAGCACAATATGTAATTGTCTAGATGGTCCAGATAACAACACGGCCATCGACTCCGCTCGCTATTATCTAAATGTTAGCGCAACCCACAGGACAACTTAGCAGGGGAGCATCTCTTACTGCTGAACTTGCGAACGACGCCATCGGCCTCCTCGTAGACTCTAACGGTGCTGATGGTATTCTGATGCGTAGTCTTAAGTTGGGTATCGGCCTGGGTTTGTCCCTTAAGATCCATTTGGCGGAACATGTTAAGAGCAGACTCCTCGCGAGCGCTTCCAGCACCCGGCCCTGCCTTGCTCTCAATGGTCCCAGCAAGTTGCCATCCGTTCTCGTCACCGCGAAGGCGGTACGGTTCGCAATCCTGTTAATTCCTGTTAGCGACACGTGTCGTACTGGATCATCTGCTGAAATTGATTGTTTAGAAGACATACGTGGCCTGCGGCGATGATCTCGTTCTCGCCGTTCCAGATCAGACTGTTGAAAGGCAGAAGACGAGTGGCGATGGTCAACATCGCCCGAGGCGGCTGTTCCGGCGCGCTCGGATATACGACGGTGACACTGCTATCATGGCCAGTAAAGGCAAGCGCATCTCCACTGGGAGAGAAGGAGACACCTTGAATCCAGCCCGCCGAGTCATTTAAGAATTCGCCACAAATTGTGTTGAAAGGCAGCCGTTCACCCCAGGCACTGGGCTCCGGGCGCGTGTCGACACCCTTGATGAAGCTAGAAAGCACCCGGGCATGGGAGTCAGTCGACCCCGCAGCCAGAAGAACGGAGTTTGGATGCCAAGCAAGGGTTGTAATAGTGCTGCGGATGGGCTTCTTCAAGTGCTTCGAGATCCACCAGTCATTCTCCTCTTCAAAATAGCACACCGCGATCACGCGAGCACCAGATCCAACAGCGAACTTCTGCTCAGATGGTGACCACCGTACAAATGTAGCAGCCCTGTTTATCCGAAGGAGAACCAGCGTTGGCTTCCAACCCGTGGGGGTCCGCTCCCAGACGTAGGCGTTGCGGTCTGTTCCCGTGGTCACTTAGACGGAACTATTGCAGGACAAGGGAGAGGGGGTTAACTTACCCTGAGAACAAGTAACGATACGCCCACTGTTAGGAGCGATATCCACACCAGTCACCGTCTTCTCATGGCCCTTGAGTTCATCGGTCAACGAGAACTTGTTGCCTGACTTCTGATAAAGCTCCACATTGTTTTCCCGCGCAACTGCAAGGGTCGCCTTATCCGGAGAGAAAGAATGATCGGCGATTGGGTTGTGGAAGAGGTGATGAGCTTCGGGAGCGGCCATGGTGAGTAGACGACAGGAGGAGCTCTCTACTGCCGTGTGATTGAGACAGAAGAATCGAGGTAAAGTACGATGGTTAACAACCGGAAAGGGGGAGGGGGGAAAGGTGGGCAGTATACGGAGTACCACAGCCCAAGCTAGGCCCCGAACGATGACGCGGGCGGGATTGGCTATGATTAGATAATATATCACATGACCTTTTCTCACTCAATCCAGGTTCAACTTCATTTGCATCGCAAGCTGTGCTGTCTTCGGGTTTCACTTTACATTGGTTTCCTTCCCTGGACGAGGTGTGCTTTTCGGACTTTTGCTCTAGGTATTGTTGGGAAAGTGCTCTATTTTGCCCTCGGGTCTCCTTCGTCGCTCTGCAGTGATGGCAACCAGAGTTCTTCCAGCGCGCGGTGGTGGTCAAGGTAAACCCGCTTCTGCTACCGGACTCCCTAACCAAACGTTAGTCTTGAATACTGCTTCCCAATTCAAAGTGGGCATCATGGCTGACCCCAATTGCAGTTTGTATTGTACCAACCTCCCAGACAAGCTGCGCAAGCATGACCTACGGCTATCCCTCTATATGCTTTTTTCAACCTACGGCACCGTTCTTGATGTTGTTGCCATGAAGACCCAAAAGATGCGTGGTCAGGCCCATATTGTTTTTAAGGATGTTCAAGCTAGCACACAGGCTATGCGGGCTCTTCAGGGGTTTGAGTTTTTCGGCAAACAAATGGTATGTTTTTGCATAGTGCAGTGCGGTTGTTCCTCGCTCATTGACTCGGGAATATAGAAAATCGTGTATGCTAAGGGTCCCTCGGACGTCATTGCCCGGCTGCGCGGAACGTATAATGTGCCCACTACAACATCTGCCAGTCAAGCCACGGGAGCATCCACAGAGCTCCAAAAATCGATATTTAGCGGGCCCCCAGGATCGGCGGCTTTGCCGTCGAAGCCCAGCGGAGAAGTTAATGGAGAACCCCAAGCAGGCCAAGGTGTCAAGCGGCCTCGTGAAGATGAAAGCGACGAAGAGGAAGCCCCTATGGACGAGGACAGTGATGTGCCAATGGAAGCTTCATCGGATGAAGATTAATTGCTTCTCTTATGTACCGGGAATACGTTGGCCAGGCCGGGGGAATCCAACCTGAGAGGGGAGGAAGTACTCTTGGATCGATTTAAACTTAGTCACGCAGTGCCTTGGAATGTCTCCATGCCTTCGACTGTGAAGAATTCCTTTGGCAGCTGAAGACCGAGACGGTTACCCACCAACCCGAGCCAGATTATGAGATAAATCTCGGGAGTGAGACAGAGCTGTCTTGCAATGTGCCTCATCGCATCCGTTGTTTGGCATGGATGAACGAAAAATGCTGGAGTTCCGGAGTCTGGACGATACTACGAAGCATAAGCTCCAGCTTGGGCTAGGGATTCGAGAACTTGCACATACGCCAAAACTAATACCACCCATGATGCCAATGCTCTGGAGTTCCTTTCTGTACTGTTCCGGTACCAGGTATTGGTAGACTGCGTCAATTCCCAGCGGCCCCGGATGGTTGTCCTGCCGTAACTGGAAATACAAGACAGGGACGTGGTACGTGGGAGAAAGCAGAATATTATAAATCACCTGTAAACGGACACTGGTCTCGGGCGCACGAATGAGAGCTTCCTGTTTGATGTTAGACGATACTTTTAAAATTGAGAGCGGAATGGAAAGGGTTCCAGCTCGACGGACGGGATCTTCTTCCGAGGCCTTCCACTGTAGTTCTTCGTTCATCTCTGGGTCCGGGAGGGGCTCGTCGCGATCACGAGTACCCACATGACCGATATCCCTTGCAATACTCAAGATGGGCCCGGTTGCCTAATGGATTTAGCTAGGAGTGGGGTGTAGCAGGGGGAGGGTGAAGAGGAGGGGGGGGAAGAAAGGGGAAAAGGATTGATGTGTATAGTTCAGGCCATCTTCCTAGCCAATGTTCCAATCACTGTCGCGCAGATTCCCATGATTCTTTCCCTCAAGCGACAGCCAACAAGAGAAGGAGGGTGGAACAAAGCCGAACGACCTGAAGCGAGGCAACTAACTTACCCGCTGATCGAGACGGATGGAGGACCATCCCACCTTGCTATCATCCACCACGTGAACCCGACCTAGAAAGGCGTGACAGGCGGTTTCAAATTCCTCGGCAGTGAGTAAAGGAAACCCCGATAAGGTCCGTCGACTCGAAAGAGAAGACGCCATACGACTGGTAAAGACGCGGTGTAATCCGATCACTGACCGACAGACAAGCGCTGCAGAAGCGTCTGCGTTGCAGAAACACTGGTTCTGTACGCCCCAGAGGACAGCGATCCAGTTCGTGAGCGATGTGGGTTGACTAACCAGTCCGTTCTCGGGTTAGAAACCCTCCCTTCTTGCTTGCAGCTGTTTTACGTCGCAGCTGCGGGTGGGATGTCTATCGAGTCAGTAGATAGTAGTACTAGTCTAGCTGGAGCTTTCGGATGACCCGACCAGGAGGGAGCGAGCCGAGCGCCGGAACGGGAAAGGTTTCCAAAGCAGTAAAAGATGGAACCACGGAATCAAGAAGGACTCAATCGGAGATGACCTGACTCAAAGGGGGTTCAATCTCTGGATCTTAGACCCATCTATGATACACCGATAATGAAAAGGGTAAATCGAATGTTGAAGAAAAGAGACCAATTCGGAAGATGGACAGTGCGGGGGTTGGTGCTGATGTCGGTGCTGTCGATGCTGACAGACAGGTCCTACTAAAACAGCATAATCATGATACTACCTACTTTCCAGCCCTGTTTACTACTGTAGTATACTAGATAGCTACATACGTACTTCTTGATTCTGAACGAAGACGGATTGACAGACGGGGGGCGGGGCGGGAGGGGGGCAAAAGCGGTGGAAACTAGGCAGAACAATCAATCTAAACGACGCTAAAATACCGACATGACTAAACTAGAGCCGAACGACTAGTTAAACTTACTAGTCAGTTAACAACAGCAGTAGTACGGAATACTGCGTGTAGACTAACTTACGATACAGTTGTTCAAGAGGGAGGCGGTGATAGTGGCGGTGGCTAATTGTAGTTATTCAAAAAAAAAGTACACATGTCCGGAGTAGGTGACTTGTGGGATTGAATGGAGGTACCCAAGGAGAAGATCGGGAAAGTAGAATACATTAGATACGGAATGAGTAGGAGCTGTTGTTAACCAAAGACGGGATGCAATGGATTCATTCAGTTTCTTCAATTCTGCCTGGGTACCTATAGGGAAGGAAAAGGAAACCTTGGTTCGTAGTATTATCCCGTAGGTGGTGATTAGAACCAAGGATCCATAACTCGGAGAGGCGGGAACAGCATTCTCCTCCGTAACATCCTGACTACTTTCACTGACCAAGGTCCGGAAGGAAGGACTAGTCGCCTAGTTCTGCTTGCGGCCAGCCCAGCACCAATCAAGGCTCCATCGTCATCAAGCTTTCCACCCCTGGAGGGATCCACGGCTGGAGCTAAAACAAACGATGGTCCTGACGATCCAAATGCGATCCCAATGAGGGTCGAACTAAGAAAAATTGTTTAGTCCATATCTGGTAGGGAGAGCTTTTGCCAGTCCCCCTAAAGGGATAGCGACGAGATACTAGCTAGAAGAACAGCTAGACTAGCTGCTAAATAGCTAATAACTAAGCAGATAACTAACTGCAGACACATCAGACAAACATCCGACGATGCATGGTATGATCATAAGTCGTGTATGGTAATCATGAAAGAGAAAAAAAAAAAATAAGTAATAATGATGATGATGATGATAATGATATTAAAGAATAGTCAATCAGCCTGCCTATGTGTATAATAAATCAACAAAAGTAGCCGACTAAGTCAACCAAGCAAAATTACTGATTTTACTACGGATACCCCTCCCTCATCATGCATTCACTCGTTTCCCTCTTTTGCCTTCTTTTTAGTGTTAGGTACTTAGGTATGATTTTTATTTTATTTATCTAATATTATTTTTTTTTTTTCTTGGGTGCTTCTAGCGGGCATCGCCGGTGCAATTCTTGCTTTGACTTGTCCGCTTTCAGGGATGGCGTTGTGTCCGAAAGTCTGAATTCTGAAAGGACCACGCCAGTCCAAGGCTGACCTTGACCGTCCATTCCCATGGCTCCATCCACATCCCTCTCCAATTCCTATTGTCAAAGAGGGCACGAAAAAGGTACCTTGGCTGGCTGGTGAATAATATCCGGGTGTGTTTGCTCTTTCTTAGCTCCATTTACTCTGACACCCTTACCCACATCCACATCCACACGCGGTCTCTCGCTCTTACACAATGATCTTGTCAGTAGCTGGTTCCCTTCCCCGACCGTCTGCAACCTGCCGATCCATCTTCTCGTTCCCAATTCCGTTGTCCGTGAGAGCTACAGTTGCCTGTGGATAACGCATTCGTCACTGTGGTGTCTTTCGTGCATCCTCAACCATGGCAGCCCAGTCCATCTCCACTCCACTTATGTATCTGATTTCCCTTACTTACCCCAGCTACGATTCTTAATCTATCTTTCTTTTCCATCCGCTTCATCCCGTTCAACCCCGTGTTTTTGATTTTAATTCTTAATTTGAATCTGAATTTTTTTTTTTTTTCTTTTATTCCTTTTTCCCCATCTTTACCTGGCCGACCAGGGATTGCGGTAATCTGATAATATTCTTTTTCCCCTTCTTGTACCTCCTTTGTTCTACTATTGCATAATACATCCTCACCACTCCTGGTTTCGTCGTCTCCCACCCTCCACTACTACTCTTTCAGTGCCTCTCCTCCTGACATCTCCATTCTGTCTGCCTATCTACAGTATAAAGCAAATCAGGAGGGAGAAAACCCGCTAGTTGGACGTGGCTGATTCCGCCCGTGCTGTATTTCTTTTTCATTACAACAGTTCATTGTCCTGTCTTTTGTTTTAAGTAGCGCGTCATTCTCGCTGCCTATATAGCTGGTCGTCTTTGCTTTTTTGCCCCATCATCTAACTACGCTCTTCTGGTTCTTACCAGCTTGAGCGTCGCAAGTCAGCGCCTCGGGCGAAAGCTCGAACCAGTCCCGTCCAGAATCCTCCTTTTGTTTCCCCTGCGTGTTCTACTAAGTCTTTCAAATCGACCTGGGGTTGACGTCGTCGAAACTTTTCGAAACGTCCACTCGGCCTCTCTACCTCATAGGCAGGAGCCTGGTGCTTTCAGCCTCGTTGGTACCCAAGTTTCTTCTGCAGGAGATTGACCACTGTTATGGCACTACCGGCTTAAGCCCTGAAGTGATTTTGTTTACCAGCCACTGGACGCCATTTGTTGAATTGTCTGACATTGCGGCCTGCCCATGTCTGCCTCGCACCTTTAGGTGAGAGGATCAGGTTCTTCTGAAGCCTTCACTTCAGTTTTCACTCAAGAAGGAAGCCATGGGAGGCTTCCTTTCAGTACAGAGCAAAGAAAAGCGTCGCCGCACCAATCGGCTGTCAAAACCGCCTCCGAATAGGGCAACGCTAGCTTCGAACAGCTTCCGCGCATCTTGTCAGACTTCCGGCACCAGCTCTCCTACAGAATGCCCGGCTTGTACTGCTTGGCAAGACCCTTGGACCGGAACTTCCATCTCTCTCAAGGCCCCTGAGCCTGATGTATGCACGAGGAGGTCGCAGTCTCTTCCATCTGCCTCCTACCGGCCTGGGGAGCCATGGCCCACTCTAAGCAGGGCCCGAAAATGCCAGTCTATGGTCAAAGAGCCAGATGATTTTAGTCTGTACTCGCACGTTCCTACCGTCCCCACGTCAGACTCCATTATGGGGGGTCAAGTCTCTCGCCGTTCTTCCAGACACAATAGCTTTCAGGCAACAACTCTCCCAAGTCGACCACAGCCATTGATGGCACGGCCACCGCGACCAAGACGAGCGTACTCTGCGCATACACCACCTCAGAGAGCGCAGAGTACTATGCATCATAGTACAATCGAAGAGGCAACGTCTTCTAACACGCTATTTAGGGTCGACAGCCAGGGATTTTCTATCATCCGTCGACGATCGCTGCTAACACGGCCTGGGATCGCAACAAGAAGGCCAGCAAGAGATACAGCCCGAAGATTGTCTTCACCAGTTGTACGCGAACCCACGCCGTCACTCAACTATCTGAACGAAACATCTGCATCTCCAAGGCTGTTACCATCCGGTTACGAAGATGATGCTTGTGGGTTACCTAGTCCGGTTACACGATTTCGTCCAGCAACTCCCAATGAGTTCGAATATACCCATTTAGGGGCTCTCAAATTAGGATCATTGCGTGTGGTAAATGGTTCCGCATCGCCATGCCCCAGCGACAGGACTCGATTGAACCGTCCCAACAGCCCAGATCCCGAACCAAGCAGCATCAACACGCATGACACGAAGTCGGAACAGCCCCAGCACTCTTCCCACAAGGTGCCATGTTATATGGATCAGAAAGCGCAGTTGGCTTCTGAAAGTGCAGACGAGCAATCCCATAATGCTGAGATTGTACGGGACAGCGGACATGAAGTGGATCTAACCAGCTTCGATCTATCGAACATACAGGACTATGCTTCGGAGAGTGCAATCGAGCAATCCCGTAAAGCTGAGATCGTCCGGGACAGCGCACTTGATAAAGTCGATCTAACCAGCTTTGATCTATCAAACATCCAAGACTATGCTCCCGTTCCATGTAACGATACGGCCCGTGCTCCAAAGTTACAGATTCCACCTAGTGGAGTGGGAAATCCCGACGATCATCCTGCAAGCCCATTTTCCTTCGAGAGATCTCCAGCAACCTCAACTCCGTACAGACTTCAAGGTAGCGAAACAGAAGATGAAGGTGTTTCTATCGCTGATGAAGGAAAATGGTTTGTCCACCAGCTTGAACGTTCCTTCCGAGAACACGGGCATCGAGAACTCCAACATGCGCAGGGAACGGTTGACAGCGGCTACAGTTCCGCAGCCTCCGTCCGTTCCACTAGACGATCGACTGATTCTCGCACATCTACACATCAACCTGGAGTGGCCCGCAGATCTACATTCAACGGTAATTCAAAGGACCACGGGTTTTTGGATGCCGGAAACAGCCCAGAACTTGGCTTTGAGCCCTCTGTACACCGTCATTCAAGCCTTCAGGGTCCTTGGGCAAGGCCTAAAGTCGACAGCTATGGCTGGCCGTCCCACAGATGGTCAATGTGTCATGACTTCCGACCGATGCCCCCTAAACCGCGCCTAAGGAGCAGTTCATTCGCGACTCCTCCAGAATACCGGCATACAATGCCCTACTCTCAATATTGCCACCAATTGAGGAGCCTCGATACTGCTTCTCCTGGCCTGTCAGTTGTCTCTGCAGGCGCTATACCTCACCAATCCCCCCAATGGGAGCACGTCGGAGCATCCCTAGCTCCATCGGAGAAAAGCTGGAAACAGCCCATGACCACAGTGACGGAGCACGACGTGCAGGGTAGCAGCAGCACAATGAGCGCTGCGTGGCTACCCATGCCAAATATTGATGCACTTCGCATGGCAGTCCCAGAAAGCATGGAGGGCTTAGATACAGGGAGACTGGTATCTGGACAGTTGAGAGGAAGAGCTAGGAGCCGGAGTATTGAAAGTCAGCGTAAGAGGCTGACGAGGCACGCTAAACATCCAGATCTTTACAAGGCCGCTTCACCAACTATCTTTCGTTGATGCGGTGGCTTTTCCAGCCTCCTCTATTACTTGCGCGTCACCCTTTGCCATCATCCTTTCACCCCCAAGTTATATCACCATTCCCTTCCGAAATTTTCCTTTTGCAATTAGTCCTGTACGTCAGTGCCGGGATTCCCACTTTGAAGTCTAACGGGCGGATATCTCATTTACGTCGCCAGCTTAGTCTTGGTTCTTCTCTTCAGTCGTTTTCCCTGCTTTACAAATACCCATTTGGTAACCTGGATGATTGTTTGTGCTCCGTTTATATAGTACTATATCAGAGTTCGATTGGCGCGGGAAAGTCTAGGAGTTTTCTTTTCTTGTCTTGTGTTTACTTTTTGACATTTGAATTACTTATTATATTGGATCCTTCCCTCCGCTTGTACATATCTTGGAGTGGACAAGGAGAAAAGCGAGGTATACTCATCAATCTATTCCCGCTTTGCGGGCTTCATGTATCATGGTGAACAGTTCATCAGCGCCAAGTAGAATTACATAGCCGCGATAAGCTGCCATCTAGCCCAACAGTCCGAGACATAAAATGTAGCGGTGAGACCACTTCCCCATCATCAATTGACGGGGACCGAGTCAAGTAAGATCCGGCGGTGTCCGTGCATTCATACCCAGCGAGCTAGGCTGGCTAGCTTTACCTGGTGGTCCAAAGGATCGGGCATGCTTATCAATTAAGCGCGCAATCCACGGCGGAACTAAGACGCCACCTGGCAGACGTCGAACCCAACCCGACCGAAGGCTGCATACAGTGAGTAAGTAATCCTCTACTGTAAGCAGTCCCAAGGAAAATGTTACACATCTGATAGATGTATCCAGACACTGACTGACATATAATCAACTATTCAGTTATATCTGGGAATTTAGTTTCGAGAACCCCAGCAGCTAGTTACGTGTAGTACATATTAGCTAGTCGCATAAAGTTCCCCCAATTTGACTAGCTATCTAGTATGGAGTAGTACCGTGTAAATCGTGGAGCCGCAGACCCCCACAGTCGGCAATGATTCTCATCCATACCCACGGGTGGGGAGTTTGCATCTTGCATGCATAATATTGAAGCAAAATACTATACCAAGTACATGTGCTTGGGAGTAGGCTTAACGCAAGGGTTAAACTTTCTTTTCTTCGGTTTTAGAGTGTCTATCTGTCTTACTCGCACAATACAGTAATATATAGTATTTGACTGCACTTTGATATAGTTACGAAGTATTCTTGAGGGAATTGCCCACACCTAATTTCTTTAAAGTTACAGAATGACTAGTTCGTGGGAATTGCTGGTATTCACTTTTGACCTATGGATCTGATATCCGATGACTCCTGTACATGTGTATGCCTCGTGCATCGATGATGTGCTTTCGCTAGATTATTGTGCGAGGTGTCTCCAAGTAGGATGGTGGAGCATGGAAACTCAATCACTGATAGTGCTGGCAGTGATGATAGACATACGCAGTAGTATCTACAGTAGGTAGAGATCAAGATAAATCGAACAGGTCTATAGGATCTCGTATTACGGGTGATGTCGTCAGTCGGTGTCTTTCGTTCATATTCGTATTCTACGAGGAGCATATGTGAGAAGATTATATATTTATTATTTGTCATCTCATGATGACTTATGATACATGCAGAAACTGAACAATCATTTCAATGTACTCCCGGCCCACATAACCCCATCAAAATGCAAGTGCAGAAACATTCATATCGTCGCGTGAATTGGCAGAAGATCATTTGGCCATGGTAGGTAAGTCAAGAAGAGGAAAATGTCGCAGAGGGGAAACCGATGCTAAGAAAGATCCGAAACGATAGTCATTGATCGCTCTACTCGAGGCGGATCTTCTTGACTTGAGGGGCAGGCTCCTTTGGAATCTGTAGCGACAAGATGCCGTTTGTCAGGTTGGCCTTGACTGCATCTTGATGCACTCTCGTCGGGAAGGTGAATGTGCGGTAAAATTCGCCAGTCTGGCGTTCGGAAACCCAGTACTTGCAGATTGGCTCGGTTTGTTTCTGTGAGACCAGCTGTGTGGGGTGGCTATCCGAGGACTTAGTTGATTTGTTGTCTTCGTCTTCATCACCATCCTCAACTGTCGGTTGGTGTGACTTCGTTGGCGATGTTTGACCCGCTGTCTGAGGGGTGGCCACTTCGTTCTTCTCCACGCGACCTTTGATGACAAGAGTGTGTGGATCGGAGAATTCGATTTCGATGTTGCTCGGCTCGGCCCCAGGAAGTTCGCCTTCCAAGTGATATACGTCTTTCACCTCATAGACATCGAATTTCGGAGTGAATGAGCGGACGGGTGTGGCCTTCCTGTTCTTGGGGCGGCTGGATCGGTGGACATCATAATCGTCCAGAAGTTGGAACAAGGGTGCGAAGTCACCGGCAAATCGAGGGAAGTAAGCCATTGCTTGTGATTCTTCTGAATATTTCAATGGTGTTTGACGAAAGCTAATTATTTCGAAAGAGATAGCTGCGCTTTTGTTTTGCTGATAAAGAGGATATGAATGTCCTTGATTTATCTTGTTATGACAGTGGATTGATTCTGAGTACAGGTAAAGACATTAGGCTGGTTACACTCCATCCTTTTATTACTGAACAGAGGACTTCTAGAATTCGCCATCATCCAACTTCCTCTGTCATATAGAAGTGAGCCGAGCGTTCTGGCAGATGCTGGCAGCGATAGCGATGGAGCGAGATGACACCAGATGCATCTGGAGCCTTCCGTCACCAACCCGATAAGATAAGCAACTTACGAGAAGCCGCGCGAATCTTCCGCAGTCACATGACATCAGAGTTCATCCCTAGATAGTGAGCCTCGAAAAGTTGCATCATAGGGAGCAAAGAGTCATGCTGCATTTCGTTTTGCTGGGCCATTCACCTACATCCAAACGAGGAGGGCTATTTTTTGGAATTTCCGGGGCTGCCCCACAAGGAACAGGAAATTTGGATCACCGGATATTGCGGATTCCGGGGGCTGAGTACATCTCAAGCTGCCTCTGCCCCTTCCGTAGTAGATACTCTATCGCACCGAAATCCTTCTTGCTGACAGAGGAGTTCTTTCGAAATTCGGCCC
Organism: Aspergillus niger; assembly: GCF_000002855.4. NCBI lineage: Eukaryota > Fungi > Ascomycota > Eurotiomycetes > Eurotiales > Aspergillaceae > Aspergillus > Aspergillus niger. Next base: position 1,504,071 of record NT_166533.1, read on the forward strand.
TGTTTCGATATTAGCGCACGGCAGAGCGGGCATTCCAGGAGACGATTGGGCTGGAACCCAGTTTTTTTTCTAATTCAGAATTCTGACCAAGGAACGCACCTAGCATATGCTCTGAAGTTCTCTCTCGTCTCCTAGTTACAGTATATGAAGTAGCAGAACCAATCAGCCCATGTTCGCTAGCTGGCCAGTGAATCAAAACTTTGACAGCGCGGCGAGGTAATTGCTCACAATGGGTTTTTTCCCGGCTTCTCTCAAGCATGTCCGATACAGAGCCAGCACCTGTCTTTGGAGGCCTGATAGCCGAGCCATTGGGTCTATATAGTTGTTGCAGACCTGAGGAGATGCGAGCGCTAGTAGTGGTATAGCTGCATCACCAGATTGAAGAGTTCAGAGTTCGGAAATGCAGAGCATGCTTACTAGTGATAGCTTGTTCGGCTTTTCCCCCGGGGACTGCCGATCCGCTTACCCCATACGTAGTAGCCGAGCTGCTTTCCCCTTCCGGCCGAGAATCCTGGAGCCGAGGAGCTGGAGAAACCCCCTCTCGTTATCTAACTAACATTAGTAACTAGTCAGCTATCGGGATAAGAAGTGCTGGTGGGAGCTTCATCATACCAGACTCACACTTGGCTTTGAAATACCGATCTATATCACATTCTATTTAGACTCCAGCTGCTATTCATACTCCTAAGCTTCATTCCTTCTTTATATATACTTTGACCTACTACTACTACATACATCAGGTATTATCACTAGTATATACTACTACTAGCACTGCTGATCGATATGGCTACCTTCTCCGTGAGTCCACATCCCTTCATTGGCCCACTCCTTCTTTCAAGAACTGATATCGTGTCTCATGGCACAGCGTCTGGTTCGTTTCTTGGCCAAGGACGGCCAGACTTACTACGGAGACGCCCTATTGTCAGCGGGCGTGAGCGACATTGCCCAAGCCACCAAGGCACGGGTCATCCAGGGCGATATTTTCGGACAGCACCATGTCACAGACCAGATTGCCGATATTAAAATGCTCCTGGCGCCATTGGCGAGAAAAGACATTGGGACCGTGCGTTGTCTGGGACTCAATTATGAACAACACGCCAAAGAATCAAATCTACCCTTGCCGAAATTCCCTGTTCTCTTCTACAAGCCCGTCACCTCTGTTACGGGACCTACAGATGACGTCCCGGTTTCCCGTATGGCTCAACTGGGCGAGGGTCTAGACTATGAGTGTGAATTGGTTGCCATCATCGGCAAGGAAGCTAAGAATGTGCCTGAGAGTCAGGCCCTGGACTATGTTTTGGGTTATGCCGTTGGAAACGATGTCTCTCATCGTGAATGGCAGTTGAAGCACGGCGGAGGACAATGGGGCCTGGGCAAGGGCTTCGACGGATGGGCGCCCTTTGGACCAGGTATTGTATCTTCGAAGTTAATCCGTGATCCCAACAACTTGCAGATCTCGACAAAACTGAACGGCCAAACGGTTCAATCATCCTCCACCAAGGATATGATATTTAATGTGGCCAAGACAGTGTCGTTCTTATCTCAGGGTACCACCTTGTTGCCCGGGGATGTAATCTTTACAGGAACGTAAGTTAGCGCTTATCTGCCCATTCCACACTTACCATGCACAAGGCTCACTTCTCCAGACCCCAAGGTGTTGGTATGGGTCGAAAGCCTGCGCTCTGGCTCAAGGATGGCGATTTGGTTGAGGTTTCTCTTGAGGGTGTCGGATCATGCCTGAATCGCGTTGTCTTCGACAAGCCCTCTTCTAAGTTGTGAGCTAGTAGTGAAAGGAACAGGTGGCGCGGGGCTTATTGAGTGTAACAAGGGCCGTCAAGTGTCCCTTGAACGTTGTAGGATCCCGACCACCAACCATCACAAGTACTAGTCTGTGCATTCATATACATACAGCGCCCTACAGCCATGACACGTTCGCAGTGACTTCACCATACGTATTTTGTTGGATTTGTTCTATTACTCAAGTAGCACAGGTATTAGATCAAAGCCATATCCTAGTTAACCTGAGCCCCATATCCCTTGATGGTTTCGGCGAATGCCCAGCTCTGGGCTTCAACCTGCTGGTCCTCCTGAATCTCAACTCCCTCTTCAGTAATAACAGCTAAGGAGTACTTGTCCAGACTCCGCGCATCACGGTACCAGAGAACCTTGATACATTCCCTTAGCGCCGCCACGGCCTCATCCTTGGTGATTGACTCGAGAGGCCTTTCCTCTGGGAACAGCCGGCGAAGGATTGGAACGGCAAGATGGGCACCAAAGCCGGTCGCGAGATGAGGAGCTGAGAAGGTGGTCCCCAGCAGATCCGCAGAACTGAGGAATGGCTTCTTGTCTCCATCAAACCCGGCCACCAAGATGTGGTTCCAGAGGGGGTTGAACTCAGAACGGCGCTTGTAGAAAACTTTCGACAAATAAGTATGAAGGTTCTTGGCGTTCAACGTGTTTCCGTGGGTAGAGTAATTTTCTCTGATATCGATGGACTCCAGTAGTCGGTCGATATACTGCATATCCGAAACGTCACCACTGAATCCGATGATGGCAGAATCGCCAAACTTGCGAAGACGTTTCACATCAGCGAAGCGGGCAAGAGACCCGTATGATGCTATAAAAAAGGATATCCGTCAGTGAAAGTGCGAAATGGATTTCCAATCTAATTCCCAGCTATACCTAGGTTATCGGCAGCAATTGCAACTCCGCCGTTAAACTTGACTGCCACTACCGACGTACCAGTCACAGCAGGTGACTGAGTGTGGGTTTTCGGACCAGTTGTCTGGAGGTATGAGGCGTTGTAGGGTCCGTAAACGTCATCCCTAGGCTTTCAGCAACTTGTTAGCGACATAAATAATCTAATGCGATGATGATGATGCTCTTACGCGACCCCAAGCTTCGGGAAAGTGATTCATGACGGGCGATTGGCACAATATGAGAATGAATGATAGTTTTTATTATCACTGAGTAGGCCGGAAATGGGGCTTGGTTGTGAAGATCCAAAGTGATGCTTGAGAAGGAAATAGTAGCTTGTGATGATATCGACGCTGTTCTGGGGTCGTTAGGCAGTAGAGCTGACGGAGCTCATGTTACGTGAGCAATGCTATCACCTCCCGCCGCGCCTATCGGAGGCCAACACACGCGCTTAGCGAAAATCAGCATAACAGTAATCCCTACAAGAGAACGTGGAGATGATCATATATATTTCCGTTGCCTGTTACTTATATTTGAACTGATTTGATGAGACACTTGTTTAGTGGAGGAGGGAGGGGAAAGATATTTTATAGATTGCCCCCCTTAAAGAAGGCTGAGTCCCTCCTCCAGCTACTAAGAAACAGTCGTCCCTGCAAAACAATGGGTATTCACTAGTGCTACGTTCTCCTTTTTTTGGCCCTAGAAATAGACGTTATATAGTTATTCTGTGACAGAAAGACTATCACCGGCAGATAACTTTCCTTTCACGAGGAGGCCTCCCATCATAGGCTTTGGGGCCGGAGGACCTTTCTTTGCTTCCCAAGCATTGTACGCCGGGTCGTACTATCCCGGCTGTCATTGGCAGAGATTCTTGCACTCTGGAATATCCATCGCATATTACCTTTGTTTTGTCCTTGAGCTAGAAATAGGGCCTGTACGGGAGGACTCGCTAGGCGTGGCAGCCACAAAATTGATAGCATCCCTTTGTCCTGCGGACTTCCTTTCTTCAGCCCCAATCTGAATTTCCCTCTGCGCTTTCAAAAGTTCCTCTTTATACCCCCAACTTGGCAGATCGTTGATACTCCATACTTCAGGTGGTAATGATGTGTGATACTGCGCTTGATCATCAATTCCGGCATGATCCATCATTTTCTTCAGTAAACTTGGGTTCTTGAGGGATGTAGACCCGGCTAACTTTTCGTTGAAATGCATGCCCTGTTTCTTCAAGGTCAAGAAGTGTGCGATTTTGGCATTCGCTGCAGGGTTAGGAGAGCCAGGGGGAGATGGTGGTATGTCTAGATTTGGTAACGGAGGAAGTGTTAGGTCATGGATCAATGCTCGGTCTGCTAAGAAGACTTGTGGATTTTCGGCTGGTTGCTGTTGTGGATCTTGTGAGCCTTCATGCGTCGGTCCAAGAACAGGCCTGTCTGTGTCTGGAGCAGGTATCTCTTTCGATGGTGTGGCTTCGTTGGGGATTTCTGCTTTGGTAACACGTTAAATACGTCCCACTAGTTTCAGAAAAAAGTAGATTATATCTCCAATCACCTGTAGCTTTAGTCACTTCCTGCGGCTGTGCTTGCTGGCTAGCGATCTTCTGCCGGTTTCATGTTAGTAGAGGCCGGTATCACAGCATAATGCTCCTTTTACCTTCGATGGTACTGAGGGCAAATTATTTCCCACTTCTTCATCACTGCTGCTTTCATACGCCCCTAGGCCGAGCATTATAATTAGGCTTCAGTTCCTGGTGCGTTCTGAATTTCAGATAAAGCGCTCGGTGGAAATATGAACTATTAGGCGGCGTTGGAAAAGGACATTAGGCTCGAATAAGACCGCTCTTATTTCTTTAGATAGCCTGGAGACGGCAGTTGACTCCGCGGCAACAGTAAGCTCCCAGACCATGACGGAAGCTGGGTGTGATTATATAAGCAGAAGGCAGCTACAACATCGCGTCAGATGCTCAGTAACAGCTCAGCTAGAGCACCTGCTACTATTCAATTCCACAACTTCCTACATAACAAACACCCTTCGTTACATCCTCAGTTACTAGCTGACCAGAGTATACTGAATTTTTTATCGTTTCATCCTAATCGATACTCTCTACAACAATCGAACTCTACGAAGAATGACGACTCTAGCCGGCAACCCTCTTAGCGAGGCCATCGGATACTCCTTCTCCAATGCGAATAGTGCTCCCCATAGAGAGCACTCTTTCTATCCGTATGCGTCACTGTCTTTCACTATATAATAGGGACTAAGCTAACTCACATCGGCAGCTATACGGATAACGGCGGTTCTACCCTGGGCATTACTGGCTCCGATTTCGCGATCCTGGCTGGAGATACTCGATCCGTTGCAGGATACAACATCAACTCCCGTTATGTTCCCAAGGTGTTTAAAATTGGCGGTGATGATGAGTCTGGTGAAGGTGCCAATATCGTCTTGTCAGTCGTGGGCTTCGCAGCAGATGGCCAGGCCCTTAAAGAGCGACTAGATGCAGTGGTGAAGATGTACAAATACCAACACGGAAAGCCCATGTCCGTGAGAGCCTGTGCCCAACGCTTGTCAACGATTCTTTACCAGAAACGGTTCTTCCCCTACTATGTGCATGCTATCTTAGCAGGCTTGGACGAGGATGGTAAGGGTGCCTTGTACAGCTACGATCCGGTTGGATCGTACGAGAGAGAGCAATGCAGGGCTGCAGGGTCTGCAGCAAGTCTTATCATGCCGTTCCTGGATAACCAGGTCAACTTCAAAAACCAATATATCCCGGGCAGCGGAGAAGGGCATGCCCTTGAGCCCAAGAAAGCGGAGCCACTGCCGAGAGATACTGTTGAACAGCTGGTACGAGATGCATTCACCAGCGCCGTCGAAAGACATATTGAGGTCGGAGATGGCTTGCAGATGATGGTTATTACCAGGAGTGGGGTGGAGGAGATCTACTATCCGTTGAAGAAGGATTAGGCATACCAGAGCCCAGATTAGTCGATGCTTCACCAGCCTAATTTAGTCTTATACTCTTGCGATAATTTTCTCAATATGAATAGATAAAAAATATCCAGTGGAGTAATCCTTCCCTCGTTTCTGTGTCGTCATATCCATTATGCTCTATCCAAATCATGTGCCACAACCCCTAACGCCGATACCATGTCATGAAAAAAGAAAAAATCCTGGTAGAGGCAGAGACACCCTTGACCGTAGTTCCCATAATGCTGACGGTCCGTTTTCTTAAAAACGCTCCTTCATGCGAGAAGCCACCTTACGAAGGTTCCCATACACTTTGCCCTATTGAGGAGTTAGCAGATGTTGCATCTTCTGAAACGACAATAGAAAGGATTGGCACAAGGTTACTGACCGGTGGACTGCCAAGAATCAAGCTAACAATGGCCTGCTGGGCACAGTCGACATTCTTCACTGCGCCTAGCAAGTGAATCTTCTGGTCTGCAATGACGATTCTTGTCCGAGTAGCGTTCTCTATAGCAAACTTTGTTCGCCCATCTTTACCAGCACAGCGTCCAATTGCACGACTGAGGTGCTCTCCGTTAAGGGCTTTGATATCCCGAATCTCGAATGAACGTATGTAAAGATCATCCAATCTGAGAAGTGCGATAGCGTCGTCGACATCAAATCCAAGAGTAAAAGCTTTGACGAAGTCCTCGCCCTTCTGCAGGGCTTCCGTATCGGTCGTGAATCGTGACGTACGTAGCTCCACAGCTCGGTTCTTGATGTTCATCCGCACTTGAAGTTTGAGGTGTTCGACAAGCGGGGGATAGATGCGTGCCCAGCTAGCCTTCAATGGAGTCATCCTATGCGGTGGTACAGGAACCTTCCTGCTTTCAACTCGATATACCCTGCTAGTGTCTTTTGCTGGTGTGAAGAGGGGCCGTCCCTCTTCGTCAATACGCATATCGCTGTCTTGAGTAGGCTCAATCTCAGGCGCGAGTCCTGCAGAGACCTGATCTGCCGACGTTTGGGCGTCGATCAAAATTTCCTCATCTTGCTCTAATGGACGTTAGGATGGCCACCCAGTCGGGTTCCCGTAAAGCGCTGGCGGGGACTGACCTGACATAGTAGGCGCAACAGGCGTCTCTGCCATTGCTACTTCGGCAGTTTGCCGTAAAGCTGTGGGTGCAGGCATGTTGCTCCGAGTGGGATCTTAATACTCAACGGTTTAGGCTGTGAATCGGAGTCGGAGTCCGTTATCACAGATTTTACGGTCCATGGAAAAGATGTGTGGTTATAGTGTGAATTTGTGAATTTTCGATGCAAACAGTACAAACAGGACCCGCTCCTGTTGAGGCGGGATGATTTCATGGAAATTTATTCGCGGTCCGCCTGGTTAGATAGCACCGTGCTTCTGCCCGGTGATTGAGACGCATGCACCTGTCATCCCAGCTATACATCTAATAGCTTGTCCTGTTTTTAGCTTTCTGATCAATACCAGAGAAGTTTCCTCTACCGCTTACCTGCCTTTTCAGATTGTCCAGCATGTGACGGCAATCATGTCTGGCTATCTCGGGCGCAGGTTGTACACCAACTCATGGGGAACAACGGAATTACTATTTGGATATGGATTGCGAGAAAGGCGCGTGTCGTGCCTATCTTATACATTAAATACAGAAGACTTCAGAGCCGGCTTTTGCAATGTTCATATTGCGAAAGGATATAGCTCACTTTCGCGAAAACCGACTCGGCCTATGAAAGTACCTGCTACCGCGGGCTTTGTACATGGCGCCTCTGATCACACTGCAGCCGGGGCAACATACGCCATCCCTCTAAGGGAGTTGAGGCCGCATAGGATTTCTACACTGGAAAGAAAGGGTTTGGGTATTGTCTCCTGGCTTACGATTAGGCGCGGTTTTCATACGAGCCCAGATGATCGGAGGACGACCGAGTTACAGAAGGAACCTAAAAATCATAATGACGGCCGCCCTCATCCTGACAGTCTAAGTAAGAGCCCTGAGACATCCACCAACGATAAAAGTCAGGTTTCTGAGCCGCAGTTACCTGAAGTTCATCAAAAAGGGCAATTAAACCGCCATCTCCGGGACCGATTACCACATATGCCGCACTTGCACCGGCCTACGAAAGAAGAATTGTTGGCTGCAGCTAATGGGTTCTGGTCACGACTTAAGGTCCGGTTCAAGTGGTTCTCTATACGAAGTGTCAGGCCTTTCAACCTGGATGAAATAACCGCTCTCTTCTCATGGGTGCTCTTGGGGCATGTGGTTTGGGTAGTCTTGGGTACTACCACTTTCTTCTCATTGCTTATCATCGCAATTAATACGGTGTTCGCCCAAGGTAGGCCCGAAGTGGTTCTCATTGACATTGATTCGATGCTGATCCTGATAGAAACATTGGCTGGCTGGATCGGAAATTATCTTACTAAGTCTTCCGGCGTAAAGGTTGTTTTCGAGTCTGCAATTGTTCCGAAATGGAAAGATGGCGTGATCACTTTCAAGAATGTCTTTGTCTCCAGGCGACCAGGACAAGGGACGGGACATGTAAGTAAGGGCTCTTCGAAGACCGCTGCTGCCGTCGCCGCCGCCGCCCTTGGGGAGCAAACCAATCCTGAACTGCCTGAGCAGCGGCCTGTGTCGGAAGAAGAGGACACCAACTACACACAATTCGATGTGTCGATCGAAACAGTCAATGTTACGTTGTCATTTACGAAGTGGATCAACGGTAAAGGACTTCTTCGTGACGTTGAGGTACGGGGAATTCGCGGTGTAGTCGACCGCAGATATGTTCACTGGTCGGATGACGATCTTGATCCCAAATCTTACCGACATGAGCACAATCCTGGTGACTTCGAAATTGATTCTTTCAAGATGAGCGATGTGTTGGTTACCGTGTACCAGCCAGACAACTTTAGGCCCTTCCCTGTCAGCATTTTCTCCTGTGATTTGCCTCAACTGAGAAAACAATGGCTCTTCTATGATTTTATGTCCGCCAATATGATGTCGGGGTCGTACGACAACTCATTGTTCACAATCCATCCTCGACAAACTCATGGCTTTACCGGTGCACAGCTGGAAAATGGGGGGGAAGAAGATGGTAAACCAAGTCCATGGAAGAAGCATAGCAGGATACGCATTGATGGTCTGAATATTGATCATCTAAACCGAGGAGTCCAGGGCCCGTTTTCTTGGATACATGAGGGGACGGTCGACATCGTTTCCGACATTATGTTTCCGGCGGAGAATGATGAAAGCCTTGCGAAGGTTATGGCCGGATTCTATGACCGGCTAGAAGCGACAGTCTCGTCTAACCTGGATCTTGAGTCAGCCACGTCCAACGTGAACTCGTCAGATGAAATCGCTGCCGAAGATGACAGGAGGTTCCTAGTCACCGATCTCCGCCTCCACTTGAACAACGTCAGGGCTGTTGTTCCTCTTTTCACACGTGACCTTTCATATATCAACAATGCGCTTATTAGACCCATTGTTGCCTATATTAATTCAAGGCGTACTTTTATTCCAGTGAACTGTCGCCTCGTCAAACGCCTCGGAGATTTTGATGGCAGTTGGACCACTTGGGATAGCGGCTTGATGGATGATCTTTCAGCGGCGGTAAGCTCAAATATCTGCTCAGGTGATCTATAACATAATAATAACGCTGGGCAGGTATACGATGCGTTTGCGCGAGATGTGGTTGATGAACAGGCTCGAAAGCGACGTTTCAAGAAAGTTGGCTTCTGGTCACTCCAACTGGCTGCCCAGGCCATCTTTATGGGCATGGCCGGAAATATAGCATAGCATTGTATAGTTGTACCATACGGGTGTCTGGGAGTTAAGCTGGTTAATTTGGTTTCACTGGGATAAAGGCGTTGGACAGGGGAAAAAGCGATCTCATCTTTACCCCAACCCTTGAATTTTGTTGTACTTTGACTCAGGGGGCTGCATTAGAAAAGGTGTTCTGGTGTTTTCATGTCACATTATATGCCTCTCTTCTCATCTGATGGGCGTTTTCCACCATTTCTGACGCGATTCTCAGCTTCTTGTCCTCAGTGGCGGGTCATGATGGACGGGGCAGCCAAGCAAATCCAACAAGTATGGTGCCCTCGAGGCCTTCTCTCAAGTGGGCTTTACTTTTCATGCAGGACCACTAGCGGCATATGCTTTTTCTGCGCCTATCTCTAAAGGGTATGCCGCTGGGGAAATTTGAACCAATCAGTTGTCATAGCAAAGCATAGCCGTTTTAATCAAGCATCTGTAAATGCAGCAAGACTGTTTACTATGTCTGCAAGTTTGGATACTGAAGTTGGCTGTTCACCACAGTAAGATACTATCTTCTGCCTCGCTCTTACCCTTATAGAAACCCACAAGCTCCCTGCACTACTAAGAAATCTTGGCCCAGATTGCATTCTCATTGGGGAAAAAAGAAGGGAGAATCCTTCCTGCTTATGCTCTACTGTTCCCTCCCCCTTTTTTTTTTTCTTATTCCCCTGTTCCCCTGGCCCCTTCCCCACTCGGCTTATATCTTGCAACTAGTCTTAGTTGATTATGAGAGGCCATATTTGCCGAACTTCTTCAAATATCTTCCCTTAACCAGCCCGTTCCCAGAAAATCACCCGATGCCGTCAGTTCTCGGTGTTGTCCTCACAGCGAAGGCTCGCATGTGCGGAAGGTATGTTTGTGGTTCGATCAATCTAAGAACCGTCGAACCGTTGGCTCTGGCCCCCTGGCCCGCTGGTGCTGAAACCCCCCAGTCGAACCGTCCGAGTTTAGCGTCCAATCGTTGTCTGGTTTCGCGCCTCCCTCCCATGCGTGGAGTGAGCTCCGACTCCTAAACAAGCCATGTCGCAGCCTCGGCGGCAAGGTAGTGACAATACCACCATCACCCAGCTACCTGTTACCCTTCCCACGTTACCTACAACTAAGCACCAAAGCACGGTGCACTCGCCATTGCCACTATCCAGCGATTTGATTCCTCGCGATTATCTGGGCCCGCGTTCTGACGGACAGGCTGTGCGTTCTGGGGCTGCCATTGCTTCCCCCCGCAAACTTACGCCATCTCCCCTTCAAACAAACGTGCAATTCCCATCACCCCGACAAGTCAGCGCCAGTCCATCGCAGACTCCGCTATCTCCAAAGTCATTCAGTAATCCTTCCCTATTCAAGAGCAACTATACGATAAATCATACGGCATATGCGACAACCCAAACCCCTTCTCCGGATACACATTCACAGACATCCAGCGGATCGGACGCGGTCGTGAGAGACACTTGGGATAGTCTCAAGCAGTATGATTTGAATGGTAAAATGAGTGATAATCGGGCGCAGCAAGTACCAGATCAGACAGGTCCCAGGATGTCTTCCCCTACCTCACCAGCCAACTCTCTTCAATCGCCCTCCGGGAATCGTCCGGGTCAGCGTATGATGCCCCGGACCTCCTCCATTGATTCAGCCATCTCGTCGATTTCTTCCGCTTCTCAGACACATAAATCTTCATTCGATGCCAATGCGCTAAGTCAGGCCGATATTGGAAATTTGATAGCGACCGCAGGGTCGGCTGAGGCTGTGATTATACACCTCCTGAAGGAAAAGCATCATGCAGCCTCTCAAAATTCGCAGCTCTGGCGATTGGTTGATAAGCAGCGAACACTCATTCTAGGCTTAAATAAAGATCTCGAACGTGCCTTGAAAGAGAAGGAACGCTACAGAAAGAAGGTTAAGGAGTTGCAGAGTTCCCCTCCGCCTTTACCATCCACTATTGACTCAAAATTGCGATCACGAGATAGCGAAAGCAGCGGAACATTAACAAGCCATGGGCCTAGCCGAAAGGCCCAGGCGCACAATCGCGGGGGGCATTCAGATAGTATAGACTCTGACAATCAGGTTCGGGACATCACTCTTCTACAGTCCGCCACTATCGAGAATCAAGATTCGCCCAATTCGGCTTCGCTACATGGCCTTGGTGTTGGTGTCGGCCAGTTGCCATTACGGCCAGACAAGGAGTACACAGTAGGCAATTCCACTGTTCATGATGATGGGCAAGCCGAAACGCAAAGCAATCCATCACTGGTATATACTCGGCGAGAATTGTCGACAGCGAGTCCAACCTCTTCGAGTGATTCAAGATCTCCCGTCGATAGCACTGCACCAGGTCAGAACAAGCAGCAGGAGGTGCCACCTCCGGTCCGGAAACCTCCGCCTGCACCCTTGAATCTTTCCCAAAAAGATACGTCAACAGAACCTGATATATATGACTCTGACTCTGAGTATGAGGATATTTTGGCTGCGGATGAGTTGCCAATGGAGCGCGGGAGGAGAAGGACGAGAGATGATGACGATCGAGAACGCGAGGCAGCTCTCAACAGAGACAAAGAGACCCTGCAGGACCCTGGAAGCCAAGGAAACAATCCAAATAATTTGGCGGCTGTGGATTCACTCTCAAACCCGCGACAAACACAGCCTTCAATTGACCATTCAGGATCTTCCGCGTCCAGTCCCCGTACGAGGCACAATGGACCACTTGGCGACCTTCCTAGCATCAGTATCCCAAAGAGTCCCGGTTTGCCGGTCAGCCCAAGGCCCGAAGACCGCCCATTGGGTTCTCCTTTGCCGCGCTTACCCAGGGAAATTCCTGGTGCTCTGTCGTCATTGCCCATGTCATCTGAGAGCAATCTTTCCGGATTGGCACTGTCACCGCGCTTTGTCCAGCATCAGAATCCTTTCTCTTCAGGGACCCCTTCTAACCTAATCTCCAGCAGTTCTGTATATTCTTCCATGTCAGTTGATGCTCACAATCGACCTATTCCATCAATCGATGCGGCCGTTAAAATAGACAGCCCACAAGAACCAGTCGTGAAGAATAACGGGATATTTCAAGGTCTTGTATCAGATGAATATCCAAACCTCCTGCTGCCACCAAATGCCCTTCCTTCAATACATGTCAAGGTTTCGTCATCACGACTTCGGCCGTCCAGAAATAGCTATATGGCTTCCAGGCCATCGGAGGAAGAACCTGTATTTACGCTGGGCATATTTTCAAGATCCGAAAACATGGAGCTTTGGCGCACTGAAAAGGTTATTGCTGCTCTTCCTCAACTTGATCAACAGATTCGACAACTATCGTCTTTTGGAGGAAAGTTGCCTGAACGGTCCATTTTCAGCGGACATTCTCCTGCCAAAGTTGACACTAGACGTGCCGCGTTGAATGCCTACTTTGAGGCTCTCCTTGATACCCCAATGGACGACAAGGCGGCGTTGGTCATATGTGAATTCCTTACATCCGATGCCATTGAACCCCGAGACGATGAGATGAGTCTACTGAGAGGGAATCACCAAGCTGGTGCCGAAATCCTACGCGGACCGGATGGTAAACCGAGGAAGGAGGGGTATCTAACAAAACGAGGAAAGAATTTCGGCGGCTGGAAAGCACGATATTTCGTCTTGCATAGTCCCGAGCTGAAATATTTCGAGTCTCCAGGCGGCCCTCATCTTGGCACGATCAAATTGTACAACGCGCAAATTGGCAAGCAATCGCAGAACGCAAGCGGTCGAAACAGCTCACCCTCCCACGGCGATGAGGACTCCGACAACCAGTATCGCCATGCGTTCCTTATTTTGGAACCCAAGCGCAAGGACTCGTCAGCTCTTGTTCGCCATGTTTTGTGTGCTGAGAGTGACGAAGAAAGGGATACCTGGGTGGATGCGCTTCTTGAATATGTTGACGGTCAGTCAGAGAACGATGGCTTCAATAGTCCCGCAAAATCACAATCATCAGCAACTTGGAAACAACAGACTAATCCCCCTGCCAAACCGAAATTGTTTTCAAACGGGGGCAAGAAGACAGACAAAGGAAACGACAATCCAGACACTGAAAGCGCTGATGCCGCAGTTCAAGGCTTCAGTTACGATGATGCTGTTCCTGCCGAACCACCTGTACTTGGGCCATCGTTTGATCGACAGATCCCCAAGTCCCCAATAACCTCCACAGGACCTCCGATCGATACTGCAGATTCCGGCCCAGACCATGGTCAGTCGTCTTCTAGACTCATCTCCGGCCCTACCAATGGAGTTATAATCCAGGACGCAGGAGCCTGGGGCAACAAAGCAGCTACCAGCGTTAAGGAAAAGAAACGCAGCATCTGGGGTTTTCGCACAAGGTCGTCTGTTGATCTTGCTACTCAGCTCCAGGCTTGCCATGATTCCTCGCTGGCTCCGGTGCAGAACAATGTGGAAAAGCGAGAGTTCGTTCGGCCAGTTTTTGGCTTGCCGTTGGCTGAAGCTGTACAGTTTTGTGCACCACAAGGAGTCGACGTTGATTTACCTGCGGTTGTTTATCGTTGCATAGAATATCTCAGAGCTAAAGGAGCAGAGTCGGAGGAAGGCATTTTTAGGTTGAGCGGGTCGAATCTTGTTGTCAAGGCTCTAAAGGAGCGGTTCAATACCGAAGGTGATGTGGACTTCCTCGCAGATGACCAGTATCATGATGTACACGCCGTCGCCTCCCTTTTCAAGCAATACCTTCGTGAACTTCCCACCACGGTTTTAACCCGTGAGCTTCATCTAGAGTTCTTGCGGGTACTCGGTAAGTACTCACACTGCACGCTTTAGTTTGCTACTAACACACCCTTATAGAACTTCATGAAAAACAAAAGAAGATCGCCGCTTTCAATCACCTTGTTCATCGACTTCCTCAGCCAAACCTGGCCTTGCTGCGAGCATTGGTTCAGTTCTTGATAGTTATAGTAAACAACTCTGATGTCAATAAAATGACAATCAGAAACGTTGGTATTGTCTTTGCTCCTACGTTGAACATCCCAGCACCCGTCTTCTCAATGTTCCTCACCGACTTCGAGGACATCTTCAATGGGGTGCTCAAGGCTACTGCTGAATCGTTGGAGCGGGATGTCAATTATTCTCCTTCCCATGAAGAATTCCGGTACCCCGTTCGTCAAGCTGCTCCGGAGGCATCCACACCAGGTTACGGTCAAGTCACATTCGGTGAACATGCAGGCGGGATGGATGACTACTATCTGCAGAACGGTAAGGGCTCTGTATCCAACAGTCATGAACGTTCTACTGGAAGTGGGCCGGACGAATATAGCATGGGCCATTCAAGCTCGCCGTCCTTGAACAGGATGTTGTCGCCCAACATTGACAACTCTCGTTCGGCAAAGGCGAAGAGGAGGGAGAGCTCTCTCTTGTTCATGGAAGTTAATCATCAGGACTTTTCTTCATCGCTTCATGGTGAAAATGGTATGGGTCCTCTCTCAAACTTGCCAATCACTATCCTCCGCTGACCCTTCCAAGTTTGACGCAGCTTGTATGTGAATAATTACGATTATGGCGTGCTCCGATGGTCTCTTACGTCATATTAAGCGTTGTGTTTATCATGAATTTCTTTAGCCCTTCGACTCAAGCTTAATGTTTCTTGTTTCTTCTTTGCATATCACCCTTCCTCGCGCCAAGATTCACCTGTTGTCATTGAGACTTTCAGATATGTTGCAGTATGGCTCCTTTCCACGACCGAGCTCGATGATCCAAACGAATGTGAAATGACCACATTGTACTTCTGCTACATTTAGCTGAGGACCACGGGGTACTCTTAATACTAATAATAATCGAGTACCCTCTGTTTCAACTATCTTCCCTGTCCTTGCCTGTTGCAGTCCGGAGTTGACACGGAGCATACCTCTGTGATACTTACAATTGGATTGTACACACCCTGATCCTTTTTGGAAGGAGGCATGCTTCACAATATACCCCCTCGTCTGATGATTTCGTCTTTTGGTTTTGGCCTGTGCATGTGCTACATTCTAAACTGCAAATTCTCATTAATTTGTTTCTTTAGCCCATATAGCTAGTATAAATAACAACTCCACCAGAACAAGTAACTGCTAGTGGATATCTCGTGAAGGCTTTCCTCTAGCCATTCATTGAGAGAGTGTGTAGGAGATTGATCCGAAAGCAGAACGCCAAGGGTATCCGACAGGGTGAAGTTAGTACAAAGGACTAGAGCAAAGAAGAACTTCGCCTCTAGAAGCCTTTTGCCCGTTCACCTTTCCAGAAACCCATCAATTCCCCGTTATCCTTAACCCAGTCCCGCACACCATCCACCAGGGCCTTGGCCATTCCCTTGTTCTTGGACTTGCCATCGGACGAAAACGTACCCGGGGTAAACCCCGAAGTAGGCACACGGTCACCTGTGGCATACTCGGAGCCCATAGTAGGCAAGACATTATCGCCCGCGCTGAGGCTGACGAAGAGCGCAAATGGTACCAGCCAGACACAGAGTCCAAAGTAAGACGCAACCTCCGTGAAGGTGGGCATATCCTCCACATTAATCTGATACGGCTGGCGCCAGCTTGTGGCGCCGCGCGATGAAGGTAATGGCTGTGAAAAATGGCGAAACCAAAGCCAATGATTCAAACCGACGAGCCCACATGACAGGATGAAGAGAGGGTCGGACAACTTGACTATGGGGAACCGGCGGAGATTGCTGGCATATACGATATGCGAGCCGATGCTGAGGGCGGTCAAGGAGAAAGGAAATCGGTCAAATACGTAGAGGAGGATCTGAACGGCGATGATGCTGTATATCAGCCGGTACAACAGCCGACGGGCAAGAACTGTATGCTCCTCCACAAGCTCCGAGAGGTAGTAAAGGCCGGAGGCTAGAAACAGGTCAGCCTGATGAATACAGATAATATCACAAGTCATGTGAGCTTGGCATCTCGTCCTATTGTCTATGGTGACGAGAGCAAGACCAGTCGTCGTCATCATCATCGCGCGCATTGCGGGCATATCATACCTATCGCTAAGGTAAGGAAAGCGAACCCGACAATGACCCCCAAATACCCTACCAAGGGTAGGATCCACATTGTGCAGAAGTCGAGGGTGAGAGCGCTGTGGACCGGATCAAATCGATAGGCATGGGCGTAGTAGCATCAAGCATCGGATAGTTGGCAAGATGTAACAAGAGCAACCAGTTGGCCGATCTGGACCGTACTTGGTGCCTCAGGCTACTAAAAATGGTGTACCACCGGACCGCATGCCAAGCCCCCGCGGCTACACTCCGCCCGACGAAAGTAAGTCCCAAAAAAAAAGTTGAGACCTCCCCCTCTTCCAGATTCCAAGAACTGCTCTGCTTATTTGACCGCCCGAAACACTTGGGGACTTGATCGCAAACATGTCACGTCCTGAAGATGTCTTGTAGGTGACCCTTGACGGATTACGAGGAAATCCAGTGGCCAATATATCACTGACAAAGTGCAACAATTCAAGGCCTCCGGATCTATTCTATGATGATAATGAGTCCCGAAAATATACTACCTCGTCTCGTATCCGTAACATCCAGTCCGACATGACCCATCGGGCACTCGACCTCCTGGACCTGAAATCACCTTCTTTGATACTTGATCTTGGCTGCGGCTCTGGTCTCTCCGGCGAGATTCTTTCACAGGTGGCTCCCGAAGACGGAGGCCCGCATACTTGGATCGGCATGGACATCTCGCCTAGCATGCTCGATGTTGCCCTCCAGCGCGGTGTCGATGGCGACCTCTTTCTTGCTGACATCGGGCAAGGTGTGCCGTTCCGACCAGGAACCTTCGATGCAGCCATTAGTATCAGTGCTATCCAGTGGCTTTGCAATGCGGAGTCTAGTGATGTTAGTCCGGAGTACCGTCTTCGTCGCTTCTTTGAGGGCCTCTATGCTAGTCTGCGGCGCGGTGGTCGTGCAGTTTGCCAGTTTTATCCAAAGAACGACGCTCAGCGGAGCATGATCAGTGGAGCTGCCATGAAGGCTGGCTTTGGAGCTGGTATACTGGAAGATGACCCGGGTACAAAAAACAGCAAACTCTATCTCGTGCTCACCGTTGGAGGGGGTGGATTACAAGGTGACATCACCGGTGTTGTCAATGGCATGAACGACGTGGATGTTGTGGACGCCCGGAAACGGGCTATGGAGCGTGGCAAACAAGCATCATCGAGAAAGGGTGACAAGGCTTGGATTTTGCGAAAAAAGGAGCAGATGACTCGGAAAGGCAAGGTTGTGAAGGCGAATTCAAAGTACACCGGCAGAAAACGACGTCCCGCTTTTTGATCCCTCTCGTGCAGCGCGATCATTATGTGCTTATTATAATCCCATCACATCCTCACCCCAGTACAGACCGTTATAATATGGGCGGATCTTCCTGTGCTTGTCACTTGGCACTGAAAAGCATCCAGCGTTCCGGTGTCGGCCTTTGCTGGAGAGCTAGAGCGGGGCCCGGCAACAGGTACGCGGCTATAATTTTCACGTTTGCATACCACTTGAGTTTTCTCCATTTGGAGGTTCCTTTGCGCCGTTTCTTTGCCTCCGGGCGAGCCAATACTGTCCCAAAGGGGATAATATCACCACCAATGTCAGGGCGTTGGGGTTCGTATCTACTAAACACTGGATACCCCAGTGGTCGTCTGTCTACTGGGTTCTTTACTGAGCCGTCCAAGATATTGAAGAGGCACGCTTCCAAATTCAAACGTTTGTGTACAGTTTTACACGCCATAGCACACAATTTTGTGTCCGACGCCGCGCGTCGTTGCGTCAAATGGGGTGAAAGGGGGTACAGATTATAGAGACAGTTAGAAAGGCCAGACATGGTCTACAAATAGAAACAAAAACATTTCACTGGCCTATACAAGCTCTCATCATCATAATTGTAGCAGGTACCACATGCAAGGTGGGAGGTCGGTTTTCAAGTGGGTAATAATTTACAGAGCAGCCTCCATCTTATCCAAGACTGCCCTGGTGAACTCGTGGGTGGTAGCCTGTCCACCCATGTCGCGGGTCCTCGTTTTACTAGAGAATTTCGCATTAGCGACAGCTCTGAATCAAGCTGGAAGGTTGAAACAAAAGTCTGAAACTCACCCCTCACCGATCACATCATAGACGGCCTTGGAGATGCGGTTGGCATGGTCGTCCAATCCCAGGTGGCGTAGAAGCATAGAGCCAGAAAGGATCATAGCGCTAGGGTTAGCCTGGTCCTTGCCCTTGATGTCAAGGCCAACGTGACGGCAGCCTGGCTCGAACACAGCAACGTCGCGGCCCATGTTGCAACCAGGGACAACACCAGGTCCACCCACAAGAGCAGAACCAATGTTGGAGAGAATGCCACCGTACAGGTTGGGCATAACCATAACGTCGAACTGCTGGGGCCGGGAAACAGCCTGCATGGAGGCGTTGTCGACAATCATGTCGTTAACCTCCAAAGTCGGGTAGTTCTCGGCGACCTTGTGGAAGGTGCTACGGAAAAGACCATCCGCAAGCTTCATGATGTTGGCCTTGTGGATGCAAGTAACCTTCTTGCGGTTGTTGGCAAGAGCGAAACCAAAGGCAAACTTGGCAATGCGCTCAGATTTGGCGCGAGTGATAATCTTCAGGGACTCAACAACCCCCTGCACGGACTGGTGTTCGAGACCAGAGTATTCACCCTCGGTGTTCTCACGGATAATGCAAAGATCAACATTCTCGTGACGGGTCTTGTAGCCGGGAATGTTCTTGATGAGGACGATAGAGGCGAAAATATCCAGCTCCTGACGGAGAGCAACGTTGAACGACTGGTGGCCGGAGCGCTCAACCGGGGTGAAGAGGATACCCTTGAGACCCAGCTTGTTACGGCGCAGAGAAGCAATGGACTCCTTGAAAAGCTCCTCTGAGTGTTTGTTACCGGTGTCAACACCGCTAACATCTACCTGCTCCCACTCGATGGGAACGTTGTCGGCCTTGAAGATAGTCTTGACCGATTCAGCAACCTCGGCTCCGATTCCGTCACCTTTAAGAAAGCGAATCACCGAAGCATCAGCAAAATGATCAAGTTGTGAAAGAGACGAATGTAGGTACCTGGGATAAGAGTGACGGTGTATTTGCCGCCATACTTAGTGGGCTTGAAGATATCGGACTGAACGCTAGCAAAGGCTTGAGTTATAGAGTCAATAAACCATGTGTCTCTAGCAGTACGGTACTGCATGCGAATGGAAGGGCTGACGCACATCTTGCCGAGATGGAGGAACGGAAGGAAGTCGGCGCCGCAACGCGACGGAGCAAAGACTGCCAAGCATAACCGCGTTAGAGGGAATAGGAAATAATCAAAATCGTAGATCGTCAACGAAAGGCAATTGAGCAAAGCAGGTGGGAGATTGTATTCCAAGTGCGCCCAGGCGTTTCTCTCTAATTCAGCCGGGCGAAAGGATGTAGCGGGCGGCGGTGGGAGGGAAGTAAGGGCAAGGAATCGAGCGAGCGAAGTCGGGTCGGACAAAGGAATTGATCGGTCAAAAAGCAAGGAACCATCGACTTACCTGCGCGGGTTGCGCCGTCCGCAAAGAGAACATTTTGATAGACAAAGGGGTCGAGGAAAGGGGACAATAAGATGGAACGGACCGAAAAGGAGGAAGAGAGGAGAGGGGACCCAAAAACGTGCGGACGGGAGATCAGAAAGAGAGAGGAAGGGAGAGGGAGGAAAGACAAAGACGGAAACGGAGACGGCGAGAAAAGACCTAAAGCCAGCGATGCACGCACGAGACACCGGAAAAAACGGCGGATCGTCTCGGCATCCACTCAAGAACATGTCGGACAACCAACTACTCACGCGGGCCGATCTTATCTATCATCACCCCGACCAACAATTCGACTCAAATGGTTCCAGTCCAGTATACGTACATGATCTTCTACCTACGCTACATTCTCACAAGGGAGAACGGATGTACGACCACATGATCTTATCTTGCTTTTCTCTCTTCATGACATAGGGGAAAAGTCTCCAGAAAGTACGTAATGGTTAAGGAACAACAACCACGGCTGACCCGCCACATGCCGGTCCTCGTCAAGGGTCTCAAAACATCCGATTTGCGGAACTAGAGCGGGTGCTTTGTTCACAACCACTCATGTTTATCAAGGTCAAAGTATTCAATAGCTTATTGATGACAGAATCCGGTCATACTTTGTCTTATTGGCAAAAGAACGAAAACTTGATATTTTGACCACCTCTTAAGCCTGAGTGTTATTGACACCCAAATTTGGCAGGGCAAGCTTGCGATACTACTAAATATGAGGTTGTAGAGAACATAGTGGACGGTGGATAAAGAAACTTCCTCAATGCTGACCCTTGGGTCTCTATCGCAACCTTACTATACAATTTACTTCCTTTTATTCCTTATTGAGACTGGTAGCTAACACCAAACGGATAGTCATAACTGGAGACAGCCCTATTCCATCATTTCGACTCTATTGGTGGCAATATCGAGTGAAACTCTGGCTCGTTTCTCTTGCCTTGTCATTCAATACACTGTGGAAGTAGCCGTATCTACTTTATTGACTGATGTGTTGTCGTCCTGTTCAATTGGTGCTTTATTCAAGGACGATGTCATTGCTTCCTACCTTTGCTTTCCTAGCTCAGGCTCTGGACCCGCTTGAATAGCGATATGTTCTATTGATGTACAGCAAGGTAGAGCTGGCCCGGATTTTCTGGGGCTTTCTAAAAATCTATATAAAGGCTCTAGTTCTCCATGTTTGACAATCTTGAAGAACTACAAACTGACAAGCCAAAGCTCAAACAGCGTTCCTCAAATTCAATTTATCTGACTTTCAGAAAACAAAAACCCCCTCACATTTCTTTAAAAATGAAGCTCGTCTCTCTTGTCCTCGCTGCTCTTGCTGCCACTACTGTGCAGGCTGCTGCCCTGCAGAGATGGTGTGTCCTCCCTGGCCAGCCATGCAACATGATCAAGCGTGCGGCTGATGCTAGCGGAGAAGTCAAGCGGTCTGCCGATGCTCTGGCTGAAGCCATTGCAGATGCCACCCCCGAGACCCTTCAGAGATGGTGTGTCCTGCCTGGCCAGCCTTGCAACAAGATCAAGCGGGCTGTCGAAGCCGGCAGTGAAGTCAAGCGCTCTGCCGATGCCTTTGCGGAGGCTATGGCAGATATCGACGAGTCCGACTTCCAGTAGACTGGGTTACTGCCTCCAACAAGCCCATGCCTCTCTTTCTCGCCCGTCGCCAGTCTTCTAGGACTCAAGCAATCAGAATCGGGCTTCGTTATCTTCTTCTTGCTACATATTATTTCATCATGTTACTTTTGAACTACGTCATATTCTCTCCCGAAACTGTTATACTGTCGCTGGGAAGGGCTTGGCTTGAAATCCAGAAAAAAAAATCCAAAACTTCTACAAATGGTCATACTATAACTCGGCCGAATCGAAGACCGGCAAACCAAGTGCTGCGTACTGTCTAGTCACTCTTTGCCGCAATATATCTACCGCACCGACTCCTTTGGATGCTGGCAGCTACAACTACCTCTTTGAGCCCTTTCCCTTCGGTTCAGACCTTGATTGAATACCTATAGTGGCCCTCGAATGGGTGAGGTGCTCAAACTTGGGGAGGAAGAAGGAAGAGATGGTGAACAAAAGGGGCTTGGGAGATAGAGGGAGCATAGTTTCGTCATGTCTACGAAGTTGCCTGTGGGCCCCCATGGCCATATATTGCTTATTGAAAACTAGTACTACAAAAACCTGTTAACATGTTCTCTCTTCCTCTACAGCTTGCCTATAGTTGGCAGGCTTCTTCCGTAGTTCAAGTCGCTACAAGCACATATATTCTTTGACGGCATCAGCTAGACTATCTAATTGGTTCCTACAATTCTACTGAGCCAGGAAAACATAAAGCTATCAAACATAACATTTCTTGGTATTGGCCATTTCGGAAACTCGCATGCTCGTCATTATGGTAACATCATCTAGGCAATAACTACCAAAATAGTGGGATTGAACGCCATAGCTATCTTTGTACACTCGATCTAACGAGGTTGCACTAAGCCGCAATGGGAATGACGGTTCATCTCGTCGAATAGACCGTATTGATACTCTACCGAACTCTGCTGTGTAGGTTCCCACCATCTTCGACAGTGAGCATAGTAAATAGGGTCACTCGAAAGCTTGTATGGTGATCCGGTTGTTGGTTCAGCCACGAGGTGTGCGGGCTGAGCTGCAGGGACTCCATTCCTTTCCTGGGCTATCGCCTCATATCCAGTTACCATATATGGCTCAGCATACAGGTGTCCATCATCTCCATTCTCATTCCGGTCAGGTACATCGCACATTTCACGATCACCACCTGTGGCTGCCCAATCCAACGGAGTCGGGGCATGGCCAACAGCACTGGCTACATTCGACCTTTCCTGGTTCAGCAATCTGGTTTCGCTGGCGTGACCAGTTGCTGCATAGCTGTGCTCTGGGGAGATCTGCCACATCTGGATGAGGCGTGATTGTTGTTCTGGGATGGCATGTTCAAAAAGCTCCGTCTGCTTGGCTGAGAGTGTTGAGGGGTCCACGTTGTGCTGTCGGAGTGTCTCGTTGACGGCAGCATTGGGGTCGCGGCGAGGAACTCCTTCTGAGGAACGAGTAGCATTCTGTTGAGCAACATGCGCAGAATGATGGTAATGTTGCGTGATGCTATACACAATTGGGGATGAGGGAGCAGGCCGCTGTGCTCCCACGCTCCCTTCGGGTGATAACGGCATCTCTAGGTTCATTTGCTTTTCGAAAAGTGCTGAGAGATCATTTTGTAATTTCAAATCGCTTTCAGAAGCGGACAATCCGCACTGCATGATTCTCTGGTCAGAGAGCTTATGGAATCATAAAGTTAGATATATGAAGTATCTACCTGGCTACAATAGGGGTTTTCGATGAAAGCAGCAAGTGCATTGGAGATATCTGTAACTTGCCCACAGCAGGGGCAGCTATGCAATATGGATGAAGACATATCGTCTATGTTCTTGGAGTGTGCAAATTGGAGGATGTATGATGCACGCTTGACCTTCTCCTGCTCGGTGTTCTCGAAGTGAAAGGGCGGGTGGCAAAGCCGTGGGAGGGAACAAATATTGAAGCTCTAGACAGCTCCAGGTCCAATTTGGGATATACAGCCCTCTAGCCGAAGGGAATCAAGCAGCAGAGTAAGTAAAGGATATCAGTGCTCCGTGGATTGGAAAAATAAATAGGAAACATCAAGCAAGGTGGCGGGAAACATTGGTCAAATGTCAACTGAAACACAGGTCGATGCCCGAAACAGACACATGGTTGGGCATTTATAATGAAAGACGGTAGAATCAGTACCTTACTCATGCAGTCTCACAGTCTCTTGGTTCACAGAGAGTAGAAAATACCTACCTACTGATAGAAGGTTGCGCGGCTGACCACCCACCGGATGCTGGTTATGTCCTGACAGAACCATCTACGTCACTCAAGAAGATGATCGATTTCAGGCCGACAGGAGACAGCCGGCGGGGATAAAGACTGGTAATACATGCCAGCCCACATGCATAGAATTAGTATACGGGTATGTACATACCGGTATCCCCTCGAATATGAAAGTATTGACCGGGTGGAAAACTTGTATGCGTTGACATCGAAGCCCCAATCAATTGTGGCGCGCAAGCGCTGTGCAATAGCTTTTGTCAAGTAGAGTATACTATATTATAGTATGTATAGGAACGATACAGTGAGACTTGTTCAGTCCTTATCGCAACCCAGCGGAGTGGGGCCAAGCAGAGCTGCAGGGATCGCATCACATGACAGCGTCGGGCTTGGTAAAAGCGGCAAGACACTAGCCTATACCAGGAAGGGGATGATGTACTCAGCTGTTCGTGCTTAGGCAGGCATTGCTAACTACGCGTACCTTAGCTACCTACCTTACCCGAGTGCTCACATCGCTATCTGCCTCGTTGCTTGTGTGAAAGCTTTCAAGTGTCCCCAGTAACTCATCACTTTGATCTTATCGATTTTCTCCTATCTTCTGATTCTACTCTTATCACTCGAATCTGTGTTGAACAACCCTCACCAGCCATGGTTCGTTTCTCAATCCCCAAGTCGACGTTCCTCTGTAACTGATTATCTCTTTACCTAGACTTCCATTGGCACTGGGTACGATCTCTCCAACTCAGTTTTCTCTCCAGATGGTCGCAACTTCCAGGTATCCATTCGCCTTCCTCCACCTTCATAGCAGACGCGGCTCTGTTGACTATTCAAAATAGGTAGAATATGCCGTTAAGGCGGTAGAGAATGGAGGGACAGCCATTGGTATCAGGTGCAAAGACGGTGTTGTGCTCGCAGTAGAGAAAATCATTACCAGCAAGCTTCTGAAGCCTGGCGCCAATAAGAGAATAGCTACGGTTGATCGTCACGTTGGCATTGTAAGGATCCACGCTGATTCCATATAGTGGGCATCTACGCTTTTTAGGGGCCTGTCGCGCTAATATGTTGCTTCCATGACAGGTTTCCGCCGGACTGGTGCCAGACGGGCGACATTTCGTTTCTCGGGCCCGTGACGAGGCTTCATCGTGGAGAAGTGTCTACAAAGGGCCAATTCCAACCTCCGCGCTATCCAATCGCCTTGGGAGTTACGTGCAAGCCTACACACTCTACTCTAGTGTCAGGCCTTTTGGCGTGACCGCTATTGTCGGAGGCTGGGACTCCGAAGCCGAGCTTGCTGTCGACGGTCAAGTCGGAAGTGGGCCCAAGGCGGGTTCTGGTGGTAAGGTCGAAGGCGCTAAGACTGGGGGCCCAGGTCTATATATGATTGAACCAAGCGGCCTGTACTGGGTATGTTCTTGCAATCTACAAAGGTGCTTTTAGACGATGCTGACGCTATCGAAGGGTTATTATGGCGCTGCCACTGGGAAAGGGAGACAAGCAGCCAAGGCTGAGCTTGAGAAACTCGACCTGAGCTCCGGCACACTGAGCCTTCTCGATGGAGTGAAGGAAGCGGCTCGAATTATTTATGTCGCCCATGAAGACAGTAAGGACAAGGATTTTGAACTGGAAATGACTTGGATCAGTTCATTAGACGGTCCGACAAAGGGGAGGCACGAGGAGGTACCTAGAGAACTCCGTGAGGAGGCAGAGCGGGCAGCAAAGAGAGCTCTGGAGGGAGAGGATGAGGACGAAGACGCAACAAAGGGTGACTCGAACGAGAATGAACGGATGGAGGAGTGAACTTTATAGCCTTAACCCTACACTTGGAACTCGGTCAAAGAATAATCCATCTCGTTATTTTGCCCTTATTCATGTGACCTTCATATCTTAATGCACGGTAAACGAATGTATGCTATATGGCAACTGTGACTTAAGGCCGCCAATCAAGGTTCCGATCTTCAACGTAAAGCAATCGATTATTCTTCTTTTGTAGAGGTGATCGATTACCGTAAATCAACTTCGAACCAACTCAAAACGGAAAAGAAATCGATGCCTTGCCGAAGGTCCACTAAACAACTTTACCCTCAGCCCAGTCTCTTCTCTTTGCTCCAAGTTCTACTGCAGCATTACCCCAGTCCTCTCCATGGTTGTGCATCCCCTTTTTGCCCATGCCGGCTCTTTCCAAGCCTTGCTCTTCAGTCAAGACAGTAAGCACGCCAAAGATGACCGGCACTCCCGTATCGAGCTGCACACGCATCAATCCATGAGAGACGGCATCCGCGATGTATTCGAAATGCATAGTCTCCCCTTTAATCAGCACTCCAACGGCAATGATGGCATCAAAAGGTCTAGGCGTATCGGAAGATGGCGACTGTGGAGATGCCTTCGTGAGGTCCGCTGTAGAGGAGGACAGCAAATCGGTGGCACTGATGCCTTGCGCCGAGGCTGAGCCTTTGGAAGCTTCAATCTGGGAAGCCGCGTATAACCTGACAGCGTACAAAAGTCAGCATCAGTCTCCGAAGTCTCCAATGAAATGCCCGAGAAGGAAAAGACATGATGACAATATGCTTACTTCTGCACGGCGAAGGGCAACTCATAACTGCCTGGAACAGTGTGGATGGTTATGTTATTCTCAGAAACTCCAGCTGCAAGGAGGCTCCGCTTAGCCCCATCCACGAGAGGACCAATTATGCCCATATTCCACCTCGCATGGACAATGGCGATTCGTAGCCCAGCCCCTAAGATTCCATCATTTAGCAGACGGATCATTAATCATACGATCATCCTGAAAGAGGTTATTACCATCGTATGTCTGCGCAGCGCCTGGGCCTTTCAGAGACAGAGAAGTCATCACGTCCGAATCCTGTAATGAAATTTCCAGATATTGGTCCTAATAGGCTACCGTTGTCAAATTGAAGGAAGATGGTGTTCGGGGAAACTGACGAGACGGACAAACAATGTGCAACAGAAGTGGGAGTTCCGGCGCAAAGTGGGGAACGGAAGTCTACCCCGCTGGATCAAGGATAATGATCTTTTGAGCTAGTTATCTAGTTAGCAGTACTTACTGATGTAATAAGATGTCCCCAGGTCCCTCACTCTTAACCCATGGAAGACCACGTTATTGCATTCGACTCGATATGTGCAAGGCTAAATCGCTGGAGACTACTGGCTGCTACGGTTTGCCATGCGACAAAACGTCGGAGACACCTCAGACAGACGATTACAACAGCAGGGAGGCAGAAGCAAACCGCAACTAGGAGAATCATGGGTAAAAACTACCAATACTGCAGGATTTATATGTTAACATCATTAATTTAGAGACCCTATGGATTAATTGAGAGTTCCCAGTCTCGTGCCCACGAATCTATCGTTTTTGCTTCTCGCTCTCTATTCAACAGTAACCGACTTCGCGAGGTTACGGGGGAAATCGACGTTGAGACCCTCTCCCACTGCAAGCCAGTAGGAAATAAGCTGTAATGGAATAACGTTCAAAAGACCTTGAAGACAATCGACCGTCTTCGGGACCTCAATCTTTTCTGTTTGAGCGGCAGAGAACTCTGGATCATCGTAATTGCAGATCACGATAGGGCGGCCTCCTCGGGCAATGACTGTAGGATGGTTAGTGACTAAAGCTTACGGATTGGAGCGGAGGATTGACTAGCCTTGCTGATAAGCGTTCAGTGATTTTGAGAAGATGTTATCCCTCGTAAGGATCATGATGATGGGTAGGTTCTCATCGACAAGGGCAAGGACACCGTGTTTCAGTTCGCCTGACATAACAGCCTCGCAGTGCAGGTAGGAGATCTCCTTGATCTTAAGCGCACCTATAAAATCATGTTAACTGAGGAGTGATTATAGGAAAGATCAACCTGCTAACCTTCAAGGGCCGTAGGGAACTGGCCACCTCTACCCAACAGCAGCAAACTCTTCTGGTTCTTGAAGAACTTGGCGCACATCTGCTTAATGGGCTCATTGAGCTTCAGGATCTCCTTGAATTGCTCTGATACCTTGGCCAAACCCTCCATGATCTCCTCGCGTCTCTTCTGCTTGGAAGCCCGATCCTCGCTAAGCGAGAGTGCAAACATAACCATGGCCACGAACTGCGATGTGTATGCCTTCGTAGAAGCGACACCAATCTCTGGACCAGCATTGATGTGCACACCGCAGTGAGTCAGGAGGGAGATGGATGAGCCGACAACATTAACAATACCAACAGTCAAGGCACCACGCTCGAGACAATAGCGCAAGGCCATCAGGGAATCGGCTGTCTCTCCTGACTGGGAAACGAAGACACATGTGTCGTCACGGAACACAGGCGCTTGTCTGTCCAGGAAGTCCGAGGCAAGTTCAACTGAGATAGGAATCTCAGTAAGCTCCTCAAAAACACCACGCACAGCCATGCATGAGTGGTAACTGGTTCCACAAGCTACGAAGATGATTCTTCTGCACCGACGGATGGTAGAAATATACTGCCGGAGACCGCCCAGTGTGACCTGCTTGTTTGCGACATCCAGTCGACCGCGCATAGTGTTAACCACGGATTCGGGCTGCTCAAAGATCTCTTTCTGCATAAAGTGATCAAAGTTACCCTTCATAATCTCCTGTAGCTCAAGTTCAATGGTCTGAATGGCGCGGACATTAGACGTGCCATCATCCTTAGTCAAACGATGGATGTTCAGCTGTCCCTCATGAATATGAGCAATGTCATCATCTTCTAGGTAAAGGACCTTCTTAGTGTGCTCAACGATCGCTGATGGGTCTGATGACAAGAAGAATTCGGCTGGCTGAGGAACGCCGTCATCGGAAAGGAAAGCGCGAGACTGGGACCGGTGCAGGAGTGACTTGTCAGGAGGTGCAAGCAATCCAGTAGCAGACTTCTTGATGGCAACGTTTTGAGAAGCCTGCTCCGCTGGGAGGGGGCCATCTTCGGAGTATTCCACATCAACGAAGTCCACCTTCATCTTCCTTGAAGTTCGCACACCAATAACAAGCGGGGAACCTTTGCGGGCCGCAATAACTTCATGAGGATAGTGCACAGACTTGATGAGGAGACCGAAAGCGCCTTCGAGTTCTTTGACAACAGCCTTGGCCAACACCGTGAAGTCAATGTCTGGCTGCTGATCATAAAGATACTTAGTAAGCTTGGCGATGCATTCCGTGTCAGTCTCGGTCTCGAAGCGGAATCCTTTGCTCTCCAGCAAGGCTTTCAATTCTTTGTAGTTGGTGATGATACCATTGTGAACAACAGCAAACTCCCAGTTGGCATCAGATCTGGAAGGTGGCATGTGTTAGTCTCATGTTTCCTAAGCCTAATCCAATCGACGTAAATTCAGTGAACCCACCTGTGAGGATGACAGTTCTGGCGAGACGGAGTACCATGAGTAGCCCAGCGTGTGTGAGCAATGCCAGCATGGGACTCAAAAGTCTTGGTGAAATCGGGCTTGGACTCTTCAATGAGTTCCTTCAACTTAGCGACCTTGCCAACTTCCTTGAAGGCACAGACTTCCTTCTTCTTGTCGCCATCGACTGCGAGACCGGCTGAATCATAACCGCGGTATTCGAGTCTAGAAAGACCTACGCGATGTCAGGATACAAGATGTAATAGGACATGTTCGCGGAGCGATGTGAGACCTGACGGAGGCTGGCACGATGGAGAGGGACTGACCGTTAAGTATAGTATCGAGAATGAACCTGCGGTCTCTTTCGACAAGGTAGTTGATGTAGCCGAAAATGCCACTTTAAAGTTTGAATTAGACATCGCAATATACAAATTGAGCTTTGGAGCCATACATACCACATGATTATTTTTTGATGTGATTACTCGGAGGCGTGGGAGAGACTAGGGGACCGTTTGATGTTCCAAGAAGACGACACTATGTCTAGATATCGAAAGGAGTTCACCTGAAGAGAACAATGTTAATCAAGACACCGACAACATTGCATTCGGCAATGTATGTAACTTACTACTTATGAAAAGGAGTGATGAACAAGTGTGTAGGTATGAAAGGGGGAGTTGAAAGAAGGAGGAATCAGGAGGAAAGGACACGGAGAGGTTGAGGAGGTGGTTCACTGGGATCAACAAACAATTGGGAGGGTAGAAAGGAGGGGGAGCTGTTATGTTTTATGTGGTGAGATCGACCCACCTTGGCACACAGACCAGGGAAGCTGCTATAGGCACACTCAGCCATTCGTCAAATGAGGTAGCAGCCAATAAGCCCACCCTGCGCCTCACACAATCGACTGGTATGTTTCACCCGTGACCTGAGTCAGGCCAGGACCATCCGCATCCAAGGTAGCGATTGAGTATTATTGTACTAGCTTGTACGAATTGCTCAGTAGATACCGAAGTAGAATACTCACCCCCACCTGCATCGTCAGAATAGCGCTCCACTTTTAACTATTATTAGTCAAGTTAGGCAAATTCTTTCCCTGACGCCATGGATCTGGTTCTAATGCTGAGACGGAGTATATGATCTAGGGGACTTCTAAACATAGGTTTCTAATAATAACTTCAGTACTAGGTAATAAATATACTATCACTTCGCCCTCCCTACCGATGGTAGTGGTGACCTGCTTGAAAGACATGTTACTACTACAGTTGGAACATGCAACACATCAAGTTATTGACGGCAGGTAAAGGCAGGTGCAGCACCCATGTCGGTAGTAGTTATGTATGTGTCTTAGGACAAAGAACCTAGCAGATAGAGGCCCTAAATCGTGAGGGTGCCCCTCTTTGTTCTTGAGTCGCATCCCACACTAGATTTTGCCTCTGGTGTGAACTTGCCCATGGGAACCGAGATAATTGAGTGGGAAAAGGGGGAGGGGTATTTGTCGCGATGTGTTTTAAAGGGGCCACCGTGCGTATCCCCTGGGTACTTCATCTGACCCATGGGGAACTGAACCAGAAACTCGAGGCTCCCCTTTCCTAAGCCAAATACCGAATAGTAGTGGTTCAACCAAACAAGATCCCAAACCAATCTTCAGGAGCCGCCGAGCTCTCGTGTTCAAGCAGGTTGGGCAAGTCAATATTTCTAAGTATGGACATGATATGTAAAGCATGGGGTTTATTATATATGTGACAGGCCATTCAATGAGACCTGGATTATGAGTCTCACGTACAAAAAACTATTATAGCTGATGCTAATAACACTTTCGCAGATGCAGAATGCCTACCGAGCATGCAGGCACACCGCCGACTGAGTGGCAAAGACAAAGAAGTGGCCTACATGCAATACTCCATATCTTTCATGATTCGTATCCGGATTCCAGGAAGCAAGGAGTAAATAGATGGACTACGTCACTGTATACAGTAGTCAAAGCTTAAGGTTTATTATGGTGCTATCTGTTGTCGCACAATATAGGACTCTGCATACCCGACAACATTTATGGTGTTCTCAGCGAAGTTGTAGTTTTATGGAGTACCGCACACAGCGTCGCCAATAGTCTGCCTTGCTGTGCGATGGATACCGATACGGACTAGAAGCCCCACACCTCAGTGCTGTAGGGTTTTGAGCTCTAATGGGCGGCCTTGGAGGCTGATGCTTTCAACTTCTTACTGGTAATTTGCGTGTATACGGTTTGTCTTCTTCGCGGTTCTCGCATTAAAATCTGCTGCATAGATATCTGCCCCCCCAGATGCAAGTATGTGCGATGCGTAGTCTGGAAATTTGATAGCCTAATCATATTTCTACATAGTGTTATCTTTATTATAAGCACAGAATCAGATGAAAGTTAAGACAGGCAAACTATTATAGTTTACTGCTATGTTTAAGTACTAGTTTTGGCCCGCGAGCCCCGTGTAAGTGCCTCGCCACCGCCCAAGAGAAGTTAACAAGCTTATCTAGTATCTTCTACCTACACCATTATCGGTTAGATCACTCATCCTACCCATAGTAGCCTGGTAAGCTCAGGAGTCGTTGAAGTAACACACTTGGTGTGATACCTTGAAATTCAAGCCCACTAGCCCGCGGGGACGACAGTCCACTTCACCACCGTCTCATCAGTATGTCTAAGCTGTTACAAATCGGAAGGGTTCCAATCTTGCAAGACATTGGACTTGAAGCTCAGGTCCAAGTCCTATTAACTACTACCACCGTTCCTTACTTGAACTTCACCATAATTATTGTATATAGCACAAGCCATACAAGCTGGATGTAGTTCCATACTACACTGTATCTCCAGAGGCTGTAAAACCAAGTATATTGGAATGACGACGGCAATTGCATTACAGCAAAACAAGTTTGTCAAAGGATGAAGCCACGGATGCGAACAGCAGGATCATCATGCCAACCGATCTTGAACGCCAGGTCTTTCTTCTTTCCGGAGTGCCATGCAGAGCCGTGACATCAAGATGCACTGCTAAATATGCATACATTTATTTACTTTGGGATGGAATCTACATCTTTTACCGTCCGCTGGGTAGTCGATGTCTTTCGCGAAGTGAAAGGTCACCACAGCACGTAACACACATACGCTAAATGATCAAAGGATAACATCGGCACAGGACTAGCGTAGGAGTTGACGATTTTACATAACGGTTGACAAGGTTCTGGTTAGGCATCCTCTGGGGTAGTAGACAGGAGCAATGGACCTAAAGTGACAAAGTATAGCGGATGGCTTTTCTACCTATCGCTGCGTACTCCGCACCCCTAATGTACGTATTAAGAGCAGAAACTGCATAAGGAAGATAGTCTGCGTCGAAACGCGGAAAACGCCTATAACTTCGCAGACACTATGGAAATGTGCAGTACTTGTCTGCCCTTTCGTTTTGCGCTTTTCCAATTCGTGTATTACGCCTTCTTCCTAGCCGACAGCCGTGTTTGTTGAGCCGTCCATCGCAATCGCACATGGATTGTTACGCTCCCCGCCACCTTGCAAGCCATTTCCTGCCATGAATCGCTCTCTCCGCGCGCTTTTCCTGTCGCGTTGGTAGGGGCTTACCAGAACGGGGCAAACGAGATTGTTTAACCTCTTAATCAGTACTGCCTATCTCTGCTTTCTTTTCTTACCTTCCCTCTTCGATCATACCCTCTTTAATTTTAATTTTTCTACCCCAGGAGCTGTAAACCCACCCCTTCTGTAACCCTCCTTTCCTCTAATTCCGCCCGAGCCTGCTTCTCTCGATTCTACCCGCTTTCTCCAGACTTTACTGATTTACTTTTCTCGCGTTACCGCCTTGTGCCCAGGATATTTCCTGCCAATAAATCCGTGCACCGAATAATATACAACTACTAAGGATGCTACCTGCTGGTCGGAGCTGTCGTGGTCTTGGCTTGTAGCCACCTCTCAACATGTCGCGCTCATCAGCAGGATTTGCAGACTTCTTCCCAACCGCACCGTCTGTCCTCCAGCAAAAGCGCAAGAGCATCCGGGAGCGGCCTCGCTCCGAGGCCCATCCTGACCAAGATCATAGCGATGAAGGGCATACGCTTCTTGAAGAGCCCAAGGCAATCCTTGAGTTGACACAAAGTCTTTACGCAGAGGAACACAAGTTGCCTATTGTCAATGGCGATGGACCTGCAAGTTCTGCCAGCGTGAGCGTTTCGGCTTCCCGCCCATCGACACATAACCATAGCACGGCATATGGGAATGAAGCGCGTCTGGATACGCTTACGCCACTCACTAACGCGGAGTCTTCGCCTGCTCAGAGGCTCAGTCCATCTCACATAAGGATAGCCAACGGAATCGAAGATAGTTCGGGCACTATGAAGACCGACGATATGAAGCCCGCCATGACGCCCCTACAAACCCCACCAACGCCCCGATCGCAGAGTCGCACTTCTGGAAATGTGAGGGGCTGGAAGTTAGTCTATGACCCTGATTCGGAGAAGCGGATATCCTCGAAGGAGAAGCGAAGAAAAGCGCGATATGTGGATATAGTGTCTAATGGGCAAGACGATCGACCAGCAGACCCTCGTCTAAAGATTTCCAATTATTCACGAGGTGGTGGCTGCAAGCAAAAGACCAAATTCCGGCCAGCTCCTTACTCATTAAGACACTGGCCATACGACGCTTCGACAACCATTGGTCCTGGACCCCCGGTACAGATAGTGGTCACCGGATTCGATCCTTTGACTCCAATTGCCCCAATAAATGCGTTGTTCTCGAGCTTCGGAGAGATTTCTGAAATCAACAACCGCACGGATCCAATAACCGGTAGATTTCTGGGAATATGTTCAGTCAAATACAAAGATAGCGCATCTTTTAGGGGAGGTGGGCCCGTTCTCGCGGCGAATGCAGCCAGGCGAGCCTATTATGAATGCAAAAAGGAGCAACGGATTGGAACGCGCAGAATCAGGGTTGAGCTAGACCGTGATGGCATCGTCTCGGCAAAAATAGTGACAAGGGCAATTGATTCTCAGAGGATGGGGGACAGGAACAATCTTCTGACTGCAGAGGAAGCTAAAACGGGCATATCGGCCAAAAATAATGAGCCTCCACCGACGGCCCCCAAGGGCCCTTCTGGAAGGTCTCAAATGCGCCCTACGGTCCCAGTCCCCGAAGGGCCGAGAGCAAGCTTTTTGAGGCCTGTTGTACCATCACTTGTGGAAGAAACGCCCATATTGAGTCAGATCAAGCGTGACCCATATATTTTCATCGCACACTGTTACGTACCGGTGCTCAGCACCACCGTTCCGCACCTGAAGAAGAGGCTCAAATTATTCGATTGGAAAGACATACGGTGCGATAAGACAGGGTACTACATTGTTTTTGAGAATTCAAGGCGCGGCGAAGAAGAAACTGAAAGATGCTACAAGATGTGCCATATGAAACCCCTGTTCACATACATCATGAACATGGAGAGTCAGCCCTATGGGAACCCTAATTACGAACGAAGTCCAAGTCCCCAAAGACTGCAGGCGGAAAAGCGAGAGCGAGCCGAAAAGGACAGGCTGAAAAGGGAAACAGAGTTAGACGTGGAAGAAGAGAAGAGACAACGTGCCCTGGATCTGGACCCTTGCAGAGAGGTGGTGGCAATAATAATCCGGGACCTACGAGACAAATTACTTGAAGATGTGAAGTCTCGAATTGCCGCACCGGCCTTGTATGACTACCTTGACCCAGTTCGACATGCTACAAAGAGGGAAAGGCTGGGTATTCCTGAGCCGGAAGGGGCTAAAAGGCCTATGTTCCGCATCGACCTCGACAGTTCAGCTGGCACACCTGACTCACGCTCCGACTTGTCAACCAGTAGGAATCCTCTGGGTTCGTCTGGTCTAAATATACTTGCTCTTCCCCGGATCAGAAAGGCGCATCGATTGGATCGCACGAACGCTGCGTTCTTGGATGAGAGAAGAAAACAGCCCTTACGAAAAAAGGAAGTAAGACCACTTTACCATCGTCTCCAGCAACTACACGATGTGGACGATTCAGACGATGAGCAAAGGACGCCCTTTACCAGGGACACTGAAGATTTAGACAGTCGTGCCCCAAGCCGAATGAGTTCTGAGACATCGGACTCAGAGGAAGAGTTGGACCGATTCGGTTCTGAAACATTAGATGTTCCTGCTGCCGAAAGGCAGACCGATAGCGATAGGTCTCACGATGTAGACATCACGAGAGATGAGATATCTCGCGTTTCGCCGAACGAGGCTCCCGAGCAGGTCACTGACCGACTCCCATCTACATCACGCAAAAGGAAGGTGGATGATGAGCGAGCAAAGGCACGGAAGAGACAGAAAGAAAACGATGAATGTTTCGGTATGGACGATGCAGGAGGATCTGGAGAGGATCAAAACATGACATACTCCCCATCTCGGTCAGTTACCATGCAGGATGTCGTCGCAGCGGCAGATGAACCATCTTCAACTGGCACGGATCCCTTGGTCCCTCAGCGTCAATTAGCAGGGCGTGGCCAAGAAGATGATGCATTGGCACTCATGGACTCATGGAGTGCTAATGTCGAGTTCAAGAATCTCGGCAAAGACCACCGCCATCTTGCATCCCAAGTTGGTAGTCTTGAGCATGGCAAGCAGACTGAAGAGCCTAGAACGGAGATTGAATGGCGAGTATCGAATGACGAGCCTCGCTCAACAGTTGATGACGACGAATCAATTGTGCTGGATCTCGACGGTTGGCAAAATTTAATCAAGGATGAAGAGGACCTTTACTTTCTTCGTGATGTTTTACGAGAATTTTCGAGATCCAATGTTGGGAACCTTTCAGCTTGGGCTTGGAGACAAAAGGAGATCAAGGCACTTAATCGCCCTGAAGAGTCTGGTCCGGTACGCGAGGAGACCATCATTCCCGGTTACTACGTTTCAAACACGACTGGGGCAGCGAGAACTGAGGGAAGAAAACGAATCTTGGAGTCGGAGAAATCGAAATATCTGCCGCATCGGATCAAAGTTCAAAAGGCCCGTGAAGAGCGAGAAGCTAGGGCGAAGAGCGATCCACACGCTGTTGCTGCAGAAGCCGCAAGGATTGCTGCAGCAAAAACGATCTCTAAGTCCACTTCCCGTTCAACGAGGGTTAATAATCGCCGCCTCATTGCTGATATCAACGCTCAAAAGCAGGCTCTTCCTACTCAGAGCGGCGAAGGAGATGTTCTCCGGTTCAATCAGTTGAAGAAACGGAAGAAGCCGGTTCGTTTCGCTCGATCAGCCATCCATAATTGGGGCCTTTATGCAGAGGAGAACATATCTGCCAACGACATGATCATTGAATATGTGGGTGAGAAGGTCCGGCAGCAGGTCGCAGATATGAGAGAACGGCGCTACCTGAAAAGCGGAATCGGTAGTAGTTACCTTTTTCGTATCGACGAAAACACGGTTATAGATGCGACAAAGAGGGGTGGTATTGCTAGGTTTATCAATCACAGCTGTACGCCCAATTGCACTGCCAAGATAATCAAGGTCGATGGCAGCAAGCGGATCGTCATCTATGCATTACGAGACATCGAAAGGGGTAAGTGGACATTTACTGGTCAGATTGAAGAGGTACTAACATACTCCATGAACAGACGAAGAGCTGACCTATGACTACAAATTTGAGAGGGAGTGGGATAGCGATGACAGGATTCCGTGCCTCTGTGGTTCGACCGGGTGTAAAGGTTTTCTCAACTAAAGCTCCCACTTGAGTTTCGTGAATCCATGCCAAAGAGCTTCCCCACTACCTTTTGTCTCTCACTCTTTCTCTCACACTTTCTCCCTCCCCCTTTCCATACCCACCCACCTAAATCTCGGTACCTTCCCGGTCTTGCTCTGCAATTCCATCTATAGATAGATGCATTAGTCTGACGGCGTTCTTTTGGAATTGGTCGAGAAAAGGGTCTGCATCCGGCTGGTAGAATTGTATTTTATGACAACGAAGTGCGTATCTCATGATATGAGTTGACCAGCTGCAAGATATTCGTGGATTTCCATGTTCCAAATTGACTTGCATCCTTAAATTACGTGTGGCATTAGAGTTGACAGCCGGTTGGCAGATTTGATAAATGCAAAGCCGCCGACGGAATGCAAAATGATTCCTGTCAATAAGAGACCAGAATATTCCTGAACAAGCATCTCGTGTTCTAGTGATCGAATTCACTTGTACTCAGACTCATGTATTTAAACTGTGCTTGGTCAGCAAGGTCCAAAGACAAATCAACCGGAAAGGATTATCAGACCCAAATGACTAGGAAGAAGAAAGTTAGCGATTCCTTCCTTGATCATATATTCGTGGCCGCAATTTCCGCAACACAATCTTCCTTCAACAACTTGTGTTTCCAACAAGAGCTTGTGGAGTTCCTTTAGAAGCTGCTCATCATTAAGCGCATCACCTTCCGGTTTAGTGTCAGGAATTTTGGGAAAGCCGAGCTATGTCCGGGTGAGTTCAAACGGCCTATACAGCATATGGTATGATTTGCATTGGATCAATGTACACGCACCTCATTTGCCATGACTCGCAGGCCTTCCCAATCAATCCGAGGAATAATATTCAGTATGAACTCTGGCTGGAACTCAAGTTCTTGCAATTCTAATTCCGCATCTCGAAAATGCAGCGGATATGATGCTGCTGCTGTTTTGCACCCCTTCACAGCACAGGCTAGGAAATTGACAGTGATGAGCTTCATTTCGTATAGAGATATTGACCCAGGATGAAGTAAGTGGGCGACGGTCCTACATGTTCCTTCAAAGTTCCCTTTGGTTATATCGGGTGGGAAAATTTTAGTGTCTTACGTTATCGGTAATTTTCATACATTGGCTGCCGTTTCTCAAGCCTCAGCGAAATTAAGCTCGCATGCTACGATTTAGGAGTAAGTAGTAGGCAAGCACATGCCTGTAGAGAAAACAAAGGTGAAGATGAAATATTCAGACTTGAGAACGTATGTCAGCTGTCTCTATGGCGCAGGGAATCACTGGTGTGGTGTAATGCCTTGGGATC